>NW_024423319.1:110082829-110085218 GCF_017311325.1 Ursus maritimus
GGGGGGGGGGGGGACAGCGTTTAACGTTACAATTACCTGTTCGCTCCTGCCATTTACGCAGCGCTTAGCTTCCTCTATGCCAAGTCCTGCATTAAGTAAAGGTTAACATGAATTATCCTGTTCAATCCTTACAACAGCTCTATGAGATGGGTATTATTTGCATCATTCTGAGGTTACAAAGGAAGCTCAGAGTAGTTAGCTGATGCAAAATTACCTAGCTACCAAGTATCAAAGCTGGAATTCAAACCCAACTTTATCTCATTCCAAACTCAAGCTCTTAGCGACTATTCGGTATTGTTTACACCGTAATCTGCAGGAGAGCAGCAATAATATCTGTCAGTTGGCATTAATCCCCAGCGCCTCTCGTAGTACCTGGTGCATAATCGGCACTCAATAAATACAGTTAATTGCTAAATGCACAGCGTTTTAAAGCCATGTATTTAAAGCCATGTATTAGAGAATATGCTCCAGCAATAGCAGCTAAAATTTAAAAATTATGAGTTGACATTCTTTTGATGAGACAGTTATAGGAAATAAAAACGAAAGCATGGCTTTATAAAACTCAGCCAACTAAGGGAAACAATATGAATATATGAAGTCATTAATTAAAAATTAAGAGTGAGTATATTAGTCAAAAGCCCTATTTGGATAACTATTTCTAGGTAAAATATCTCTCTTTCATAGGCTCTGATCATTAATTTTTATTCTTTGCCTCCAACTTGATTACCAAATAGAATTTAATATAGAAATACCTTTCCTCAGTTTGCTTGAAATCCCACAACCAAAAATTAACCAAATACATGCAAAAGAAGACTCCGATTATAATGAGAATAATAAAAGTCTTGCATCACCAGCACTTATTTTTAAAATGACTATAATATTAAGAGCATATTAATGCTATTGAATACTTAAATCTCATCGCCTTCATATGATCTTACTCCAAATCTAAGGAAATAATAAATGGAAGGACTTCTTACTTATCAATTAAATATATATTCTAAATTATTTTATTTTCCTAACTTTCCTCAGGGTGACTTGTCTTTCAAAGATTTAGGCAGACAAAATTGTTGCAGCTGGCAGGCTAAAAAATGAATTGGTTTCAGCATATTAGGAATTGAGCTATATAAATATTTTTAACTTCTAGCTGGACAGTAATAGATAAAACTTGATGTATTGTGGAAAGACAGCCACAGAGAGATATTTTGACCGCAAACAAAAACATGAGTTCAGAATTAGTTATCTTTTATAACATAACTAGAGACTAAAACACCTTCTATATTGCATGCATGTTGAGAACTATGTAGCATGTTGAGATGTTCATGTAAAAAAAATGCATCTGGAAATTAAAATAATGGTAAAATTTCATCACACTTTCTCTCCCTCCCCTAGTACTGTCTGAAACAGATGCTTTTGAACATACAGCCCCAATTTTGAATTTTAAATGATAACCAAATTTATCTAAATTTAATGGGGCTACAAAGACCAAAAATAACAATTCCTATGCTAAGGGAACCTACTGGCCTTTGCTTTTCCCTCTAGCAATGGTGCTACATGGAAAAATGTCTGGAAATAAATGCCCAAGATGTGGAGATCTTTAAGTGACTGAACTGACCAATCAACCCATTCCCTTGTCTATTTTAAATGATAACCAAATTTATCTAAATTTAATGGGGCTACAAAGACCAAAAATAACAATTCCTATGCTAAGGGAACCTACTGGCCTTTGCTTTTCCCTCTAGCAATGGTGCTACATGGAAAAATGTCTGGAAATAAATGCCCAAGATGTGGAGATCTTTAAGTGACTGAACTGACCAATCAACCCATTCCCTTGTCTTTGTCTCATGATGGAAAATGAAACATCAGTCAGTGAGATGCATGATGGGAGTTGGGATAGCAGATATGGGCTTGGCCTTAACCTGGGATGCAAAGGACCTGATTTTTGATTCTGACCCTGCCACTAACTAGCTGAGTGAGTCTGGGGTTGGGGGGGAGAGTCACCACATAGAAATGCATAGAAATGCAGGGAAGGAGTAGTGCCTGGCTGGCTCAGTCCATGGAGCATGTGACTCTTCATCTCGGGGTTGTAAGTTTGAGTCTCACGTTGGGTGTAAGGATTACTTACAAATAAAATCTTTAGGGGCGCCTGGGTGGCTCAGTTGATTAAGCAACTGTCTTCAGCTCAGGTCATGATCCCTGGGATTGAGCCCCTCATGGAGCTCCCTGCTTAGCATGGGACCTGCCTCTCCCTCTCCCTCTGCCTGCTGTTCCCCCTGCCTGTGCTCTCCTGCTCTCTCTGTCAAATGAATAAATAAAATCTTTAAAATAAATAAAATCTTCAGAAGAAAGAAAGAAAGAAAGAAAGAAAGAAAGAAAGAAAGAAAGAAAGAAA
>NW_024423319.1:110085234-110123563 GCF_017311325.1 Ursus maritimus
AAGAAAGAAAGAAAGAAAGAAAGAAAGAAAGAAAGAAAGAAAGAAAGAAGAAAGAGAGAGAGAGAGAGGAAGGAATATAGGGAAGGCAATACACTTTCCTTTTCCTCTCTGGGGTCCAATTTCATCTACAAGAACAAGTGATAGACTAGTCCCAGTAGGAACCATTCGGTTCTTACACTGTATGATGCCAGGACTCCCTTGCCCTCTAATTCACGTCTTCTTCTAGATCCTTTTACCCAAAGATAAATCTACAATGGCAACTGCAGATATACTGGAAACATGTGGGAGCAGATGTCACTCTCTGGCTTTTTATATACACCCTGATGGCGTATCTAGTCCTGGCTCTTCGGGCTCCATGGGTGGGCACGGCTCCCTGAGCTTCATGACCCCCAAGTCTTAATCTCTGTGAAAAGTTAGAGCTGGTGAGGCCTTGGGTGAAAGGCCCCCACTGCTGAGATGCATCATCTGTCAGGCAGAGGAGTGTCGGCCTGCTTCGGTTGGAATCGAACCAGTGAAGAAGCTTCAGAAGCCCGAGTCTGGGCGCGCGGCATGTACCGCTGCACCAAGTCCCTACCACCACTATCAGATGCTAGCAACGCAAACGGTTTTACTAGATTATCAAATTCACTTCTACCCGCCAGCGGAAAAGAAACACAGGCTAAAAATTGATTTGGAAAATAACAATCACTGTTTTGTAACCTAAAGGCCTAATTAGAAGTTAAGGGAATTGCTGTTCCTTCCACGCACCCCATTCTCAGACAGTTGCAAGCCTGCTGAGCACCAACTGTGTTGAATTTCAATGTGTACTGTTTCTTGAAGCAATATCCTGCCAGCCTGGCCTAGACGATAACAAAATCTCAAGTCTTGTTATTTAGAAGAACAAGGAACAGATTTCTGGGACATTCCCACTCTTCTAAAAGCTGCAGAGACCAGTTGGAAAAATCTAAAACAGCAGCCAAGGGCAGAGAAGAGTTTAATCTCTAGCCTGCCTTGGGCTCTTCGCCTCCCAGCATAAGCGGCACGCAGAGGCCCACCTTGGAAAAGTAACACGGAACGAAGATAACGCGAGCTAGACGGAGGGCAAAGACTGCTTATGCCACCCATGGGGGGGTTTCCGTATTAAAAGGCTGCCTGCCATTATAAAAAGCTATGAGTTCTTTAATTTCTCACATAATTAATTCCTGCCAGCTGGTATGCAAAACAAAGACAAGATGGGGAACGGTATTACCATGATAGATAACTCTATATTAACGCTTTTCCTTTAATACAGTCCAATTTACACAGTTCTCAAGTTAAGCCAACGACGTAGAAACAAGACGCTCCTAAATATTAATTTGGCAGCTCTGCTCTGACACTTACCACAGATTGTTATCTCTTTGGAGGGAGAAGTTTTCACGTGAGTGAAGTTCGGCATGTGCTTCAGGACTTTCTTGGTTTCAAAGAGCACCTCTAAGACATAACGAGCATGAAGTATCTGTGTGGGCGGAGCAGAGGAAATACACACAATGAACTAGCAAGAAAGGCTTGACTACGCAGAAAGCTATAACAGTGGAGCATATGAGCCCATTTCAGGAAGCTGTATTGCAGGATAATCTCTAAATGAATCTCAAATAGATTATTCTAGCACTGTGTCTGGCATACAGTAAGCCCTCACTAGAGATTTGTAAATGGAATGAATGAATGGTTCCTAGGACATTTACACTTCCCTGTTCATAACTGACATCACCCATTCACAGAATGTCTCCGATTATTCTCGGTCCTTAGTGCCCAAGAGAAGTGACAGGGGAAAAAAAGAGACTCCCTTGCCCCAGGGAAACAGGGAGACAGAAAGAAATAAATAAAAGTGAAGGAAGGACAGGAGAAAGAGAGAGAAGGAGAGAGCGACTGTGGAACGGGGCTGCTTTGCATGTGTTTGGGACATCCGGCCACCTGGGATGGCAACCAGGTGGTGGCGCTGGGTTCGCAGATCTCACAAGACAGCCAGAGCAGCCCCAAGGAACCCCTGAGCCAAGAATCCCAGGTGGCTCAATGCTGGGTGCACAGACGTGAGAGTATACAGAACAGCAAGTGCATTTATATACTAGTCCAAATATAAAACATATTCCAAACCCAAATAAACCATTTGCGTTACCTCCTATGATGACTATTTATCCAATTGCCCTCCTCCAGTTACAGCGTTGATGACTTCATTGTTTTGGACAGATTTACTCCGCTTTCTCTGCTGCACTTTTGTTTGTTTGTTTTAAATCCAGTGTGTTATTCTCCCTTTTTTAAAAACTACAAAATATTCCAAATACATAACCCCCAAAATAATATAGCCGATATACAAATTTAACAGATGCTAACACCACTTCATGGGTCAGGATTGTTTGTGCCGCTTGACACGGGGCTAGCCGAAATCGAGATGTGCTAAAACACACACTGGTTTTCAAAGACTCAGTGTATGAAAAAAGAAAAAAGTAAAACGTCTCATTAAAAACTTTTAACCTGAGTACATATTAAAATGATAATAATTTCACATGTTGGATTAAATAAAGTATTAAAATTATTTTCACCTTTTTTTACATTTTTTAAAGTTTGTTTTAGTAATCTTTACAGCCAACGTGTTTTTAATTTTTTAATGTGACTACTATTGGCTCACATTATATTTCTACTGGACACCACTGGTTTAGATTATTAAAGGATGAGAGGGCTCATTTCTACATATTGTTCAGATACTGCTTCGGTTACAGGTTTCAGGACAGATGGAATCCTTTGTTCCTTTGGAACAATCCTATCTGATGGTGTCTTAAAATTTCTATTTGCATAGCTATTAAATTAATAAAACTATTTCCTATCCCAGACCCCAAAAACATGATTTAAGTTTAGAGAATTTTCATGATTAAATATACTTTTTCTTTTCTTTTTCTTTTTTTTTTCTTTTTTTTTTTTTTTTTTTTTTTGAGAGAGAGAGAGCGAGCGAGCAGGGGTAGGGGCAGAGGGAAAGGGAGAGAGAGAATCTTAAGCAGCCTCCATGCCCAGCACGGAGCCCAATACACGGCTAGATTCCATGACCTTGAGATCATGACCTGAGCCGAAATCAAGAGTTGGACACTTAACTGACTGAGCCACTGGGTGCCCCTTATTAAATATGCTTTTTAAGGACAGGAATCAGGATTTGAAGCAATGTGAGAATTAGGAGGAAAGAGAAAGGCCCCTGGATGTAGGTGAGTAGAGACCCATATTTCCTGGTTCTCCAAGACCTAATGAACTGCTAAAGATTTTTCCCACAAAAGCATTTTAAATCCATTTCAATCCACAACTTGAGTAAAATCTTGAATGTGAACTTTCCTTTAGCCACATTTTATTTTTTTATTTTTTAAAGATTTTATTTATTTATTTGACAGAGACAGAGACAGTCAGCGAGAGAGGGAACACAAGCAGGGGGAGTGGGAGAGGAAGAAGCAGGCTCACAGCGGAGTCTGATGTGGGGCTCCATTCCATAACGCTGGGATCACGCCCTGAGCTGAAGACAGACGCTTAACGGCTGCGCCACCCAGGTGCCCCCTTTAGCCACATTTTAAAGGAACAGGCAAAAGGAACCTTAATACAATGACTTATTTTGCTTTGCACATTTAGTCAATTGATTCCTAAGACTGGCTTCATTGTTACCTTAACTTGCCACTGCAGATTTTCTGGTCCATTTGTAGCACTAATCAGAGTAACTGCTGTCTGCTGTCTGAAAAGGCAGTTTCGTTTTGTTTTGTAAGTTAAAAAAAAAAATTCACTGAGAATATGTACAACAGAAAATTTCTATTATTAAAATAGTTTTTCTTGGTCCTTTCTCTTTTCCTTTTTTCTTTTTCTTTTTCTTTTTTTTTACAATTTTTTTGTTATTATTTTTTTAAAGTAATCTCTACACCCAACATGGGGCTCGAACTCACAACCCCAATATCAAGAGTCGCATGCTCCAAGGACTAGCCAGCCAGATGCCCCTGGCTCCTTTTTCAATAGACAAAAGCACATGGCTAATATCAGTACTTGCTTACAATGCTCTTTCAATAGCATTATAATTGTGTTTACAGTTGCAGTATTAAATACTTAAAAAACTTAACTTAGATGTTGGTTTCTACATTTATAGAGATGGTCAGAGTAAATAGCAACTTAAAATATTCATATTCTTTTAAAAGCAATGAGGTAGGAAAATCCTGCTTTTAAAGGATATTTCTTTGTATGAAATAACGAGTTTTCAAATGAAGAAAAATCTCATTTTTTTTTAGTTGAAATAAAAAGTTAAATAGTAAAAAGGAGTATAACTGAAAAGCAATTTTCCTTCTTCCCCAGACCTTGGTCCCTGTCCCCAGAAACAGTCACTGTTAAGAGTGTCTTCAGTATCTTTCCAAAACATATTCTATGTGTTTGCAAGCATATAAAATTAATATAACCATATATGAATATGTAATATTCATATATATTCTATTCTATAAACATATAATCCCTTAAACAAAATGTGGGGTGAATAACATTCTAAGGAATGTTATTCAACTAAAAGTAGGAATGAAATACTGACACATGCTAAAACATGGATGAATCCTGAATACATTTAATGTCCAGATTAGGCAAATTCATAGAGACAGAAGGCAAATTAGTGGTTGCCAGGGGCTAGGGAGAAGGGGCAATGGGGAGTGACTGTTTGGTGGGTACAGCGTTTTGTTTTGGGGTGATGAAATGTTCTGGAATTAGTGGTGATGGTTACACAACACTTTGAATATACTAAAAACTGCTAAATCGTATACTTTTAAATGGTTAAAATGATCTGTTTTATGTCACGTGAATTTTATCTTAATTTTTAAAAGTCAAAATATATATAATACATAATTTTTTTTTTTTTTTTTTTTTACAAATGGGAGCACACCATACTCTATGTTGAACCTTTCGGTCTTCCTTTAACAACTTAATTTTCTCATTTTTATAAAGTCAGAATTGTTGATCTTTTCTGTTATAGTTCCTTGGATTTTTGTCATATCTTTTCTCTCTTTGAACATGTTAAGCATATTTATCTTAAACTCTGAGTTTGATAATGCCATTATCAAAATATTGGTCTGTTTCTGTTGTTTGTTATTTGCCTCAGTCTTCTGTCATGAATCTTGTATCCTTCTATGCCTAGCTAATATTTGTGTTAAGTTCTGGACATTGTACATAACAATTTGAAGAAATAATTTGAGACCTATTTCCTTCCAGAGAGGATTTACTTTTTCATTTGGCAGGTGGCTAGGAACACCAGCTACCTAGGATAATCTCAATTCAATTTCAGGAATTAGATGATTGCAAGCTTTGCTTCAGTCCCTACAGAGACAGTCTACTTATAGTTCACTCTTACTCCTAGGGTATGCCCTTAGGGTCCAAACCTGAGAATGAGGGTTTTGGAGTAATGTCAGAGAAAATAATGGACTAGGTAGCTCACAGGTCCTATCCCTGCATAGAAACACTGAAAACTCAAGCAAAAAAACTGCCAAAATAAACTTTCACAGAACTTTGGGAAAAAAAGTTCACAGCAACCAAGCAAAGCCTGAATCAAGAAAAAGGTAACTTCAAAATGGCTCAGTGGAAGCAGAGTAAAGGTTTGTAAACATCTTAGCTAAACACAGAGCCCATCTGCAAAAACTAGGCTTGTCTTTGCTTTGCTTTGCTTCTGTCTCTCTCCACTCTCTCATTGTCTCTCTCTTTCTCTCTCTGGCTCCTGGTGTTCAAGGAAATCTCTGTCAAACACCAGCTGAACACAAGCTAAAACAACAGAGACTTCAGAGACCTCGCACACAACTAGACCTAGCATACATCTATAGAACACTCCACCCAACAACATCAGACTATACATTTTTTTAACAAGAGCACATGGAACATTCTTCAGGATAGACCAGATGTTAGGCCCCAAGTCAAGCCTCAATAAATTTAAAAAGATTGGAATCATGCAAAGTATCTTCTCTGATCACAATGGAATGAAGCTTGAAATCAATAACAGAAGGAAAACTGAAAAATTCACAAATACATAGAAATTAAACAACATACTCAAACAATCAATAGGTCAAAGAAGAAATCACAAAGGAAATTAGAAACTACTTTGAGATGAACAAAAATGAAAATATTACATACCAAAATATATGGGATGCAGCAAAAGCAAAGCTCAGAGAGAAATTTCTAATTGCAAATGCCTACCTTAAAAAGAAGAAAGATCTCAAATGAAAAGCCTAACTTGACACTAAGGAACTAGAAAAAGAACAAACTAAGCTAAAAGCTAACAGAGGGAAAAAAAGGATTAGAGTTCAGATAAATGAAATAGACAACAGCAAAGCAATAGAGAAACTCAACAAAACTCAAAGTTGGTTCTTTGAAAATATTAACAAAATTGACAAACCTTTAACTAGACCAACAAAGAAAAACAAAGAGAGAAAATGCAAATAACTATAATCAGAACTAAAAGTGGGGACATTACCACCAACCTTAAAGACATAAAAAGAATTATAAGAGAATTCTATGAATAATTACAATTAGATAACTTAGATGAAATTCCCAAAACTGATTCAAGAAGAAATAGGAAATCTGAACAGATCTAGGACAAGTAGAGACTGAATTAGTAATCAACAACCTCCTAACAAGGAAAAGTCCAAGACAGACGCCTGCATTGGTGAGCTCTACTGAACATTTAAAGAACTCATACCAATCCTTCTTAAACTCTTCCAAAAAATTAAAGAGGAGAAAATAATTCCTAACTCATTCTATAAGGCCAATATTACCCTAATACCAAAGTCAGACACCACAAGAACATACACATCAATATCCCTTATGAGTAAAATAAGAAAAAAAAACCACAAAACTTCGACAAAATACCAGCAAACAAAATCTAATAAAATTAAAAAAAAAGCATAGACCATGACCCAGTGGGATTTATTCAAGGAATAGAAGGTGGTTCAACACACACAAAAAATTAATCAGTGTAATATACACATTAATAGAGTGAAGGAAAAAACCACAGGATCATCTCAATTGGTGCAGAAAAAGTATTCGACAACATCTAACACCTTTACAAGACAAAGCCACTCAGAAAACTTGGAATGGGAGAAAACTTCCTCAACATGATGAAAGGTATTTATGAAAAACCCACAACTAACATCAAACTCAATGGTGAAAGACTGAAAGCTTTTCCACTAAGATCAAGAACCAGACAAGCATGCAACGCCCTCACCACTGCTATTCAACATTTTACTGGAAGTTCTAGCCAGAGCAATTAGGCAAGAAAAAGAAATAAAAGGCATCTAAATCAAAAAGGAAAAAGTAAAACTATCTCTATTTACAGATGACATGATCCTGTATATAGATTGTCTCAAAACACACACACACACACACACACACACACACACACACACATATACACTACTAGAGCTAATAAATGAACTCAGCAAAGCAAAGTGGCAGAGTATAAACTCAACCCACAAAAATCAGTTGTCCTTTTATACACCAACAATGAACAGTCCAAAGGGAATTAAGAAAGCAATCCCTTTTACAATAACAATCAAGAGAATAAAATACCAAGGAATAAATTTAAGGTAGTAAAAAACTTGTGCACTGAAAATTAGAAAACATTGCTGAAAGAAATCAAAGAAGACCTAAATAAATGGAAAGACATCCTGTGTTTATGAATTGGAAGACTTAATATTGTCAAGATGGTAATACTATACAAAGTGATCTATAGATTCAATGCAACCCCTACCAAAATCTCAATGGGCTTTTTTTTTTTTTACAGAAATGGAAATGTCAATCCTCGAATGCATTGCAAGGGAACCCAAATGCCAAAACAACATTGAAAAAGAAGAACTAAATTGAAGGATTCATACTTCCTGATTTCAAAAAACTTAACTACAAAGCTATAGTAATTAAGACAATGTGGTATTGGCATAAGGATAGATACATACACAAATGAATAGAACTGGAGAGTCCAGACATAAATCAATACATCTATGACCTATTAGTTTTCAACAAGGGTATCAAGACCATTCATTGGGGAAAGAATGGTCTCTTCAACAGAAAGTGCTAGGACAACTGCATATCCATGTGCAGAGAATAAAATTGGATCCCTACCTCATACCATATACAGAAAGTAACTGAAAATGGTTCATGAACTAAATGAACTAAAACTACAAAATTCTTTTTTTTTAAACTATAAAATTCTTAAAAGGAAATATAAGGGGTAAATCTTCATGCCCTTGGATTTGGCAATGGATTCTTAGATATAGCACAAAAGCACAAGCAACCAAAGAAAAAAATAAATACATTGGACTTATCAAAATTAGAAACTTTTGTGAATCAAAGGCCATTATCAAGAAAGTGCAAAGACAACCTACAGAATGAAAAAAAAATTTAAATCATATATCTGAGGGGCGCCTGGGTAACTCAGTTGATTAAGTGTTCAGCTCTTGGTTTCGGCTCAGGTCATGATCTCAGGGTCCTGGGATTGAGCCCCACATTGGGCTCCTTGCTCAGCGGGGAGTCTCCTGGAGATTCTCTCTTGCTCCCTCTCCCTCTGCCCTTCCCCCCATGATCTCTCTCTCTCAAATAAATAAATAAATCTTTTTTAAATAGATTATATATCTGGTATCCAGAATATATAAAGAACTCTTATAACTCAGTAATATAAAGACAAATAACCTCATTTCAAAATGGGCAAAGCATCTGAATAGACATTTCTCCAAAGAATGTATACAAATGCCCGGTAAACATGGAAAGATGTTCAACATCTTTAGTCATTAGGGAAATGCAAATCAAAACCACAATGAGGTATCAGTTTGCATACAATTAGGATGCCTATAATAAAAATACAATTAAAAAGAATAAACAAAAGCAAATAACAAGTGTTGACAAAAAACATGAATAAATTGGAACCCTCATGCATTGCTGGTAGGAAGGTAAAGTGGCACAGCCACTGTAGAAAACAGTTTAGGAGTTTCTAAAAAAGTTAAACAGAGTTACCATATGACCCAGCGGTTCCACTCATAGGTATATATACTCAAGAGAACTGAGGACACATTCATACAAAAACCTGTATATGAATATTCATAGAAGCATTGTTCATGATAGCCAAAAGGTAGAAAAAAATCCAAATGTCTATCCACTGATGAATGAATAAACAAAATGCAGTATATCCATATAACAGAATATTAGTCAGACAGAGCAATAAAGGAGCAATGAAACATGCTGTGACATGAATGTACCCTAAAAACATTATGCTAAATGAAAAAGCCAGACACAAGAGGCTACATATTACATAATTCCATTTGAATATGAAATGTCCAAAACAGACAAATCCATAGAGACAGAAAGTAGAATAACAGTTGCCAGGGGTGAGGGAAGAGGGAATGGTAATGAGTATGGAATTTCTTTTTGGGGTGATGAAAATGTTTTGGAATTAGATATTGGTGATGGTTGCACAATTTTGTGAATGCACTAAAAACCACTGAATTGTACACATTCTTTATTTTTATTGGAGAATTGTTGACTCACAATGTTACATTAGTTTGAGGGGTATAACACAGTGATTCGACTATATGTTAGGCTGCGCTCACAAGTATAGCTCCCATCTGTCACCATACACCACCATTACGATACCATCGACTATATTCCCTATGCTGTAGCTTTTATCCTGATGACTTATTCATACCATAACTGGAAGCCTGGATCTCCCACTGCCCTTCACCCATTTCACCCATCCCCCACCCTTAAATCACTCACTTGAAAATGATGAATTTTATATGTGAATTATATCTCAGAAAAAGAAAAAGGAAATGCAGTAAGCCTATAGATAGATGGGAAGTTTCTGTGTGTCTGAGGAGACTTCTATTTCATAGGTTAAGTAAAGCAGAGGGTAGCTCTCACTTATTATGAAGCTTTTCCCCAAGGGAATGCATTTCCACTATAGTATTTTCATTTATTCATTCAACAGATAGTCACTGAGCACATGCTACGTACAAGAATCAGGGCAGTATCTGCTTCCACTTGCCTGTTGTTGCTTGAAGGCCTCAACAAGTATATCAATATCAGTAAAAGTGAGAGGAAATTGCAGCCGAGGACCATTATAGGAGTCTGGGACATCTATGCATGAGACATACTCCTGTCTATCCTTGCAGTCCTGGAGGGTGCTACCAAAAAGTCGAGCAACTAATTCTGGAAAAGAAAAGACAGAAAGGATGGGGGAATCAACATTCCCATACTTCAATTCAGTAAGTACTTTCTTGAATATCAAGCCCAGGTAAGACACTGTGCTGTACGTTATGGATACCAAGCTATCCCACATACAATCATGAGGAAAGATTTGTTCTCAGATCATCAGGTACGTTCACATGAATCACCCTCATCCCTTCCCGAGTGGACATTGTACCAAAGCAGTGAGTTCATTGGTGGGGAGGAGAAGGAGAAACACAGGGAAAACTGGTCAGTCAAGGTACTTGGAGGCTCTGAAACTCTACCTCTACATTCTTTGCCTACTCTTACATCTCAGATTTTTACGAATCAGGCTGAAAACATAACAATGTATTGCATTTGATTCAAACATCTGTGCTACTCAGGATCTACAGAAAATTAAACTGCACCATTCAATTTTCCCCCTGTTAAACGCTTCAAATTTTACTTAGCTGTAATAGATTTCTCTCTTCACGTAAAAACAGATTTTCTGGCATGATTTTCTTTTTCTTCTTGATAACAAAGCAGATGAAGTTAGATGATGAACCACAGGCAGAAATATCCATGGGGCCTCTCTCTCAGAGAGACATTTCTGTGTAACAGATCACCTGCACTGCGCATTTCAGGAGGTGTTGAGATCCAGGGTCCCTTTCTTGCTAGGCACCGATAAAACAGTCAGCCCGAGAACAGAAATCGGGCCCATTCGGGTAGAGAAAGATGAAAGACTGATTGCAAAAGTGACCCTGATTGTCTATCCCAGCCTCTAGCCTGGCTCTTTTTAATGTGATTTGCAGCTGCTCTCATCAAGAGTCTATTTTCCCCCAGGCTTCAAATCTGGATTGTTGGGTTCACGACTTGTGTTGGCCTGAAGAATGTGGTGGAAGTGTTACATACCATTTCCAAGTCAAGACCTCAGAAGGCCTTGTATGCTTCCATGCTCTCTCTTTTGAACCCATGCTCCTACCTCAAAGTCCAGACTAGCCTAATAAAAGCTCCAAGACTATGGGGAACAAAACTGAGTTACCCGGCCAAGGCCATGGATCAGCCATTAGCCAGCACACCTCCAAATACATGAGTGAACTCTCGCCAAGACCTGAGAAAAACTGCCAAATCAAGCCTGCCAAGATCAGCAGAAGCACTCAGATAACCTGTAGACTTGTGGGCAAAAAGAAATGTTTATTACATGCCACTGAGCTATTGTGGTTGTTTATTACACAGTATTATTTCTTTAACAGATAACGGATACAGAGGATGGTGATGTATTCGTCAACTCATTAACAGTGAATTGCTACCAAGCCAATGGGAATCAGAAGTTTTCTGCAAGCAGTTTCTATCTTTTTGAATATTTAGAGTAGACATGTTTGGAAAGCGCGACGTTAGCAGATGTTAGAATTTTTTTTTTCATGATCCAGTTATGCTGAGAGATTACTGTTAAGAACTAAACTTGAAAAAAAACTTTCTAAAATAAGTCACAATATTTGGTAATTTAAAAATGCTTTCTAAATTCTTGTGTACCCACCCCAACACTTCTTTGGTGGTGGTTGATGATGTTTTATAAGAAGTTAAATTTAAGAATAATAATGTGTGCCTTCAGTGTGGTCCAGCGCAGTGTATTTTTCTCATTTGGATTTGGTTTGAGATTTGAGAATCACTTAATTATTCCATTTTATGTTTGAAAACTAGAAATGCAGAGCGGCTCGGTAAATTTNNNNTCAGGTTCCATTGTGCAAGCAGTAAAGCCTAAATACTCTACTTAACTGTCTTAATGATCATACCATTCCGTTCTTAGAGATACATCTTCCTGACTCTCTACACTGAAATATTGGGCTCCTCTTGGGAAAACAACAATAACAACAAAGAAAGACAAAAACAACCCCACCGGTCTCACTATATCATCTTATAACTGACTTGTTGAGTAATCCCAACTGTGTGAGGTACAAGCATGACATGATTTTCTTTTCCCAATCACCGCTTTCACCCGTGCTCTGTCTGCTCTCTTTTTCTCATCAGCTCACACATGAAGTCAATCCCATCAGTTCCAGTCATTAAAATGCAGTCCTGTTTTTTTTAAGAACAAAATTAAAATAGTGTTTTTCTTCTTTAAAACAAACGAAAAAAGCTTAGCCTGGCCTTTCTTTCCATATGTTTGTTGACCTTCATTTCTTGTAAGTTCCGTGATAAATATATGAAAAAGCACCATTTCCCTAAGCCATTTCTTAGTCAAAGCTACTCATTATGAAATATCAGTAAACATCAAATCATAATCCTTTTGCTGACTTCTAGCCACATTTAAAAAAAATAACATAGATTCTCTTCCTAATATGGGTAGCTACTGTGGGTCATGTATGAAAGCAATCAAAAGCTGTACCAATTCAAATGCAAGTAGTGTGGGCTGTAACTATTATAACTAATAAGAATAATTTAATGAATTCCAATGATATGTAAAGATTTGTGCAACATGTAATTTGAATGAATCTTTACCTATTTGGTTTACAATTCTGTCAACACGAATTTAAACTAATTAAATATAATGAAATCTTGAATTATAACCAAATGATACCTTTACAAGTTGTTCTAAAGAAAATATCTCAAAACTACCCCCACATATAATCTTTTCTTTTACCCAGTACAAACTCAAAATCTGGACAGGAAAAATGTTAAAGCCCATAATTAAAAAAACAAAAAACAAAAAAAACACGCACACACATACTTTCTGCCTCTACCACCCACATGCCACTTTGAAAACAAGCTCCAGATATGGCTGGGAAAAGAAAAACACCGATTGAACTGCATTTTATAGTTATTTCATTTCTCGGTTATGAATTTGGATTCAAACTATGAGTGTCCATATAATAAACTCAATAAATGGCAAAATGGCATTTCATAAAGTTCAACACCTGTTCCTGATTATTTAAAAACTCAGAGAACTAGGAATGAAAGCCTACCTCCTTAAAAGAATTTTAAAAATTTAAATCAACAAGAATTGTTTTTCCATTAAAGCATTAACAAAACAGGATGCCTAGTTTCACTGCTTCGTTTTCACATTGTTCTGTAGTTCTAGCCAATGCAACAAAACACAAAGCAGTGACAACCGAATAGAAAGATGTAAAAATAAGTTACTTGTGGCCAGTGAGATTAAATATCCATACTCAAGAAAATCAATTGAGAAACTCCCAGAAAACTGATAGGAGAATTCAATACTACAGAGATTTGAATTACAGCTTTACTACTGCTGAGACAAATAACTTTGGGAGGTCACCTTCTAAGCCCCAATATTCTCATCCAACAAAAGGGGATGATAATAATACTAATCTCGGTGGTTTGTCATGAAGACTAAATGAAATATCTAAAGCACTTAAAAGACATGGCACATGGCAAACATTTAATAAATAATAGCAATAATAATAGTAAGTTCATTCATGCTATTGTTCAATAGTAGCACAATACAAATAGGTATAAATCAAAGGCTTGTTAAATACTACCAATAATCACTAGGGAGATATCATGGGGAAAATGACTTACTGACCATAACCACAAAAAAATATAAAATACCTGGGTCTCATAGGACACTTTGGCTGATGTGGGAAGCAGAAAGAATAGTTAAAACAGCACTTGCACATGCTCCGCCCCACTCCCCACTTCCACCAGTCTCTGTTGAAACCTATTGCTACGTACAGCAGCTTTGGCTTTCTACCTTATAGGATGGATGTGTGGAGTCTCCCCATCAAGTCCTATGAACTGGTTTGAGCAACTAAGTAGTAGGACACAGAAACGAACAGCTTCCAGGTCTCCTTCCACCTGTGGAACACCCAGGAAGTCTCGACTAACCCTGTGCCTCAGAGTTAAAACCATTAGTCCGGCACTGATATCTGGAAATGTTAAGTGATCTTCTGGTCCCTAAATATACCCTGCTTCAGGGTCATGGCGCTTCTGCCAAACAGGCCTAGGTGGAGGTTGTATGGAACCTTCCCACCAAAGAAGGCCATCAGAAAGCAACCTGCAGTAATGTACAGCACGGTGATCATTGTTCACACTTCTCTCACTGTATGCTTGAAAGGTGCTAAGAAAGTACATTTTTAAAGTACTCACCACACACAAGGACTTGTAACCGTGAGGTGATGGATGTGTTAACTAACCTCGTTGTGGTAATCATTTCATAATATACACATATATGAAATCACTGTAGTGCGTACCTTAAACTTCTACAATGTTAAATGTCACCTATATTTCAATAAAGCTGGAAAACATTTTTTAAATGAAATCAACCTACAGAAGTCATCTGTAAATTAATTTTTCTGTTACACACAATAATCAAATCAGTAAGATTCTAGTACTCTATAATAGAGAGATGTATAAGAGAAAGAAGCCTAGAAATATGCCCTAATATACATTTTTAAATGAATACATGATGAAGGAGGCACTACAAACCATGGTAAAAAGATACACTATCAAATAAACATTGTGGGGAAAACTGGTTAACTATTTGGACATTTTCTTTTTAGCTGTGCTTTTTAATTGTTTTCAACCATGAGGCATAAAGACTTCCTTTTTTTTTTTTTTTGGTTTAATATAAAAAATCCCAAATTTATGAAGTGTTAAAATTTTAAAAAGTTAAACCATAAAAAAATCTAGAAATCCCAGCATAGCGATCCACATTTTAAATATTTCAAGGCCTTCTAAGTTTAAAAGCAGGGATTCACAAAGAAAAAGATATTTAGATGTGAAAGATATTTTAAATAATTAATGGGTAAAAACTTCCTATACCTGATAGAAAATATCAACCTAGATATCACAGAAGCTCAGTGAACCTCACAGAGGATACAATATAAATGAAGCATCATCAAGGCTCATTATAGTTAAAACTCTATTTTCCAATGTTGCTTAGGTTAGTTTGTTTCTTCTCCAACTCCATCAGGTGATTCTGTTATTTGTAATACAGTTAACTTCATTTGTCACTATGTGTATTCTATTTTGGAAATACACACACATTCTTCTCCTGTTTGTAATAATATTTTTATGGATGTAAAACATTATCATGGTTCTAAGAGTCAAAACTACAAAAAGGTACATTCAGCAGAGTGTTATTCTCCCCTCAGCCCTCTACCGAACTCCATTCTCCCATCCTTTCTTTCTCCCCTGTTCCCACCTATCCACTCACCCCCTGTAGGTAAACAAGGTCATTAGTTTCTGATTTGTCCTATAGGTTTCTCCTGTATTTATTTTTGTGCATGTACACACACACACATCCATATCAGGCAAAGATTTCTCAAACAAGATGTAGAAAGTACGAATCACAAAGGGAAAAAAAATTGTACTATATTAAAATCAAGAATGTCTGCTATCATCAAGAGGCAGCATTTAAAGACTAGGGAGATAAAAGCCCAAGACTAGGAGAAGATATTTACAATACGTTTATCTAACAAAGATTCATATTCTCATATATAGAATTATTTAGAGCACTCTTAAAAATTGGTAAGAAAAAAGCAGCTAACCCAATAAAAGGATGGCAAGAGACCTGAATAGGCAATTCACCAAACAGGATGTTCACATGGCCACTACATAGACAAAAAGGTGACCAATTTCCTTGCTCACCAGGGAAACACAAATTAAAGCAGAAATGCAATACTACTACATACCGGGCAGAACGGCTAAAATGAAAAGGACTGACAACTCCAAGTATTGAAGAGGATAGAGAACACTGGAAATCTCATCTACTGGTGGCAGTATAACTTGGTACAACAATTTTGTAAGACGGTTTGTCAGTACCTAATAAAGCTGAACACACGCATGCCCTGTAACCCAAAACTTCCACACCGGGGTCGTAGTACATCTTTATAGTAATGGTCCCCAGTGAACCATGCCCCTTTGTATCCACATCCCTTTACAATATAACACTGCTGCTCCTCCCTGCAAGAGGTGGAGCTTTCCTAATCCCTGTGAATCTGTGGCTGCCCTTGTGACTTGCTTTGACCAACAGAATACGGCAGAACCGATTTTGTGTGAGTTCCAGAGAATAGGCCTTAAGAGGCCTTGCAGCTTCTGCCTTTTTTCTCTTGGGATGTAAAGAAGTCGGGATATCCTGCTAGACAGAGAGGCTGCATGAGGAGAATTGAGGTATCTAAGCTCATAGCCAACAGCAAAGCCCCAGACAGGTGAGTAAAACCATCTAGACCTCCCTACCCAGCCCAGCGAGGTTGAGTGAGCCCAACTGACACCAGTCAAGCCATCCCCACTGAGTCCAGTTCAAATGCCTGATCCACAGAATCACGAGCAATAAAACGGCTGTTGTTTTTAAGCCACTAAATTTGGGGGTGGTTTGTTATGTAGCAATAGATAACCGGAAATGAGACTATGGCAAAAGAAAAGGATATATATGTTCACCAAAAAGGATATGTACAAGAATGTGCGTAGCCGGACTGGAGGAGATAATGCTAAGTGAAATAAGTCAAGCAGAGAAAGACAATTATCATATGGTTTCTCTCATCTATGGAACATAAGAACTAGGAAGATCGGTAGGGGAAGAAAGGGATAAAGAAAGGGGGGGTAATCAGAAGGGGGAATGAAACATGAGAGACTATGGACTATGACAAACAAACTGAGGGCTTCAGAGGGGAGGGGGGTGGGGGAATGGGATAGGCTGGTGATGAGTATTAAGGAGGGCACGTATTGCATGGTGCACTGGGTGTTATACGCAAGTAATGAATCATCGAACTTTACATCAAAAACTAGGGATGTACTGTATGGTGACTAACATAATATAATAAAAAATCATAAAAAAAAAAAAAAGAATGTGCGTAGCTGGATCATTCAAATTACTCAAACTGAAAACAACCCAAATGTCCATAAACAACAGAATGGATATGTTTTGGTAAATTCGTAAAATGGAACATCATTCAGCAGTAAGAATGACCGAATTGCAACAACATGGATGACTCTCACCATTGAGTAAAAGACTGCACACTGCGAGCTTTCATTTATATAGTGAAGTTCAAAAACAAGCAAAACCAGTCTAGGATGTAGAAGTCAGGAAAGCCGTCATGGAGGAGTTGGGAGGTGACTGCAGGGGGACAGGGGAGAGGCTTCGGTGGTTCTGACAGGGTTTTCTTTCTCACTCTAGGTGCGGGTTAGGAGGGCGTGCTTACTTCAAGAAAATTTACTGAGTCCTGTACTTACAATTTGTGTGCTTTGATGTACGTTCTACTTCAAGAAAAGTTTATGTAAGAAGATTAAACCACGTCCCCTTCTCCGATAAAATTTTTTTAATATTTTTAAATTACGTACAGAATTTTTTGACATGCAGATTTTTAAAAATACAGATCCTGAGTAAACATCTCCAGGCTGGAACCCAGCCATCTGTGGCTATGAATCTCCGCAAGTGATTCTGATGGACAGCCCCGATCGAAATATTAGGTCATTAGCAAAAACAGCGCTGCTTCATTTCATCATCATTATATTTCCTCTCAGAAATATTTTGCCAAAGAACATGAAGCACAAACAACTATCTTCAGATTGCAATTAACTAAAAGAAAGAAAATGGCAAAATACCCACTTCCTCCCACTCCCCACTCCTCAGGTTTGGCTATTCCACCATTTAGAAAGCTTCTACAGATCATTAAATGCTTTAATTAGTTTCATACATATGTGCTCAGCTCAAAGCACACCATTAAAACACCATTCTTTTGCCACTGTGAAAGGGGCTCGCTGGATGACTTCTAAGAAGCTCTTAGATGCCATACACTTTTAATTAGAACAAAACATGGTCAGCCTGAATTAAAGAAAAATAAGCTTTTCAGTCTAGCATCTACCTTGAAGATAACAACAGTCATCTTGATTTTGCAGAGAAACGCATGCCTCGGGAAGAACTATAATTTTAAAATCATTTTAAACCATACCTGTATTGCCTGTCCCTGAGATGATTTACTTAGCCATTTCAGAACGACTACATACATGATAGACAGAGAGACAGACAGCTAGCTCTGCAGAAAACAGAGAACCGTGTTCAATCCACCATTTCCCCCCAGATTTGTTTCATGAGATACTCAAGATATTTTGATCTCCTGGCATGAAAGTTCTGTGGATAAAAAATAAGATCCTCTTTACTAAAGCTACTATCGTACATCAACAGATTGCGGTTCAGAGAAGGTGTTCAACAAATAAACATTGAATGAAATCGAATTCAGCTTTGTGAAAATGACAAAACTAAACAGTCAAATTTAGTCAACAACAATCAGAGAAAAAAGCCACTTAAACTGATTTCAGCAGTTGTTTGGTGTCACAAAGACAAGACAGGTGGGCATCTTTTTAACTGCTTAGTGTCCTCCCATCTTCAGAGTTTACATCCCTTGATGAGGACAATTCAATATTTAATGACTGCTTTTCAAAAGACTAAACAGTTGACTTACCTGGGTCTTTCTCGTGTATATGTGTATAGTTTTCCAACATGAAGGAAAAGAAGTTGGATAGCTGGACAAAACAAAAATACATTAGTCAGTGAATGATCTCCAAACAGCCACTGTGGCCAATACTGTTGGCGCGCTCTCCCAGCTGCCGTAGGTGCTGCCAGGTCCCACCTCTACCTGCCTCCCTCCTCCCTCCTCCCTCCTCCCTCCAGTGCTCCTCAGCAGGTGGGTAGCACCTCCTGCAGAGCCGCATAGGATATCATATACCCTCCCTTTCCTTTATGGTTAAAAAGGACTTTTTTTTTTCTACCAAGAAGCATTAAAGCTGGATTTATATATCATTTTTGCAAGCTTGAAAAAGGCCTTCCTTGCCCATCTATATTTTCTTCTAGAACTCTCACGGGTTTGTTCTCAGGAAATTCTTTCATTTTTTAACTCCTTAAAATATTTTTTCCTTCATGAAGTAACAACTTTACTTCCTCCTGGGACACATGCCCAAGAACAGAATAAGACTGTTTTTTATTAGTTAACTAGACATCTGGCAGCCCTCTTCAAAATATAAACTTCAGAAACGAAAAATACCATCCTCTTCCCAAATCCTACTCTCTCTCTCCACAGCTACTTGGGAGACAATGTCGCCCTCTATTAAAGCTTTCACCAAGGTTCCTCAGCTTAAAATGGACCCAAACTTTCCTTTTCTCACTTATGAGGGGTCAAGAGAAGCATTTTACCAAAAGAAGAGATGAGCTGGCAAAACAGACCTGCAACTGGCCTTGTTCATCAGCATATTCGATGGACTGGAAGATGGTGAGGGCATAGCGTTGTCTGGCCTTCAGCCGAGCACTGTAACCTCGGTACCAGTTCTGGATGACCAATGCGGCTTTCAGTGCTGCAGACCCACAGGGCATGAAAACCAGAGGGAACCAGTTATTATGCAGCTATGGGACAGGGAAATAGGTGCTTCAGAAAAAAATCAGTCCACCTGGATTCCTAGGTTCTAAGAAAATACACACTACAATGAGATTTACCTTTATGTTTTTGTAAAATGTCCTCAAGTCTCAAATACTCAGAGAATAATGACGGCATAGCCATTAACAGTAGGGTTTCTGGGGGGCGCCTGGGTGGCTCAGTTGGTTGAGTGTCGGGCTCTTGATTTTGGCTCAGGTCATGATCTCAGGGTCATGGGATGGAGCCCCCAGTCAGGCTCTGCCCTCAGCAAGGAGTCTGCTTGGGATTCTCTCTCCCTCTCCTTGTGCCCCTTCCCCCGCCCTCCTGCTTGCACGTACTCTCTATCAGGGGAGTAGAGTTTTGGGGGCAAGAAGGTCTGAATTTGAATCCCAGCTATGCTAGTTACTGTCTGTGTGACTCTAGTAAGTTATTAAAACTCTCAAAGCCTCAGTTTCCTCCCCTGTAAAATGGAGAAAAGAACAGCACCTACCTCCGGCACTACTCAGGCATATTCGTACTCTCTACCCTATGAAGTAGCAATTCCATTCCTCACTATATACCCCAAAGCAATCCTCACACAGCCCATAAGGGAAGATGTATGGATATACACTGTTTCTTTGCTCGTGGCAGTAGGGAGTTTGACACCAATGCAACCTGGCTGGCCATTGCTGGGAAGGAGAATGTATAACCGTGGTGGGTACACAACTGGAAGCAATCGATTAAATAAACCCATAGCAACATGGATGGGGCTTAAAAATACAGTGCTTCAGTGAGAACAGTTTTAGAGACAGTGAAATATACATGATATCATTTTATATAAATTAAAAACACACATACACAAAACCAAAATATACATTTCATAAGAATATATACAAAGGATAAGATACTAAACAAATAGATTAGTTATTTATGGGGGCGGGTGAATGAGTATAGCGTATGTGGGTAAAAGAACAAGCAAATTAATTACCTAACATAAGAAAGGGTCTCGCATAGACCAGTGATGACAACGCACAATGAATTAAAAAGTATGATTCACTCCGGCTTCTGTACCTGAGATTCAACTGATAAAAGACAGATGGATAAATGAACACACCTCCCTCCTTCGTAGCTTTACAATAAGGATGGAATGAGCTAGTACAGGTGAAGCGTTGACCCCCACGCCTGGTTAATGAATGGCTAAACAAACAGCTATACAGTGACAAGCATCCTCTTGTTCGTGGATTACTCAGCACACTGACTCTCTTCTGGGGCTTTAAGCCTTTGAATCATCCTGTAGCTTCATGGCTTTGAAGAAAGCGATCAGGTGAGAGATAATGAGATTTAAAATATAGTCTCTTATGCCTTCCTCAAGTTTCAGAGCGAAGAGCAATCAACACCAGCTGGCTTCTTTTATTCATGCTATAATTTTTCCCAGTTAGCGCATAAAAATTAAGAGTTGACTATAACAAGAACAAGTTGAATTCTAAAAGCAGGATTCTAGCCTCCAGTCCCAGTATCCCTGGCTTAATACTGCTGTGGTACACTAGCTATACTCGTCATCTGCGGGTATTTATTTATGAGTTTCTCCAAGACGCTCTGGTTCCAGAAACACTCATTTCATTATTCAGCTTCCAGAAGACCCCAGGAAATAGACATAAGGTCAAGTATCACGGTCTTTATAGGGGAACACCACAGGGAGAAGAAATAAGAACGACTTGCTCAATATCGTAAAGCAAATGATAAGGAGGCTCAAAATCTCAAGTGTTCTCACCATATCATTACAGAGAGCCCAGGCTCACCGGCAAGGTCTGTTCTATGGGACTGTCATTGTCACTGTCCTGACCAGCCAGCCCTCACCTCAGGGGCTCTCTGTTCCTCAAGCGCAAAGGAATTGCCCCTGGGCTATTTACGAAGCACTTACTGAGGGCCAGGCGGTGGATTCACCTCCTCACCACACCCAGAAGCTGAGACAGACTACGTAAGGTCACTTAGCCTCACTTAGCAGGTAAGTGGAAATGCGCAGCGCGGAATGGAAGCCAGATCTCACTGAGCCGTAGCCCAGGCCTCACTGAGCCGTAGCCCAGGCTCGTAACCCCCGTAGAGCTACTGGCCGTCTGCTGCGTCTCAGTTTCTTCGTCTGCTGAGTGATGCAGTGGAATAAATGACCACTAAAGTGTCTTCTACTTAGGGTTAGCACCACTGATAAGAAATAATCACGCTTACTATTTCTATAATTAATAATGGGACAAAACAGTTACCATACGCTAAGGGCCTGCTAGAAGAGATTTAGCCCCCACAAGTATCATCTCTATGTTACACATAAGGAAACCTGAAAGGTTCACAGAGGCAAGTATCTTGCTCCAAGTCACTTATCTAGTATGGTCTCAGGTCACTTATCTAGTATGGTCTCAGGTCTTCTGAGTCCCAAACTGTGGGCTCTCTCCACTATAGCCAGTTACTTCTTTCCCTAATCTATGTGTCCCCTTCCTTCCTTTGAATAACAAGAGCCACCGTTTGTGGAATGCCTACTCTGTGCCCGGCACTAAGCTACACACGGTACATTCACTACCACTTCTACTCCTCCCCCACGAGGGGAAATAGGTGATCGAAGCCCCCTGTCCTCTCTCTGCCTTGCTTCAGTCCAGTCCCTTGCCGGGATCCCGCCCCACTCCCCAGGGGAGGAGTTGCTATTTTATTTGATAAGCACGTGGTACTTTCACGGGCTGTATTTCGCTAGTAGGTGTGCTAGGTGGACCACCACGCTCAGTTCCCCGGCTCTTGCCTTTCCTCTTCTGCTCCAAAGGCAGGAAGCTGAGCCATGCCCTACGCCTGTGCCTGTTGGCCCTTGCATTCCTCTCTGGAGCGACTTACTAAGCTATCACGTGTCAGCCAGCACCCCACACTTCTCTAATGCACTCGCATGCTGAGATTGGGGCTCTGCAGGCCACATTGTGATCAGCCAGGGGCTACCTGCTTGGCTCTGCCAAGGGGGGCAGTAAAGGCAGATGGTGAGGCTGGAGGAGGGATGAGAGACGCACTCCTTCCTGTCTGCTTCCTGTCCCTCTTGGTGTCGCCTAGCAATGGCTTCCACCCCCCACCCCCCACCAGGTTCTCCTTGTAGCGGCAACTGGATCCAGTCTGCAGTTCCTCCGCGCTTGCACAACCAACCTCAGGGCTGCCCCTCAGAGACACCAGCACCAGCTGGGCGCCCCGATTGTCAAAGGTCTACTCTCAGTTCCGCAGGAACCCTCCTCCAAGTTTCTAGATTTTAATAACTCCAATCTCTCCCCTTTGTTCTCTCAGCCCTAGAGATGGGAACTGTCGTATCTCTGTATGCCTTAGAGCTCCTTCAGAGACCTTTCTGTTACCTAGAAACAGTTTGATACCCAATGAACAGCTCTTTCCCTTCATTTCTCTCGTCACATCCCTCTCTGGTTTCTGCCCCCTGACTAGACCCTGCCTGATGAGCCAGTCTCATCGGGAGGGAAGAGCAGGCTCAGGTTAGGCCTCGAGCGTCCAACTTCCTGGACACTCCAGCTCAGGGCCTTAGCAGAACCCCACATCTGGATTTTGACTACTTAGGCAGCAGCTGGCAAAATGGACTTTGATCCACATCCTGCTATTGCTTCTTTGGGCTACAGTTCCCCCAGCACCTCTCTGGCACAGGGAAGGAGACCAGCAGGGCAGGGTTGAGTGTACCCACACCAGACCTCTAAAACCTCACCTGATTCCTAAGAACCCCCACCCCCACCCATACACACACCGCAGGGCCGTTCTAGCCAGCTGAGGGCTCTCCTCTGGAGCAGAAACCTGCAAAACGGCAAAGGGTAGAGCCCAGATAGGATAGACCCTACCCGAGGGGTTGCTGGCTCCATAACCCCCAACCCTGCCTGTAGAGTTGAAGATCTGTGTCGTCCAGTTCTGAACTTGTTGGACAGCTTAGATCCGCTTCTGGTCCTGCTGCTTCATCACATAACAGGGCTTGTCGTCCCTGTCACATTAATTCCATGCAGGAAAAAAAAACAAAAATAAAAGCTATTGCCATATGTGTCCCAAGGGCCTTCTATTTTTGTTTCTAGAAGGAAGCAACAGCATAGGCTTAACAAGTTACCTGGCCAATTTCCTGTACCCAGCACAGGTGGATTCTGTATTGCCAAGCTGGGGTGTTTTTTGTGTGGGTTTGTGTTTTTTCTTGGTGTTTGTTTTTGAATGGCTTCTTTTCTATGGTGGCAGTCATTACCATGGCATTTAGAAATTCAATATTCATGGAGGAGGTCAGTGAAGAAGGCAAATAATAAATTCAGAGCATTTGTTTTGTGCCAGGCCCTGTGCTTAGTGCTTCATGTGCATCACTCAATTCGATTCGATTTAATCCTCCCAACAATCCTATGAAGGGTCATTATCCCTATTTTACACATAAGGAGACTGAGGCTCAGAAATAACTTGTATTCTGGAGAATATGGAGTCAAATCCGGATCTCTGTAATTCCAGAAACTGGGCTTATTACCCTTATGCTGTACAACCCAGTGTGGCGTTGGGAATCAGCCATAAAAAATGAGACCGTCTGTAGAACGGTATGTCCTCCCTCGCACACCTACCCTACTTCCCGTTCCCTATGCTTCTCGCCTGTTCTGTTGTTCTCCATAGCACGTTTTACCGCCTGCCATTCTATACAGTCGTATGTTTATGTGTTTATTGTCTACCTCCCCCTATTAGCCGAGCTACATGAGAATAGGGGCTTTATTTTGTCCACTGCCATATCCCCAGCACCTGGGGTAAGGCCTGGCCATGGATATTTGTTGAACAAACGAACAAATATTGTCTAGGGCTGTTAAAATAACGGTGTATTAGTAATGTATAATAATGTATTAGTAATGTGTCAATACAGGTATTCATAATATGTTAATTGATCAATATAAAATGCTTAGCACATTGCCTGGCACATAGGAAGCACTCAATAAATAGTAGATGCTTTTTTAAAAAAGTAAGGGGGGAATAACAGATAATTCTCTCCCAGCTACAACTTCTAGCGCCCACCCCCCCAGATTCCTAATTATACGTAACAGTTTATTAAAAATTTCACAAGCTACTGTAGACAAACACACCCCATCTCAGAACCCAAGAGTGAGGAGCAAGAAGAACCGTGCCAACCAGGATCCATAGGGCTCTCCCTTAGAGACCATAGTCTTGGCTCAAACGCCGCCTTCTCAGCGAGGCCATTCCCGACCACCCTTTTCAAAATGGCCCCCTGCCCCCGCCCCCTGCCTATCTCACTTCCTCACCACAGCACTTAAAGCTATCTGATAGAGCATGTCTTTTACTCCTTTGTCATTATCTGTCTCCTTCCACTAAAATGTCACCTCTATAAGGGCTGGGATTTTAGTCCCTTGGGTTAACTGCTATATCCCCTGGGTCTGGAACAGTCCCTAGAACACAGTAGATGCTCAGTAAGTATTTGTTGAATGAATGAAATTGCTCTTTAGTTAAGACTTTCTGTCTTGTGTTTCTCTTCATGCTGACAGGTGGAGTCTTAGGTTTGGTTTGTTTTTTAAATAGGAGTTTATTTGACAGTTCTTTAAACTAGAAGCTTATATTCAGAACAATAAGGCATTTAAAGACTCTCTGCTTTTAAAATTCTGCCAGCAGAGGCCTCCTGAGGAGGCATCAGGATGAACAAATATTTCATGTAACTTTAAGGGGCCTGACATCCAGTCAGGAAGAAAGAGAGGCACAAGTGTGATAGAACTCATTAAAATGAATTCAAATGAACTGGAAGGAGTATGAACCGTCTAGTAGCAAAAAGCTTTAAACAAGGGGGAGAAACTTCTATTACCTTAGCTCTTCAAAGCATGATGAGAATAGTCTGGCCCAGCTCCGGGACCACAGTTTTCCTTGCTATTTTTGTTTACAGTTATTCTGTATCTGCCATCTGCTACAGTGTGTGACTGTCACAGTGAGACTTCCAACTTCACTGGAAAAACAGCTCAAAGCACATGCCCAGTGGGCATGAGATGGTCACAAAGTCTGCTTCTTGGGCAGCAAGCGAGACAAGAACCCAGGAGGCTCGCTCATCCACAAACTGTGGCAGCCCCTGGAAAGCATTTTTCTTTTTAAGATTTTATTTATTTATTTTAGAGAGAGAGAGAGAGAGGGAGGGGCGAAGAAAAAGGGAGAGAATCTCAAGTAGACTCCGTGTTGAGTGCGGAGCCCAATGTGGGGCTTGATCTCACAACCCTGAGATCATGATCGGAGCCTAAACCAAGAGTCAGAAGCTTAACTGTCTGAGCCACCCAGGCACCCCTGCAAAGCATTTTTCTTAAACAAGAGGGAAGTGAAAGTAAAGTACGAGGCCCAGACTCCAGACACTGACAGGCCTCTTAAACAAAACTATCACTTTCCCTAAATGACGAAAGAAATCATAGTTTGATCATTCTTGGAAACCTCTGGTATTCCAGTCAGAGTGCGGCAAGAATTAGAGGACATTTCTTTGACTTTTTATTTACTCATCTACTCACCCACCCAGCAACCCATCCATATGGGATAATAAAAATAAGTTCTGAATTTGTAATCTAGAGACTTCCATTTTGATTCTGACTCAACCAGATGCCAACCATGTAACCTTGGGCAGATTGTTTAACCTCTCTGGTCCTCAGTATCTCATGTGAGCAATGTAAAGTTGGAATTGTGTGATCTTTAAGATTCTCTCCAGTTATAAAATACTCTAATTTATCCTTCTATTTTTTTTTAAGGCCACAGCAGCAGCCTACCTATTACTGCATATAGCAAAGCTGAAAGTAATGATGCAAAGGACAAAACAGGACATGTACCTGTGAACACTCAAATCAGAAGCTTCTGGACAAAGAGGACAAATTCTAAAGGCTACCAAAAAAAAAAAAAAATCTGAATCATCCCTGTAGAAAAATCCAAGTCAAGTCACTAATACCCTTGGCTTTCCCATCAAGGTATTGTAGCAAAGTTTGCTAGCAAGTAGTCTAGGAACATTAAACACTTCACCCATTACTTCTCTTTTAAATTGCCTGAAGTATGATTACTGTGTATGATCTGTTAACTGGCTCCAGTGATAGCCAACAGAAGATGGGGAGAGATGGATGGGGAAGAAAGTGAAGACAAGAGGGGGCTGGGAGACAGACACACATGGGAAGAGGCTAAGGTCCAGAGGTTTCAATGAAGACCAAGAGATCAGAAAATGGGATAATAATCATAAAGACTGCAGAGCCAGAGCTGATCCGAGTGGCCACAGGGGCCAGGAAATGGGAGTGAGTAGCTCAAGTAGAGTGAATAAGGGGATGCTGGGGCTTAGGAGGTCAAGGAACTGAGACCCCAGCACATGTGCGGTTGTTCATGGGTACAGTGAAGCTGCTCAAGCTGACGTCAGCAGGTGGTACACAGGGTCTGCGGTGGATGGGGAAGGTGGAAGGAGGCAGAAACAAGGAAGAGCTAATAAATGGCCCTCCCGAAGGGCAGAACCCTAGGCTGCAGCCACCGCAGACTTGGCAACAGAGCCCAGGTTGTACAGGACTGGGATATTCTTACCTTTTTATTCTGAAACATTTTCAAACATATGGGGAAAGGTAAGAATAGTACAGTCGTTAATATTTTGTCACATATGCATTCTCCTACTGTCTCTCTCCACACATAACAACATCGTTTCTTCAGTCCCCTTTATTCTAGAACAATTCTTTAGCCTTTCTTTCTCTTTATCGACACTGAAATTTTTGAAGAGTACAGGCTAATTATTTAAAATATCCCTCAATTTGGATCTGTCAGCTACTTCCCCGTGATTTGATTCCGGCTATGTACTTTGGCAGGGACAAATAGTGCGTCTTTCTCAAGCGCGTCCCATCAGGACGCACATGATGTTCATTTGTCTCATTGCTGACATGAACTTAGATTATTTGGTTAAGGTGGTGTCTGTAGAGGCCACTTTTGGGCAGAGGGCTTGAGCAATGGGAACCTGAGTAAGGTTAAAAGGGCCCACAAGCGACCACCAGGATGAATGCAAACTGGCTCATTAGGCGACCCACTTCGAAACAACCTAGGCTAGGTCCTAGCTGACCAATGGGTTACCTACAACCAGGCACGGGTACCAAAAAAGTAAAATTCCATATGTTCCCATATCTCCTCACCGTCCCCCCTTAACTACAGCCCCTTATCACCACCTCTTAGCGGATAGTCTCTCCTCTGCTGCCCTGCCCGCTGCCCCCTTGTCGTGTATCCAATAAACCTCTATCTCCTTTGTTCTGCTTTGGATGAATTCTTTCACCACCCACGCCGCAGGCCTCTACCCGATCAGGTCGCCCCATAGTGTCTACCTAAAATTCTCTACTGTAGACATATTTGCTTCCTCTTTAAGATTAATAAACAATTTGTAGGAACATGCTTTAGGACTCTGTATACATTCTGTTCTCCAAAACATCCATGGATAGTTTTTGCCCAAATAAATTCTTTTGACAGTAGTTGCAAAAGAATGATTTTCTAACTCTTTCTCTCTACATTTATTAGGATTCAGATTTTTAAATGCCCCATTTAAAGCCTTCTTTTATTCAACAGGGCAATGGAACAAGACAAAGACTACATAAAGCCCATTTTACGGAAGTTTCCCTAAGAACTGAAATCCTTGGCTACACCATAGTTCAGGAAAATATGAAGCTTTATCTATACAACACCGAACTAATAAGCTAAATCAGTGAAATCAGGAAAACAACAGTTTACAATTAACTGTGACCTCTCTGCCTTACGAATTTCTGCCAATTTTCTAAAAGAATCATTATCAGGAAGATCTCAATTTTTAAAAACTATTATATTTTTAAGTATGTAAGAAATTTAGCTATATAAAAGTATTACTAGCATTTTAAATTATTAAAATATTTTCTCATAGGAAATATGTTCTATTCAACAATTCAATAATGACCTTTAATCCCCACTCAGAATTTTAAAAAATTAAATGTCTTGACTGCAATTCTGTTTTATGTCTCCCTTGTTATTAATTACTAATCTGAGTTCTATTGCCACATTCATTCACCCAAGGTCAGATACAATCAGCATTAAATTTTGTCTTTTGCAGCTGCTAAAAAAGATAATGCCATATAAAGCCATAATCATCTAAGAAAAGTGTTCTGATTACGGGAAATAACTGGCAATTGGGGCTGAGGTAATGCCCTTTCTTAGACTCCGTTGAAATATGTCTCTTTGTAACAGGATTTTCTAACAATTAACAGGATCCAACTAAAAGCTGGCTTCTTTGTGAATTGTCTAGTCAAGGCTGGAAGCTGGCAAAGAGCATTTAAATGGGGAGGTGGGACTTCATATCCTTTCAGCAATACTTTCTACTGCCTAAAGACTCATGATTCTAGAATGGATATCTAAACAGTCCATGGCGGAGTCTCATAATACGTAACATTTCTAAAGCAGAAGCGGATTAGTCACACAGCAAATAAAGAAAAATATGAAGATGCATTTAATGGGTATAAAGAATAAAAAAGATGTTTCATTTTTTGTGTGCCTGTTTCAGACAGGCAACAAATGTGTTTGTAAGAAGGGACTACAGTCCTATGTAAACCTCAAGGCCAACACATTAACATATCAAAAAGTGAATGATTAACTACAAATTACTATTGAGAGGGATCATGATTTCAGATGAAGAAAGTGGTCTCCTTTTATAAAGAAAAGTACTCTTGGGGAGCCTGGCTGGCTCAGGCAGAGGAGCATGGGACTTTGGATGTCAGGGTCACAAGTTCGAGCTCCATGTTGGTTATAGAGATTACTTAAATAAATAAACAATTTTAAAAAAGAAAAGTACTCATTTAAAATGATTCCCAGTGTACCTGGGTGGCTCAGTCAGTTGATCATCTGATTTTGGCTCAGGTCATGATCCCAGGGTTGTGGGATTGAGCCCCACATCAGGTTTTGTGCTCAGCACAGGGTCTACTTGTCCCTGTCCCTCTGCTTCTCCCCGTCCCCTGTGCTCTCTCTCTGAAGTAAGTAAAATCTTTTAAAAATATAATATAATATAATATAATTCCCTAAGAGTATTCTTATCATGATGAGCACTAAGTAGTATACAGAATTGTTGAATCACCATATATTGTACACCTGAAACTAATATAACACTGTATGTTAATTATACCAGAATTAAAAAAAGAAAAGAAAATGATTCTCAACTGATGCCAACAAACCAGGAATATAATATATGATATGGGCCCAAAATAAAGGTTTGGCAGTTTTGATGTACAGATGATAATTAAAGCCATTAGAGTAAAGTCACCCAAGGAGAGCATTAGAGTGACAAAATAAAAGGACTAAGAGGAACACAGAAGAATCCTAATATTTAGAACTTGGGAGAAAGTGGAGCCCTTATAAATAGTTCAGAGACACAAGGAAAACCAGGAGAATGTGCTGTCACTGAAGCCAAGGGCCATTAGTATTTTAAGAGGGGTGTGTGCAGAGTGCCAAGTACTACCAGGAAGCCAAGCAAAATAAGAACTGAAAATGGTCCACTGGACTCCAAGGTCATTCAAGAGCTTGTCAAAATCATTTTCCATGGGATGGAACAGAAAAAGTAGGAGACAATAGTATGAGTGCCCCTTTCGACAGGAAGCTCTGAGAGGAAGGAGAGTAACTGGAGGGAAGAAGAGGGTAAGGGAAAGCTTTTCTTCCAAAGGGAAGGAAAAACAGTTACAAAGGGCCATTTTGGACAATAGGAAAGTTCTGAATATGAACTCTGTTAGTATTAATCCACCAATGCTGAATTCTTTTCAGTGATATAGTATTATAGTTATATAAAAGAATATCCTTCTTTTTAGGACACTCATACTGAAGTATATGGAGGGTAACATCATCCTGTCTACAACTTACTTCCAAATGGAAAGGGAAATAGAGGAGAGAGGGAGAAAGACAATGGTCAAATGTTAACAAAGTGGTGAATCTCGGCGAAGAGGATGTTGAGTGTTTGCTGTATTCTTCTTTCATCTTCTCTCTGTAGGTTTGCAATTTTTAAAAATAAGAAGTTGGGGTTAAAGCAAAACAGAATGGCATGAGAAAAAAAATGTATCCAAACCAAAAGAAAAGGAAAAAAGAGGAGAGACACTTGAGCGTGTTAGAATGTTAACAGGGTGGGGCACTTGAGTGGCTCAGTCGGTTAAGTGACCGACTTCAGGTCATGATCTCAGGGTTGTGAGGTAGAGACCTACATCAGGCTCTACACTGGGCGGGGAGCCTCCTTAAGATTCTCTCTCTCCCTCTCCCTCTGCCCCTTTTCCCATTCCCCACCCTGCTAGCAGTGCTCTCCCTCTCTCTCTTTAAAAAAAAAAAAAAAGGAATGTTAATGGGATAACAGCTGAGGGAGCGAGCAAGAGAAGTAGAAGGGGGAAATCAATGTCCCCCACCACTCCACATGCACTTGCAGCTATAGAGCATTCTGATAGACTTTTGAGTGGCAAGAATGTTAAAGAACATCTTATCTGATGTTCCATTTCACTGAGGAGGAAAATGAGGGAGATCCCAACTCATAGGGATTTCTGCTATACCCCACAATGCCAGTAAAGATTGCTTGATGGCAATTATAAAGGAAAATCCTCCAACAATAACAAGAATGCCAAGGGCCCTTCTAAAGTTTCAGAAAATTTTTCCAAGAACAACAAAGATAAAGGAAACAATGGCATTCATTGTTTTTCCATGAAGGTCCCAAATTTAAGATACAGCATTGTAAAGGACTTAACTTTGGGACTGAGGAAGTGGGGATATGGGGCTGAGGATGGAAGGAGGGGATCTCTCAGGCCACTGTGAATGGCTTAATCATTAGATTTTTAAACAACTAAATGAACTAGATGTTATTCCAGGAATTAAAGAAATATTTGGTTTACTAGTTAGTATTTTTAAACTTTTAAGTAAAAATAAAGAACAAATTTTTTTTAAAGAACAATCTCCATTAGAGAAAATTTCCATTTCTCACAGCTTAAAGCATCTAACTCCAAAGCCAAAAGCCTTTGTAGACTCCTCAGCACTTAGGGAAAATGAATAAATGCATTTCTAAATGGTCTCAAGGGAAGAAATAAAAGAAAATATATCATCGTGTTCTCAAAGTTCTCCATGGGGAAAAAAAAGTGCAATAGATTATTAATTCAAAATACATCAGTATAAAATTTTAAGTATAAAGTGAAGTTCAGGAGAATGAAATTACAATGTTTAATTTCTATTTTTGGATAAATTCCAATTTTACAAGTCAGGGCAGCATATCAAAAAGAGCATAGACTTTGGAATCTGTCAGAGCCAGTTCCAATCCAGGTCAACATGACTTTGGGCAGTTCTTTAATTTAAGTCTCAGTTTCCTCATCTAGAAAAGGAGGCTAATCAAAGCTTCCTCCAAGAGTTGTTTTCTTTTTTAAGATTTTATTTATTTATTTAAGAGAGAGCGTGTAAGTGGGGGGAGGGAGAGGGACAGACAGACACCCCACTGAGTATGGAGCCCAACAACATAGGACTCAATCTCAGGACCCTGAGATCATGACCTGAGCTGAAACCAAGAGTCAAACCTTTAACCAACTGAGCCATCCAGGTGCCCCAGAGCTTCCTCCAAGAGCTTTCCAGAGAAATAGAAATAATGAATGTAATAGGCATGCAATATAAATGATATCTATGATTTTTCTCTTCCCTGTGGCATATCACAAAAGAAGCAAAAATAACAATAATAACACAACATAGATGCTACTTCTCAACATGAAAGTAGATAGCCCACAAGAAGGGGATAGCCTCAATTTTATATGTAGGCTACTTTTCTTAAAAATGCCATGATAGGGGCACCTGGGTAGCTCAGTCAGTTAAGCATCCAACTCTTGGTTTCTGCTCAGGTCATGATCTCAGGGTCCTGGGACTGAGCCCCGCTCCACACTCAGTGGGGTGTCTATTTGAGGACTCTCTCTCGGTCTCCTTCTACCCCTCCCCCTGTTGGCTTGCGCACTCTCTCTCTCAAATAAATAAATATATTTTTTAAAAATACCATGATAGGGGCGCCTGGGTGGCACAGCAGTTAAGCATCTGCCTTCAGCTCAGGGCGTGATCCTGGCGTGATGTGATCGAGCCCCACATCAGGCTCCTCTGCTAGGAGCCTGCTTCTTCCTCTCCCACTCCCCCTGCTTGTGTTCCCTCTCTTGCTGGCTGTCTCTATCTCTGTCGAATAAATAAATAAAATCTTAAAAAAAAAATACCATGATACTCTAGAGGCAGAGTTTTGTATTGTGGCTGAACGACCAAAGTGGGGGGGAAGCCCTTCACACCACTAAGACCATGAGAAACAGGAAGCGAGCCCTAACTCCGGCTCTGCCACTTACCAGCTATGCATCCTTAAGCAAATCACTTTGCCTCTCAAAGCCTCCATTTCCTTGTTTACAAATTGAGAACAATCCTTCACAGGATGTGAAGATCAAATGTATATGAAAGGGCCTGTACAACTGTGAAAGCACTATGCAAATAAAAGGTACTTTATATAAGTAAATTTAACTGAAGTTAGTTTCCAAGAGCAGTAACATTGGGAGGCACTGTAAAAGGGTGTAATGGTTGTTGGCAAAACAAAAAACAAAAAGCAAAAAAACCACAACACTGTACTCAGAACTCCTTGGATTCAAATCCCCACTCTGGCAGTGGTTACTAATACGACCTTGATAAGTACTTACCTCTCTGAGCATGATCTTCTTCAATTATACAAAAAAGGAGTAACACTTACTCAGGTTTACTGCAAGGATTAAATAAAAAGTATGCAGGATATTTTGAACACTCCCTAGAATATAGTTAGTAATCAGGAAATAGAAACTATTATTTTTCTATCAAGATCTTTCAAAACATTCATAACCCTTGACACAATAAGTTCATGTCTAATCACCTGAATATGGGAATAATCCAAAGTAAGGAAAAAACTACACAAAGAAATTCTCCCAAGTATTGTCTATATTAGTTAAAAAAAAAAATTCAATATTAGAGGAATAATTAAGACTATAAAGGTCTATCCATGAAGTAAAATGTTTAGTAATGGTTAAAATGCTGTTTACAAAGCATTTATAACAACTTGAGAAATGTTTATATAATAATGTCTTAGTGCCAAAAGCAAGGCTACAAGAAATTAATATTTAGGATGATTAGAAATCTATATTATACCAAAAAGATTTACCAAAATGTTAACAGTTGTTGTTTCTGGGTAGTAGAATGGTGAATATTATTTCCAGCTGTTTTTCTATATTTTATAATATTTCTAAATGAGAAAAACTTTTTATGGATAAATGTAAGTAAATAACACTGCTTCAGTTTTCAGTAGGTTTATAAACATTAACTGACATAGTCAATAAGAGATAATGGAAGAATAAAAAGAACTATAACGGAATACTCTGACAAGTATATGCTGATAAATTAAATAGCTTAGATGAAACAGGCAAATTCCTAGAAGGACACAAACTACTAAAAATGAATCAAGAAGAAATAGAAAATCTGAATAGACCTATAACAAAAGCAGAATAAGTAACCAAAAAACTACCCACAACAAAAGGCCCATGCTCAGCTTCACTGATGAATTCTACCAAACATTTAAAGAATACCAATTCTTCACAAACTCTTATTCTAAAAGGTAGAAGAGAAGAAAGACTTCGCAACTCATTCTATGAGGCTAGTATTACCCTGATAGCAAAATCACACAAACACATCAAAAACCACACAAGCACATCACATGAAAAGAAAACTACAGACCAATATCTCCTATGAATACAGATGCAAAAATCCTAAACAAAACTCTAACAAACTGAATCCAGCAACATATAAAAAATATTATACACCACGACCAAGAGGGATTTATCCCAGGAATGCCAAGTTGGTTCAACATCTGAGATTCAATTAACTTATCATAGAATAAAGGGCAAAAACTACATGATCATTTCCATACATGCGGATAAAGCATTTGACAAAATTAAACACCACCTCTTTTTTTTTAAGATTTTATTTATTTGAGAGAGAGAGAATGCACATGAGTGGGGGGAGGGGCAGAGGGAGAGGAAGAAACAGACTCTCTGATGAATGTGAAGCCTGCCTCGGGGCTCAATCCCAGGACCCTGGGATCATGACCTGAGCCAAAGGCAGATGCCCAACTCACTGAGCTATCTGGGCACCCCTAAACACCACTTCTTAATAAAAAACAACTGATAAACTAGGAATAGGAATGAACTTCCTCAACCTGATAAAGAGCATCTTGGAAAAAGCCACAGCTAATATCATACTTAAAGGTGAAAGATTGAATATGTTCTCCCTGTGATCAAGAACAAGATGAGGATGTGTATTCGTGAATTTCTATTCAATACTAAGAGAGGTTCTAGCCAGGATAATTATGCAGGAAAATGAAATAAAAGGCATAGACTAGAAAGGAAGAAGTAAAACTATATTAGCAGATGACATAGTTTGTAAATAGAAAATCCTAAAGTATCAATCAAAGTCTTGGGACACAAGATCAATATACAGAAATCAATTTTATTCTTTTCTCTTTTTTTTTTAAGATTTTATTTATTTATTTGACAGAGAGAGACAGCCAGTGAGAGAGGGAACACAAGCAGGGGGAGTGGGTGAGGAAGAAGCAGGCTCCTAGCAGAGAAGCCTGATGTGGGGCTCGATCCCAGAATGCTGGGATCACGCCCTGAGCCAAAGGCAGACGCTTAACGACTGTGCCACCCAGGCGCCCCAGAAATCAATTGTTTTCTATACACTTGCAATGAGCAATCTAAAAATGAAATTAAGAAAATAATTCCATTTTATAATAGCATTAAAAAGAATGAAAATACTTGGAGTAAATTTAACAAAAGAAGTGTAAGTCTTAAACTCTGAATGCTACAAAACATTGTTGAAAGAAATTAAAGACCTAAACAAATGGGAAGATATTCCATGTTCATAGATCAGATGATTTAACTGTTAAGCTGGCAATACTCCCCAAATCAATCTACAGATTCAGTGCAACTCCCATCAACATTCCAGATGGCTTCTTTTGAGAAACTGACAAATTGATCCTAAAATTCATATGGAAATACAAGGGACCTGGAAAGCCAAAACAATCTTGAAAAAGAGAAACAAAGTTGAAGAACTCAGACTCCTAATTTCAAAACTTTCTATAAAATATGATAATCAAGGTAGTGTGGTACTAGCATAAGGATAGACATATAGATCAATGGAATAAAATTCAGAGTCCAGAAATAAACCTTCATATCTACAGTCAATTGATTTTTGACAAGAGTGCCAAGACCATTCAATGGAGAAAGAATAGTCTTTTCAACAAATGGTACTGGAATGACTGGATATCCACATGCAAACTATAAATTTGTTCCTCTACCTGATACCATATATGAAAACTAACTCAAAATGTATCAAAAACCTAAATGTAAGAGCTAAAAATATAAAACTTTCAGAAGAAAACATAGCCATAAATAATCTTGACTTTGGCAATGGATTCTTTGGCAAGATGCCAAAAGCATAAGCAACCAAAAAAATAAATAAATAAATTGGACTTCAACAAAATTAAAAACATTTCTGCTTCAAAGGACACCATCAAGAAAGTGAGAAGACAGCCCACTGAAAGAAAGAAAACATTTGCAAATCATATATTTGATAAAGAACTTGTAACTGGAATATATAAGGAAAATCCTTACAACAAAATAATATAAAAACAAATAATTAAAAATGGACAGGTGATCTGAGTAGACATTTTTCCAAAGATCAGCAAGTGGCTAATATACACATGACAAGATGCTCAATATCATTAGTCATTAGGGAAATGCAAATGAAAACCCTAACGAACTACGATTTCACACGTGCTAGGATGGGTCTGAGCAAAAGGACAGACAATAACAAGTGTTGCAAAGGATGTGGAAAAATTGGAACCATCATACACTGCTGGTGGAAATGAAGAATGGTGCAGGCACTTGGGAAAACAGTTTGGAAGTTTCTCAAAATGTTAAACATTGAGCTACCATATGACCCAGCAATTCTACTCCTAGGTATATACCCAAGAGCACCAAAAACATGTGTTTACACTATAACTTGCACATGAATGTTCATAGTAGCATTGTTCACAACAGTAAAAAGGAAGAAACAACCTGAATGTCCATCAGTTGATGAATGGATGAATACAACATGGCATATTACTATAATGGAATAGTATCCAGCGATGAAAAGGAATGAAATTCTGATTCACGCTACAACACGAACTTTGAAAACATTATGCTGAATGAAAGAAGTCAGATAGAGAAGACTCCATGTAGTTTGATTCCATTGATATGAAATGTCCAGAAGAGCCCAAATCTATAGAGACAGAAAGTAGATAACTGATTGCCTAGGCCTGGGGAGAATGGCTTGGGGGAGGTATATGAAAATGTTCTAAAATTGGTAGTGGTGATGGTTGTACAGCTCTGTGAATACACTAAAAACCAATGAATTATGTGCTTTAAACTGGCGAATTATGTGGTTTGGGAATTATAGCTCAATAAAAGAGAGTGATCCAGGAAAAGAGTTTGGCATTTCCTCAAAAAGTTAAACATAGAATTATCCTATGACCTGGCAATTTCAGTCCTAGGTATATACCCTCAAAGAACTGAAAACAGGGACTCAAACAAGTACACATGCGCTCATGTTCAAGCAGCACTATTCACAGTAGCCAAACAGGTGGAAAGAACGCAAATGTCCAACACCAAAAGAACGGATAAACAAAATGTGGCCTATACATACAATGGAATACTAGTCAGCCTCAAAAAGGAATGAAGTATGACCGATGCTATAACATGAATGAACCCCAAAAACATGCTAAGTGAAAGGAGGCAGCGGTTACGCTGTATATGATTCCATTTACATGACATGTCCAGAATAGGTAAATTCACAGAGACAGAATACAGCACTGCTGGTTGCCAGGGGCTGGAAGGAGAGGGAAATAGGGAGAAACTGCCTAGTAGATAAGGGGTTTTGCTTTGGAGTGATGGAAATGTTTGGAACTAGACTAGAAGGGGTGGTTACACAACTTTGTGAATGTATCAAATGCCACTGAATTGTCCCCTTTAAAATGATTAATTTTGTGTTATGTGAATTTCACCTTGGTAAACTAAAAGAAAAACCAATCCCAAAATCTAAGATAATATTTCCATTTACCTGCAACATTTTAAAAGTTGAGAAGTATTTCAAAAAGAGAGAATTTACTTTGACAAGTTGGGTGTGGCTTTTTTTTTTTTTTTTTTTGGTAACCTGAGAAATTTGGCTGCATTTAAAGAACTCTGGATAGTCCTAGATATAAAAAGAATATTACTGCCTTTGCCCTCTTATAATAAATCAGTACCATGGAATTAGCTCAGTTGGAGCTTTTGAAAGATTTAGAGATTTGAAAGAGTTAGTACATCTCCCGTGTCCCTACTGTGGGAGATCAGCTTTGCTAACTGACCAGCACAAGTCAGCTGGGAGGCAGGCAGAATAGCATTTGATTCCCAAGACAAAACATCACACGCTAATTAGTATAGAATACTCTGCATCCTGAACTGTTCATCTTAAGCCTGCGTAAACTTCCAAAAACAAGACGTGGAATAGAAACCGGGAAAATTATCTATAACCTAGATACGAAAAGAATAGAGTTTAAGAGCAAATTATTCACATAATCATTCCAGTTTTTTAATTTTGATTTGCTTTTAGAGACTATGTCCCTTAAACACTCAAGTGAGCTGTAACTAGATTTTAGTAGGTACGAGAAAGAACTTCGGTACAAAACAAACAAAGGAAATATT
>NW_024423319.1:110123568-110162060 GCF_017311325.1 Ursus maritimus
CTCTAATTATTTGGGGGTTGTGGGGGGCATGTCATCTATTTAGAAACCACACACTTTTTGGGAAGCAGATGATCTTGTGTTTCCCAAATTCTACCTGCAATAGTTTAAAAACGTGGGGCAAATCTCATGAAGTTCTGTGTTGAATAGCTATAAAAAATAATCCGATCACTGAGTTACAAAATCTAATAAAAAGTCAATGATGCTGCTAAACGCCACATAGGTATGGATATAGCTATTTATAAGCATATTGAATAAACAGAGAAATTTACAGAGGCTTTCTTGTTCCCTGCCACTGAGTTTGAAATTGAGATTTTTATAGTGGTACATTTTCAGCTGAAATCAAGTCAAACATAAGCTCTCTCTTAGATAATACTTTATGGTACATCGTAAATTCAAAGCTACACCTTCCTAAAGGTAGTTTCCCGTGTTATGCCAATATTCAGCCTTCAGCTCAAGTGACGGTGCCTTGTGCACAAGCGCACAGGGTGGCTGGAGAAGCAAGTGACTGCCCGGGATAGGGGAGAGGGCGAATCTGGCTCACTCTGGCTCTGCTCCCCGTTCATTCAAGAAGACAGGCACCCCCGCTGGCACTCACCTTTCTCAGATTTCCTGTCTTTCGTTGAAGACGAAGTGCCACAGCCCATGTCTTCTAAATCATGTGTGCTCATGAATTTAACTTCTCATTCCAAAACAGAGTGTGAAAAGTGCCTCCCTTTATGCTGCGAGGAGCCACTCCTAGCTGATCCACCTCAGTCATAGATCCTGATGAGGAAGACACAGGAGGGAGGGGGCAGGAAAGCACCCGTTAACAGCAAGGTATCTAAGGGCTGCTCGGCAGGATTCATATTATCCTTCTTCTCAACTGCTGTTCATCATGTGATGTGGAAAGTGATCAGACATAATCTAATCCGGGTGCATTTTCCAAAACACAGCAGCAGCACCCGAGCAGCTACAGATTGCTTTTCCGCTACACATAAATTATATTTTCCCCGTGTCTAGGTCAGATCAAGGTCTGTCTAAAAGAAAGCATTAAAAATGAAAAGAAAAACGGAAATGTAAGAGCATACAGTTTTCTGATTGAAATATAGGGAATGGGATATGAAGGACCTGATGTAATTTAACTGTTTGGGTTGTAAGCACAAAATTATTCAATCTATCTGGGCTTTTAAAAACACAGATTGGAGACGGACTATGAGACAAAACAACATATTTAAACAACTCTGCCAAAATTCAAATCAAAGTGAGTTCCTCAACACTATTTCTCAGAATCAGCTGGAGAGCTTGTTTTTAAAAAGGAGGCTCCAGGCCTCCCCCCAGACTAGGGGTGTCACAATTGGGGGAGGGGGCCGAGTGCCCTTTTTGTTTGTTTGTGTTATTTTCTTTCTTTCTTTTTTTTTCAGTAAACTCTATGCACAAAGAGGGCTTGAACTCACGACCTGAGATCAAGAGTCCAGTCGGCCCATTTTAAATAAGCCACGTGTGTTTCTGAGACACCCTCCCCACCCAGGTCAAGCCTCACACTCATCAGCCGAAACTGCTAAACTGGAATTTAGTATTCTACCTCGTGGCTTTTTGGGGTGATGCTTCCTTTATTTTGTATTGCTCCAAACCAGCCTGATGTAATCTATTTGCATTTCTGGATAGGAACCGAGTCAGAGGACAGCTGACTAGGGACCCTACCAGGCAGGGCTGTTTTTCCATTAGCAGTACACTAACAGGCTCAAAATTTTGACTCAACTAAAGAAAGAGAAGAAATTGAATTATGGAAATATTGTTAAAACAATAATAACCTTAATAAACAGATATTCTGATCAGAGCTAGACCTGATTCTTTTATGTATGGTAGGAATTAACCCTCCTAAACATTGGGTTATCTCCAAATCTGATAGGCATTTCTTTCATATCTTTCTTACCTACATCCTGGATAAAAAATGTTAACAAGGTCAGCTCCAAGGGCACAACAGCCCCTGAAGCATTCCACTCCGGGTCCATCCCCAGGGTTACTGCAGATGCTTTATATTCACACTCTGAGCAAGTTCGCTTCTGTCTATCATACATCTTGGGGAAATTCTGCTAAATATTTTTGTGAAATTAAGGTACATACTTTGACGACTTGACTATCCCAGCCCCCAGAAGAAGAAAACGAAGAGGAGGAGGACAGAAGGAGGGAAGGAAGGAGGAACTCAGTTTAGCATGACTTCTAATAACAGAATCATAGAAGTTGAAAGGTGGGAGAGACCTTTAAAATTACCTAGAATTTACACAAAGTGCAAGGAAGTCAAGCAACTTGCCTAATGTCGTATACAGAAATTGGTTGTCAAACTCTGTTGCCTATTACCACAGCCTGGGGAGCTTTTAAAACTCCCAGTGCTCAGACAGCACTGCATTAAAAGAAAATCTCTGGGGGTTTAAAAAAGACTGATGCCTGGGTCCCATCCCGAGATTCTGATGTAACTGGTACCGGGTGGGGGTTGGGCATCAAGATTTTTTTTAACTCCCCAGATGATTCTAATGTGCAGCCAAATTTGACAGTCTTTAACAGTGACGATGTTTTAGCAAATCCATGATGACACCTAAAGATCATCACATTTTCCTCTTAAATGCGTTGACTCCATCTGTTTGGAACAGAATTTTTCCAAAGGTCATGTCAGGCTTATAAAGCAGTAGTTTCTGGCATCTATTCTTTTCTCATTTTTGAAGTTGGGGCAGTATTTACCCATCACCTGCCTTCTCTCTGTACTCAGAAATGTCTTTTTTTTTTTTTTTTAAGATTTTATCCATTTATTTAGAGACAGAGAGAGGGAGAGAGAGAGAAGGAGCGGGGAGGGGCAGAGGGAGAGGGAGAGGGAGAGAGAGAATCTCTGCACGGAGCATGGAGCAGATGGGGGCCCCATCTCATGACCCCGAGATCACTACCTGAGGCAAAACCTAGTTGGACGCTCAATTGACTGAGCCCCCCAGGAGCCCCCATACTCAGAAATTTCTTATAGGTTATCTGTAGCACCTCTGAGAACACATCGGTTGGGGTCCTTCATCACCCTTTGAAGTAGTTCACCTCGTCCTGGTGACCTTCTCCACGGGCCTAGATCAGTGCTCTCTGACGTAAGTATCACAAGACTCACCAGAGGAGGTTATTACAAAATGAAGACGCTCAGGCTTTGCCACCAATTCTCAGTCTGGAGGGTCTGGGAATCTGCAATTAGAATGCAGCCTTCAGGGGACTTTGACACAGGCGCTCCCAGATCTCAATTGGAGAAACACTGTTCTCCATATCTCCTTTGGGCTTTACTTTCATCTTGATGTTACTTTTCCTACCCCTTTTTGTGAATACAGAAGAGTTGGGCACTGAGTAGACAACACCGATTCAACAAGAAGAAGTAAGACATTACAATCTTGATTTTCTTTTTCCAGAAAAAATAAATAAATAAAGCAATATCTCTCCAAAGGCATTTTGTTCTCAGCCACCCCTCAGTTCATTACACTACAAACAAAATTCCATATAAAAAATTCACTAGGAACTAAAAAGCATCAAACTTGAGTATGTTTCTGTTAGACTGTAAGCTCCATGGGTATCTTTCTTTCTAAATACTCCTTGAATCTCTGGCACCTACACAGTACCTTTCACACAGCAGGTGTTTGATAAATGCTAAATGCATTAACAGAGCTTTCTAAGCCAGGGTCCTTTATTTTCTTTCTAAGATTTTATTTGTTTGAGAGAGAGAGAGCAAGAGAGAGAGATAGAACGAGTGGGGGGATGGGGGGGTCGAGGAACAGAGGGAGAGGGAGAAGCAGGCTCCCCGTTGAGCAGGGAGCCCAATGAGGGGCTCGATCCCAGGACCCTGGGATCATGACCTGAGCCAAAGGCAGACACTTAACCCACTGAGTCACCCAGGCGCCCCAGCCAGAGTCTCTTAAAAAATTAATTGCTGGGGTGCCTGGGTGGCTCAGTCGGTTGAGCATCCGACTCTTGATTTCAGCTCAGGTCATGATCTCGGGGTTGTGGGGTCGAGCCCTGTGTCAGGCTCCACGCGCAGCACAGAGTCTGCTAGAGAGAGTCTTTCTCTCTATTAGTATTAGTATTAGTCCATGACTCGGTGCACAGATACATGCTATTTGATTATACAAAAGCCCTTTACTAAACCAGAAAATGGGTAGTACTTACACATTCATTTTCAAAGAAGATTTGAAAATCATGATGGAGAAAAACTGAGAATCGTTCTAGAATTCTTTGGTTATTAGGAAAAGATCTGCTATTGACATTTTGACATTATTAAGTATTAAGCAAGTTATTCTTAAACTGTTTTTCTCCTTCAGGTAAGAGGTAAAAGAAACAGACCAAAAAGAGCTCATTTTGAGGCTCACCAAAACAAGAGCTGGGTAAGGCCAGGGACCACTTCCTACTCCCACGCACTGCCCAAAGTAGACTGCCATCATCCACTTAAAGGCAGAGAGGAAAACAAGTTTTTAAGCAGTGTATGTATCTTTGAGGCCATCTCTAGCTGGCTCTAAAGCTGATAAAAATGATTTGGGGATTTTCCATTATTGAGAAAAATCGAAGCTCCTTCCATTTTCAGCCCTCTGTCAGCATTAGAAAAGCACTTAATGTGCCAAGGAAGTCTCTGGAGAAATGATTCCCTAGGGCCTGAAAGGGATCCTCTGGCTCAAGAGGTGGGGAGCCTCTGCAGTGTTCGCAAAGACCCAAAGATGCCGTACTCATTGACATGTACTCTGAAAAGGTGGATCTTGGCAAAAAACAGCTTGAATCTTGCCCAGTGCGGCTGCCCCTACCAATATTTATATATTGAGGACGGTTTTAAAGCACAAACACGAAACAGTGACTCATCATTGGCACTCACTTACAATCTGAAAAAGAAAAGGCTTCTAAGGCTTCTGCTGGAAGGCTTTCACTGTATGAGGAGGCGGGGTGGGTAACTGAAGGGACGAACTATTTGAGGTCCGGCTCTTTTCAATCCAACCACTTTTCATTTCCCAAGGTGAAAAGAACATGGAAAGAACAGATGACGGCCCTTGGAGCCCACCCAACCTCCGCCATCAAGCAGCCTCCAAGTGCTAGCCCAGGCTCCCCGAGTTGTTGTGATTCATTGTTTTATTCTGCAGTACGTTCTTATTGAACTCCCGCACCTCCGCTCAGCTACGGGGACCTTGATTCTGTCTCTGGTATTCTAGATGTGAACTGTGTGGTTTCCCATGCTAAAAACTCAGCCTTTCTCAGAGATGCTGCCTTTTACGAGAAATTCCTACTCTAGCTCTGGCCCTGAGGAACCCAAATCCAGAACCCGAAGTCATTCAACTGGCACCGCGCTCCCACCCTCCAAAGTGGGAGTTAAGTAGGCCGGTCTAAATCCTCCCCCTTGCACTGTGGAGACATGAACACAGAGGACAGACATCTCTTCAGGCTCACCTTGCTGCATTCTCTTTGGTGGTCACCAAAACAGGCGTTCTGTAGCCTGATGTCGATGGGGGCCTAAGCATAACTAAGGGGTGCAGAGTGGGATAGAGGAGTCCCTGGCAGATGGCGCGAGAGAGGCCCCTTCCACCACTACCTTTCCAGTAGAACACTGGAGCATTTCCTTGTTCATATCCTTGTGTCTGAGGTCTTAAATGAGTAAGGGGAGTCTGTGAGACCAACCCAGTGACTCTTCCCAGGTCTGATCAGATGAAAGGATAAGAAGAGGGAGGAAACTACAAGGACCTCCAGAAGGTGTCTGAAGGTATCTGTTGTTGTATCAGATAGGATGGTCATCCAGAGGCAGCTTGGCCTGGTGCCAGGTTTTCCAAAATATGTTTGTGGAAGAGTAGTTCTCCGTGCTTTATGATTTTAGGAATAAGGCAAAAAAAAAGGTCCCACAATCGAATAAGTTGAGGAGTAATAGGATTAAACAGATTTCTTGACTGCAAGATTCCTCAGAGCCTTCAACATGTTACTATGCATCTCTAATAGGAATCTCTAAGAAAGAGCCAGAGTGTCCCCTGTTTCCCAAACAGCCCAGCAGAGGACCCTTTTGAGGTAAAGCATCTCAGAGCATCTATTGTTCCTAACGGCCTAATGATGGCTTAGTAGAGCGTGAGGTTTAGAAGTCAGACAAACTGGGGGAATCTGGCTGTCTCAAGTCGATAGAGCATGTGACTCTTGATCTCAGGGTGGTGCGTTCAAGCCCCACGTTGGGTGTGGAGACTAAATAAATAAATAAAAATTAATTAGCTAATTAACTAATTAACATTAATTCCTCTGCACCTCCGTTTTCTCTTAATAGGAATAATAATGCATACCTTATAGGCTTGTACTAAGGACTACTGAGGAGCTCAGTGGTGGAAAAAAACAGCTTGAACAAAAAGCAATTCTTAGCTGAATGAATCAGGAGGGGCCATGCACAGGTGGGTGCCCACCATAGCAGAAGGGCTGAAACGAGACTGTGTTTGCTCAGATCTCTTCCTTCAGAATGCATGGTCTGGGACCTCCAGAGACTAAAACCCTTGGGTATCTACTCCTTCTGGGGTAATTGTAGATTCATAAAAAATGAACTCTCTTCCTCTGAGAGCACTAAGATCTAAAAGAATGTTATGCCAGCAATAATAGCTTAAATCGCTACTATTTATTAAGGGACTACTGTTTACCCAGCACAGTGGGTGCTTTATATTTCTCTTACTCCAGTTAATCTTCACGGCAACTCTTAAGGTGGCACCATCACTCCCATATTACAGATGAAGAACTGAGACTCAGAAATTAAATATGGCAGTCCGTAGCACAGTTGACTAGTGGCAGCACCGAAGACCCAGTCTGTTCAATGGTTAAAGAACAAAAATGTCCACCAAATGGTTAGCTACACCTTGGTTTCAGATCCAATCTGAAGCACTAAATCACTAAAGAGAATTCTCGAACATTGCAAGGAATTCTGTTTCCCTTTCCTACAGAGAGATGGAAACCCAGTGATCCTCTAAGATAGCAAGAGGCCAAGGGAGTTACAGGAAGATTTCTGAACATGAAGTTGTGTAGTGGGCTTTGGGGAATGCCCCCATGAAGGGCCTAGAAGTGTTTCTCAGACTATCTCTTCCCTCATTTCTAGTTCTCACCCAAGTGACCACAGAGTTTTTCCAAATATCAAGTTCCTTTGAAATAGGTTGCAACACTTCAAATTGCAAAGTCATCTGTACACCTTTTTAAGATGAGGACAACTGATTTGGAATCAAAATCTTTGAGAAAAAAATCACTCTGAGAAATTGCAAAGCAATAAACTCTAAGGCCTGCACGTTTCCTGTCCCATCGCTACACAATAGATGTTTATAATGCAGGCTTCTGCTTGCTCAAAATACCTAAGAACAAACAAACATATTACCTCTTTCTTCTGCTTGGCCAATGCGGAGGTTTTTCCTCACCCCAGGTGTTTCGAGAGACACAAAATCAAGAAAATAATCTTCTCTGTGAGGGATGCAGAGGTCTGAAAGAAAAGAGGTACAATTCCAGCTCTCTCTGGAGCACCCACCCCCCCCACCCCCCCCCACACACGCAGGCTTGCACACACTCCACATCTCACATCTCTGCAGCTCTCTGCAGGGAGAACTCTCGCTTAAATAAATCAAGAAATAAATACACACGCACACACACAAAGAAATAACTCGAACAGGCCACGGCTGCTTTGCCTGTCAGCCTGGAAGGCGAGCCCAGAGTCACAGATCTGGGAGAGGCTGGGTTGGCCTGGGAGCTGCAGCTGTCTGCCCCAACCCTGCCCTGTTCCCGGCTGCGCTGGGAGATCAAAGGACACACTCAAGTAATGGGCTGCGGTCACATGACTGCTTTCAAGGGGACCCGGCCCTGGACAGGCAGGGCCAGGCCTGTTGGCATAAATAATCTGCATCAATACAAAACACACGATGAATTTTACTAAGCAAGGGCGGAAGAGCATGCAGTGGCTAACTCTTAGGTCCACCGAGGCTGATTTTTAGGCAACACTGCAGCCACCTGGGTATGATTAAGAGACGTGGGAATGCTACACATTCCTTCCTGGGACTTGAAGAGGCATGGGTCGAAGGGAGCAGGCCTGGGTGCGGTGCTGCAAATTCGTCTGCCCGACAGTTCTATTTCTCTAGCTCTTTTAGCTGCGTGATGGAGAGCCCATCTGTGAGAGAGAGAGTCACCTCCCTTCCACGGCAGAAAAGAAACTGAGAGTTGACCTGTAATTTTGCTGATTTGGGGAAGGAAGAGGAGGGAGACACATTTGGGAAATGAGGCACCGATACAGGACGGGGGCCGCCAGCCACAGTTCCGGCATCTTTCGAGGCCATCCGGGGTGATCTTGCTCCCACAGGCTCAAACTGACTGCAGCTGCACCCACAGCAATTCTCCTCCCCAGTCCTGCCTGGCTGGTTACCCAGCATCTGTTTCTAAGCTTCCTGGCCTTTGGCATCGCAAACTAGCATTTACAGGACTCAGGCCAAAATCATTTCATAACCCCACCCAAGCTGCTGTTTAGCCGATTCCTTTCTGCCCTTGAGAGCCATAGGCGATCCAGGGAAGCGGTTACCTAGCTTGCTATTTACTCTAATGGAGTCACTTTAAAAATAACTGGAAAGGCAGCTGTGGGCTTCTGTACTCCTATTAGCATATTAAATATTATCAGAGGGCCTCATTATGAGGCAGTACAACCGTATAGGTTTCCATGGCAGGGACTCCAAGACTAGGACCTGATGAGGCTGCCATATGCTTTGTAAATGATAGCGTCATTACCCAGGCTCTCCAACAAATAGTGGACAATGTCGCTCTATGGCTGTGTTTCCGGCCAAATGCCTATTCAATCCACAGTGATTAAATGATGGCTGTGTCTAGATACGGTTGTTCAAATGTCACCTCCTCTGTGTGAAGCCTTTCCTAAATCGCCAAAGGGGAGTTGGGCACTCTGTCTTCTGGCTCTCAAAGCCATGTGCGTGTCCAATTAAAGAGCTGCCCAAAGTGAGCTGTAATTTGTCCTCTTACATGTGAAATCTTGAAACGACAGGGTCCATTTCATTCCTCCTGGCATCCTCGGCACCAAATGCATAAGAGGTACTCAGCAAATATTTGTTTCATCACAGAAAGGAAAGGAGGGAAAGAACTTGTGATTTAGGTGGTTATTTTAATGGTCGGCCTCTGGACCATGAATTGCATTAGTGTACCCTTTATGTGACCTATCTAAAACTTAGAATTTGCTTAAAATGAAGACTTTCACCATATTTTTTTCCATTGTATGAAGAATGCTGAAGTGTGACTCTGAGCACCACAAAGAGTCTTATAGCCAGCCTCCAACTGCTGAATGAACTAGCACTGACGGATGTGAATAAATCATAACAACGATAATAACATTTATTGAGCATGTACGAGGTTCTATTGTTAATTTTATATGTGTTCATCTTATTTAACCTACACACCATCCTATCGGGCATATACTATTATTATCATCCCTATTTACACTTTAGGACCTAGAGCCCAAAGTCAAACAGCAAATGAGTGGCAGAGCTGGGATTTGAACCCAGGCACTTTGACTCGCAAACCCCTACTTATGGTCCTTACACTATACTGCCTCGGTCAGCACCTTATGTGTTTGCAAAATGAAGGTCCCAGCCTCTTCTCAGATGCTCTCTGACTTTCCTCCAGCTGAGCAGCGATGTGTTCTCCCAGCCTGAAAACAGAAAAAGTAATTGGCAAAGTAACGTTCACAGTTTTAAATTCACTTGTTAACAGACTTGTGCCCCAAACAGTCAAGGTCAATGTCTCTCTCAGTGGGCACATTATTGTATGAAAACAGCCAACAGGAAAGGCTGGAAAAGGCCATGGCAATACCAAGTCATCCTGAACTAAGGTGGCTTGTGCTCTTTGACACAATTCAACACAACACTCTGAGCCCCCCCTACGTGGCAGGCACCGCAGAAGGACAGGGACATAAAGGGTCAACAAAATGGACATGATTAGGTGGGGCAAACACATAGGTAAATAAAAAATTAAAATGAAATCACAAATTAAAATCTTTCTCTCCTATTGGAATATAAACTCCAGGTACGTAACACAGCACCAGGCACATAATAGATACTTATTACATGAATAAATAAAAGCAATACGGTATGACAGGATCTCTAATAGGACAGGGACGGGGCACAGAGAAAGAGCCCCATCCCAGAAAGGGGGAGGAAGGAAGTCTTTCTAAATGAGGTGTCGCTGGGGTGCCTGGCCGGCTCAGTGGGTAGAGCAGAGAAGCTAACTCTTGATCTCAGAGTTGTGAGGGCAAGCCCTCTGTTGGGCATCAGGCTTAGTTAAAGAAAAAGGAAAGAAAAAGAAAAGAAGTGATGCCCCGCCCGAGACCTGATGATTGAGCAGCCAGAAGTTAGAAGTTAACTGAAAAGAAAAGAGGTGAGGGAGAAAAGAGGGTGTTCTTGTAGATAATGCGTGTTTCACGGTGCTTAACAAGGATGTGAAATGGGAGAGGTAAGACAAAAATCAGAAAGCACTGACTTCCTGATTATAATACCGCAAGTAGATGTACAAGTGGGTAGAGAAAAGTGCCCATCTGCTATGATTGAAAAATGGAAGCCTCTTCACCCCTACAGGCTGGACTTACTCTTTCTTGGCTGTCTTGGCTGTCTCTCCTTCCTTTCTCACTTCCCCATTTCCCTACTGGGTTTGCCTTCGCCTTCCTTGCTCTCCAATGCTTGTCTCAGAGTCTGCCTCTGAGGGAACCCAGACCAGGACACTTGGTTAGTCTATGATGGGAGCAAGCTACGGAAAGAGAACGAGGAACAGAGAGGCTGGTTACCTCACAAGGGAGAGACTGGGCATTGCAGGCAGACCTCTCCTACCCCACAAGCATCCTGGAGTTGGCCACAGTTCCATCTTCTACCAAGGAAAAGTAATTCTAATGAGCAGCTCCTATTATTGGTCCTGACACACACTGGGGAATATGCTAGAGTCTAGACAGAGCAGCTGGATTTGGGAAGAGACTGAGAAAAGAAATAATGTGTGCAGATCTATTTGGTGGTGAGTATTTAAGGTGTCTGTCCGCTCATGGCCCCTGATACATCAATGCCCAGTAGCACCCCTTTGGACAGTAGAAAGCAAAATATTAGAACTCATATTTTTATCTATTTTTTTAAGATTTTATTTATTTATTTGACAGAGAGAGAGACAGCCAGAGAGAGGGGGAACACAAGCAGGGGGAGTGGGAGAGGAAGAAACACGCTCCCAGCGGAGCGGGGAGCCCAATGCAGGGCTCGATCCCAGGACCCCAGGATCATGCCCTGAGCCGAAGGCAGATGCTTAATGACTGAGCCACCCGGGCGCCTCATATTTTTATCTATTTTTTAATTCTTTTTGAATTTCCTATTTTCATGTATGTTTGATAATGTACACAACATATGAACTCAGTAGTATTAGTTATAAATACATTAATATACCCATATTAGGGGTCCATTTTCAAAAAGCTTGTACTGTGACAGGTTCATAATCAAAAACATTCAAAGAATCTTGATTTAAAGAGCCTACTTCCTTTTAAAGAGAAGGAAGGAATACCAAGTTTCAATAAAGAGAAAGGATCAAGCATATTTCCAGGGATGAATCCTGGGTATTGAAAAGCCACACTAAGTAAGAGAAAAGAGAGGCCAGATTTGGCAAGTCATTAGAAAGCCATTAAAAGAAATTAAACGTGGGTAGCAATTCACTATCAAGGGAAAGAAATTCATAACGTCCAGTGCTGGCCAGATATATCTGTTGGGGTCTCCTGGTCAGCAGCCACAATGACAGGCTGAAACAGCTGTCATAATGTGTTGGAATTTACAAGGTCAGCTTTGAAAAGGCTACAAAAGTTGAGCTCTCCATGGTTGTAATTTAATAAACAGAAGATTGATGGTTATGAGAATTTAAATTTTTTTAAAAAGATTTTATTTATTTATTTGATAGAGAGACAGCCAGCTAGAGAGGGAACACAAGCAGGGGGAGTGGGAGAGGAAGAAGCAGGCTCCCAGCGGAGAAGCCCGACGTGGGGCTCCATCCCAGGACCCCGGGATCACGCCCTGAGCTAAAGGCAGATGCTTAACGACTGAGCCACCCAGGCGCCCCGAGAATTTAAATTTTGACCACTGCTTATTCTAACCCTAGCTTGGTCCTAGATGGCTTACGTCAAAAACAACAAACAAACAAACTCCTAAAATTAACCCTGAATGTTCAGAAATCAAATCAAAAAGCTTCATAGAGTCGCAGTCTGGGTAGACTAAGGGCACTCTACCCACTTCACTTGTCTCTCCCACAGAATGAAGTTGTAAGACACCTGGAAGGATCCATGAAGCAGCTATCTGAGGACTATGGCAGACAGACCCAAGATGGCCCCCAATAATCCCCACCTCCTGGTATTCATGCTCTTGTGTAATCCCCTCTCCTTCAGTGTAAGGCTGGACCTAGTTAGTGACTGACTTCTAATCAATAAAATATGGCAAAGGTGTTCAGATATTGCTTCTGTGACTATGTTATAAGAGACTGTGACTTTCTGTCTTGCTAGCAGACTCTCTCTATTGCCTTCACAGCTTGTGTGCTTTTGATGAAGTAAGCTGCCATGTTGGAGAGGCCTACACGGCAGAGAACTGAAGGAAGTCTCTGACCAAAAGCCAGCAAGGAACGGAGGCCCCCGGTCAAACAGACCTCAAGGAACTGAATCCTGCCAGCAACCACGTGAGATCAGAAGTGGATCCTTCTCCAGTTAAGCCTTCCAATGACGGTGGCCTAGCCAACATGTTGACTGCAGCAGCTTGTGAGGACCCAGGTAAGCCATGCCCGGACTCCCAACCCACAGAAGCTGTGAGATCATAAATGTGCATTTTAAGCTTCTAAGGTTTTTGGTAATTTGTTACATAGCAATGAACAAGTAACACAAGGACTCTGAAAAGTAAGTAGCAGAAGGAAGACTGAGGAAGAAGATCAGAGTTTGAAGTACCACAAAACTGGTGGTGAGTTAGCCATTTTCTTCCCTCCAGTTCCCCTGGCTTGGATTTGAGGAAGCAAAAATTCAAATTAAAGCCACAATGAGGTAACACAGTACACCTATTAGGACAGTTAAAAACAATCTAATCATACCCAGTGCTGGTTAGGGCGTGGAGCGACTAGAACTCTCATGCTTTGCTGGTGAGAATGCAAAATGGTGCATTCACTCTGAAAAACAGTTCAGTAGTTTCTTGTAACGTTGAACATACATTTTACCATACGACACCACAATCCTACCCCTGGTTATTTACTCTAGAGAAAGCTTATATTCACACGAAAGCCTATACACAGATTCACACGGTCAAATACTGCAAACAACGCAGATGTCCTTCGGTGGGCGAACGGATGCACAACTGTGGGACCTCTGGACAACGAACTACTACTTAACAAGAAAAAGGAACAGGTTCTTGATACACACAACCTGGATGAATCTCAAAGGCCTTATGCTGAGTCAAAGAACCCCGCTTAAAAGGTCACATACATTTCTCTGACATTCTTGGGAAGACAACACCACAGTGATGTAGAACTGCTCAGTGGTTGTCAGGGTTTATGGGTGGGGGAGGGGTGACTACAAGAGGATAGCAAGAGCGAGTTTGGGGGGCAATGTTCTGTGTCCTGATTAGGGTGGTGGTTACACTAATCTAGCCATGTGTCCAGATTCACAAAACAGTACAAGTCGATTTTACTATACACGAATTTTAAAATAAAAAGCTTCAGATCTGGCTCTGGTTTAGTGCCTTGGGGTCTGCAAGATACAAAAGTCCCTGCGGGCTGATTTTGCCAAGGGCCTCCCTAAGTCCCAGCCAGAAGCAGCACCTTCTACTGTAAACTACAAGCACTAAGGAAAACACTGGCCCCTCCCTCCGACGTCACCGTTGGCTCTCTAGCCATGGGCAAAACTCAAAAAACAGAGATCCTAGCCACAAAACACACCCCAACCATTCTTCATGCAACCGGCACTTAACTGAGCATGTCCTAGCTACAAGGCAGAGATCCATCTCCCTTCCAGGTTCATGGTTGATCGAGGGACACAGGTCTGTCCACAAGTAATTTCAAGACAGGAGGTGCAGGTACAGAGGTAGCTCTTGAAATTATTTGTGGACAGGCCCGTGTCCCTCGCCATCCCCTGCTCTATTACGCCCCTAACCCCCCAGTCTCAGGAAACATTACTCAAATATAACATGCTCCCACGCTCCCTGGAATGCCTTTTCCCTCCTTTCATGTTCTATGAAGTATTTCCCCACTTGCCCTGGCAGAACTGATATCCTTCTAGACTCCAATAGTACATGGGCGAGGTAGGTTGGTGCCAGCTGTGATCATTCTTGTAAACCATAACAAAGAATTCACATTTTAACTCATCAGTCAGGGATTACAATTTCAAATGCTCGCATGGGCTGGGGCAGGTAAGATAAATGAATAAAGCAGCCTAGGTGGAAGCGATGGGACATTCTAGAGAGTTCTCGTCTAAGTGAGGCAGCTGCTACTTACTGGTAGCTCCCTCCTAGGCTGCCATGCAGAAATCCCGGCCCAGCGTTGCCCAATGTAATTTTTCAAGAGAAGCTGAACATATTTTTATGTAAAATCTCCCTACTTTTAAATGTCAGTATATTTCTGCAAATTTAGGGTGCCATCGATTATAAGGTACATCATTATTTTACGTACCAAGAAGAAAGAAAAAAAGCCACCCATCAAACCATGACAGTCTATCGATTTTAAGACACACTCCAATCTCAGAGGTGCGAAAATGTGAAAAACATGGACATCTTAGAATCAACGAAATGGAGTCATTCTCGTCTTCTCAAAACACCATACAGGCTCCAAGGACTGGATTCGGTGTGAGGCTACCACTGCGAACTGGATTTCTAAGCGATGGGAAGCCTGAGGGTAATCTGATTAGATTCAAGCTTGAGGAAGATCACTCTGCCGGTCAGATGATGAGGGACTGGGGAAAAGCCAGCCACAGGAAGACCAACAAGGAAGCCCTGGCAACAATCCAGGAGATGAGAAGGGCTGGATTAAAGTGGGTGGGGGGTTGCAGAGGAGGGGCCCAATGTGAAAGGATTTCCGGTAATAAATCCCACAGGTCCCGGACTGGGTATAGGGAGTGAGGGACGTTTCTAGTTTGAAATAATAGAGGGGTTAATCACTTCTTCGATATTTACTGGGTGTCTACCATATGCCAGGCATGATGCTGAGTGCTGCGTGTACCGTGTGGACAAGACAGACACCATCTCTGCCCTCTGGTCATTTACTGTCTAGTGGGCAATGCCATTAACTGTGGGAGAGTGTTAGCGGGTCCAGGGGTAGGACAGGAAGGGGAGGTGGAGAAAAATAACAAGTTCACATGTCCGGGCGGCAGCAGAAGCCTGAGTGTAGAGCCCAGGAAATAAATCAGGTCTACAGATTCTCATTAAGAGGTCATCGGGTTATGGACGACAATCAAAGCGGTTGGAGAAGATGAAACAGCCAGGGAGAGCTTGTAGAGAAAGAAGGCAAGAGGGGCGAAAGCAGAAGCCTGGGGAATGGAGACATTTAAAGGAAAGGAGGAGGAGGAAGGAACAAAGGAGACTAAAAAAGCAACAATCTGGAAAGGAAGAGGCCCAGGAGAGAGGGGTATCTGTAAACCAAGGGAAACAGGTATTCTCATATAATCCAATATACTTGCATCTATAATTACCGTGTAGAAGTAATTTACCTTGGCAATGTACAATTCAGATTCTTCAGAGTTATGGGTGTTCTGCATGAATGCCAAATAGGCTTATCAGAACTGTTCTTATTTAGAGAGTTGTGATATTTTTAAATATTGCCACAATCTGTTCCTTTAGCTTGTATGTGCTTGCGTTTTGCATGTATCTCAGTTTGACATCTAGCATGAGTCAATGGCAGAGTAATGGTAATTTCTTACTTCTTCTTATTTTCCCTCTGCAGGAGCTATAATCTGCCATTCCAAGACAAAAATAAAACAAGAATATACATTTATGCAACTGCCTTTCATATCCAGGCCCTGGAAATTGGGCAAAACTGATCTAGGCACACGGTGGAGTCCCCTTGCAAGATCGTCTTGAGCTTCTTGGCCTAGAGCTCTGTCGCAGGTGAGCCTGTGATGTGGTAAGACGCTCTGGTCCTCTGGAATTGCTCAGAAAGGTCCTTCATTTTATAGGAGAGGACACGAGGCCCACAGAAGTTAGGTGGCCTCCCCAACATTACAGTCTTACGATTTGGTGGCCAATACTCCTTCTACATCAAGGTGACTCCCCTCCACCCTATAAAGATCGCCCAAATATAAATTACAGTAAAGTAAATAAAATACATATTAAAGTATGATAAATTCCATACACAAAGCATAGAGTTTACCAGGGTTCGTTAAACAAACAGAGGAAGAAAGCTAACTTTCAATCAGATGGTTCCATGCCTACCCAGATTTCATTCAACTCATCTGCTCCATTAAGCATTCTTACCCTTCTCTCTAAGTTTTATCAGTTCTGCACTGGTTCAAGGAAAATAGACCCTAGATCTTCACTTTGTTGGTTGCTGAATCTTTCAGCCTGACCTGCAGGCTCAGGATACTATCCATTGTCACACTTATAGGTCTTACTTAAAGAGAATTCCTCAGCTTCACCTGGAATTTTCCAGAGGTAAATTCTAGAATGATTCTTTAATAGGTTGCCTTAGCAACCCCACAATGTCAGATGCAGACATGACAGTACCTGCCAACAGAATGTGAACAACACAAGCTGGATGAGAGAACCACTTCCTGTTTATCGGAAAGACAGATTCCAGGTTCCTCAAGCTTTCTTTCTGCCACCATTTGCCTTCCTCAACCATTTTTGCATCATGAACACAGAAAACAAAGAACAGTTGGTTTCCTGGAGGAACGTCGAAAGTATTAGCTAAAACAAGGCCTGGGAAAGATCCATGGCTTTCTTTTCAAACCCTTGCTGTTATTGCCCGAGAGGACTAAGTGCTCATTGTGAAGCCTTCAAAAAAGTTTTCAGAGAATTTTCTTTAAGAGCACTTTTTCTTGTCTTGGTTTCATTCATTTATTTATTCAACAAATATTTGTTGAGCATCCAAGGTGTGCCAGGCGCTGTTCTAGACCCTGGGGATATACCAGTTAACAGAACTGACGAGTTCCCTTCCCTCATGAAGTTTATAGCCTAGTGGGGGAAGTAAACATTAATTAAATACTCATAAAAATAAATGTGAAATTGCAAAGGAAAAGTACATATATTATGAGAGTGAGTCAGGAGGTCAAGCAAATAAATGCTTATCAGAGAAAGTAAGCTTTAACCTGACATCTAAAAGACAACTATGGATGAGTTAGGTGAAGGTGTTGATAGGGGGAAGGAGACAAGCATGCCCTTAAGAGTAGTGACCTGGAGTAAATAACTGAAATCTATGATTTAGGAACGTCCAAAGGAGAATCTAGGGTTTAATATAGGTTTTAAGTTTACCAAACATGCAGTTAGTATTTTTGCCAATATTCCAAAGAGTACAAGATCTGTGAGTCTCATTTACATAAAACTCCCTAACGCTTCTCACACTTTAATGTGCTTATAAATCACCTAGAGATTTTGTTAAAACACAGATTCCTGGGCCTGGCCCCTAGAGGTTCTGGTTCAATAGGTCTGGAGTGGTGCTCACGAATCTGTATTTCTAATAAGCTCCCAAGTGATAGTGAAACATGCTTTGAGTGGCACTGCTCTCTAACACAGTATGATTTTTATTTGTTTAAATCTCCATTTCTTTGTGAACCCACTCCTTCATAACTTTTAAAGTCAAACTACATTCTACAATGTTCTTATGATTTTTCTGATCAATTCAGTAGTATTACCAAAACAAAAAATAAAAGTGTTGTGATATATAAATAAAATAATGCCATAAGCTAAGGATCTCAAATATTTGGAAAGAACGAGAGAAATAAAAATTATAAGCAAACTGAGGTATTAGTAATGTCGTGACATTTCATTGATTTACCCAAGTGAGCTGGATTGTTATTCTTACAGAGTGAATTTCTGATTTACAAAGCAGTTTTAAGGAAACGTCATATAAATTAACCTGATGTAACTGAGGATAGGAAACTTCTACATGTGTAATGACTCTTTTACTTTAACAGGTTCACTTTATTTTTGAATGAAGCTCTGGATTTTATATCACATGAGATGAAAATAACCTTTGCAGGGGACAGAGGCAGGCCACCCCAAAATGTGCCCCTTTGACACACAGATTATTTCCAGCTAAAAACAATTGGGGCCCCAAAAGACACATAAAGAAACTTCAACCTTCCCCCTAACTGCGTAAAAGAATTTAGATAGAGGACCTGCTCCAGGAAGAGAGCTGTCACCATAGCTAACTGTATCATGATGTGAACCAGGTACAGTGGGCACGAAGGAACCTAGCAAGGCCTGTTTAATCAAATTCCTCTCTATGTCCCATTGTTTCCGAGCGGCCCAGCAAACATTTGTTTGCCCAGCATTTACTCTTTTCATCTTCCTGTGAATTGCTTCCCTTCCCTTTGAAGTCCCAAGCTCCTGCCCCCTTCTCCTTGGTTCAGGATGACATATAGACCTCATCACGCCTGTCTTTGGGATCTCACGTCTGTGTGGATTTCCTGCATGTACATAATTCAGTTTTATTTTCTCCTGTTAATCTGCTTCATGTCAGTTCAATTCTTAGACAAGCAGGAAGAACTTTGACGGGTATAGAAAGATTTTTCCTCCCCATTGCCTCCCTTTTAGGTCTGCTTCTTACTACCAAACACAATTCCTGCTGATATGTCATGTTCCTGTTGGTGTGGCTATGTGAAAAAGACACTACGAAAACAAGTTGGTGAGAGATCCAAGATTTCTATGGATTATTTTTCCTGAGAAGGTTGTGAAATATAGGGCCTATTGTCAGTTTTTAAAAATTAAAAATGAAGTCTTCTGTGCACGGAAGAGTAGGAGGATTAGGAAAGGGAACCAGGAGTAAGTTCTTGTTATTTCATAAAAATATCAGCTCTGCTAAACAGCTGCGTGTGAATTTGAGGAAATTACATTACCTCTCTGTGCCTGTTTCTTAGAAAACTGGGATATAAAAGAAAGAAAGAAAAGAAAAGAAGAGAAAAGAAAGGGAAGGGAAGGAAGGGAAAGGGAAGGAAGGGAAAGGAAAAGGAAAACTGGGAGAGTAATAGTACCACCACACTGGTTTAAAGTAAGGAATAAATGAGTTAATATATATCATGGCAGCCTAGTTAGTTGCCTAACCAATATCCATTCTCCCTTTCTTCCTTACAAGTAAAATCTCAATTTTGTTCTAGGTGGCAATGGGCTTAGCCAACAAAATTTGATTGGCTAGGTTCCCTTGCAGTTAGGGGTGGTCATGTGACACAGATCTGGACAACAGGATGTAAGCAGAAATCTACTGGCTGAGGCTCCCAGAAAAGCTATTTTCCTGATTAAGAAAAAAAAAAAAAAAAAAAAGACAAGATTCAGTTGACACGAGCCCTTTCCTCTTTGCCTGGAACCAGGATGCGAAGTCTAAAGGAGGAGCAGCCTTCTTGTGAACATTAGGAAGACAGCCTCATGGTGAGAATGATAATGCAGAAAGGTTGAAAGATGAGCTGGAGACATGGTCTCGTGACTTCATATCACATGGGATAAAAACGAACTGCTCTGTGTTAAGTCCTTGCTATTTCACTTACCTTATTACCTGAAGCCACACACATTCTCTAACCAGTATACCTATAAAACAGTTTGAGTAGTGCCTAGCTCATCGTTAGTATTCAATAAAGGTTAGCTGTTGTTACTATTATAATTTGCACAGCATTCTGTGCCCTAACCAGATGGCTAGCAAGTATTCCCCTCACTTCCTTGCAATAGTACCCCAATTTTCCTTTTTGAAATCAACCCTCTCCCTCTTCTCAGCCCTGTGGTTTCCATGGCATTGACATCACCCCGTACTCTAAGTATAGGCCCTGGGGGCGCCTGGATGGCTCAGTTAGTTAAGCATCTGCGTTTGGCTCAGGTCATGATCTCAGGGTCCTGGGATGGAGCCCCACATCGGGCTCCCTGCTCTGCGGGGAGTCTGCTTATCCCTCTTTCTCTCCCTCTGCCCTTCCCCCAGCTCATGCGCACGCTCGCTCTCTCTCTTGCTCTTAAATAAATAAAATCTTAAAAAAAAAAAAAATGTATAGGCCCTGATGGGCTTAAGCCAATCAGCATGAGCCCCCTTCCCAAATAACAGTGATTGTCAAGGGCTGGGCCCTTAACTCAGGCCTCAGGCAGTGAGCACCTCAATTTTACTTGGCAAAAAAGAGTGTTCAGGTGGGCATGTAGCTGAAGACTGGCAATATAAGTGAATCTCGGGGCTCCTGGAGAGAGCGCTGGGACACAGACTCACTGTCACGCCCCAGGTGTGGTGCCCTGAGCAAGGCTGTCACCATGAGGACAGCGGGTGTGCCGGTGTGAGGGGTACAACTGGCACCTGGAGAAGGGTGACCAGTAGAGGGCAGGGAAACGGGGCTGGAGCCTTCCATCGGAAATCTCTGCATGAAATTTTACCTTACGAATTTTCAAGTCACATTCATTTGAGACTGGTTTTGCCAACTTGATTTGGATTCAATCCTCTGTCACTTGCGACCACAAGATTCCTTCTGACACTGTCAGATGGGGAAAGAAAGAAAAAAAAAAAGAATAATTTAACATAAGGATTATAGACTTTAAACTTTCCAAACTCTTGCCTGCTGCATCTATTTAATCGAATCTAAGGTCAAGTACAATGTAAATTCATATCCAAATCGCCTTTCCGAAAGAAAGGAACCAAGCAATAAAATCTGCAATTTGCAACTGTGCAAATTCTTTCATATTTGTTTTCCAAAAGAAAAAACCCAGGTAATTGAAAGTGTTTTATTTTTGTTTTGTTTTTTTTAAAAACATGTCCAGGACAACTCCTTTAAGAATAGATGTGTATTTGGGTTTTAGAATGAACGTTGGACCCAGAGACTGACACTGGAAACCTGTAACTAATACTGAAATAATATTCACAGACAGTTGTCATGGCAGCCTGCTCATGCTGCACAAAATAGAACCCACTGCATTTTAACAGGATTTATCAGAGGAAAGCTGCTGGCCTGCAGACAGCCTCTAACTGAGTTAAACAACCTGCTAATTGGTTTTATTATTACATTAGCCCTCAGACTATACCCTAATTATATTCCCCCTCAAATCACAAATATTTAAAATCACTAATAAAAACCCATAATTTTTGTTTAACACCTGCATCACTCTTGAAATCTTTCCATCGGACTATGAGGAACAACTTAGAGTCCCATTGTACGCACTGTTGAATCACCTTGCAAATCTAAAGAAGACAGTAAGTGTTGGGCAAGTGGAGGGAATAACCGATTTCATTTCTGTCAACAATTAGCACTGGCTAGATCTTGCTACCAGATATTTCCTTTTAAGTGGGGTTCTGTAGGAGAGGGGAGTGGCCAAATTGTTCTGTGCTCAGTTACAAAGTCCCAGGGGAGTGACTTTAGAAACCAGTGGTGTTTCAAGACATATAAAAGAGGGAGGTGGAGACAAAGTATTTTGATCTGATCTATTCCTCTCCTGGGTGGCCATCTCTACCAAATTTAAGCTCATTGGTTGTGATTGGATGTGACTGTGGGTGATTTTAGAGATAGCTGGTGCTGAGAGGAACACCAGGTAAGGCCATCTTTACTGTTAGGCTTTTCACATATCACCCTGTCCCCCTCTCCCCTTTGTCTTCTCTTGAGTCTCTACTTTAAGAGAGAGGAGACAGGGTCTATTAAAATTCAATAACTTCCTGAGTTAGGAAAACAACATCAAACCATTATCATCCATTAACAGCTTGGAACAAATCAGTCCTTTGGGTGAATTAATGTTCTTCAAACCCCTTGAGATGGGGCATGTCATACACTTAAAAAAAAAAAAACAACAAAACCACCTCCCACACTACCCAGTGCTGTGCTCCTAGACATATTGCAGACATGTAATAATAAACAACTTCTACCAAGAGACTGCAACACAGAGCAGTCCCTCAGTAGCTGGTGGGCAGATTAGAGACATTGCCAAAATGATACCGGAGACATCTGAGGGTGAGAAATGTGGAAATGTTGAATCGGTAGGTATATATTTCCCCTTCATGTAACTGAAACTCCTACTAAACAATGGCCTTACAAATTAGGGGTTTTATTTTTCACATGAAACAAAGAATCTGGAAGTATGAAATCTGGGGCTGGGACCCAGGCACCTTCTTTCCTTCAGCCAAGTCACATAGCTTTCTTATTCAGAATTGTCAACTCATGTTCACAAAGTGGCTGCTCTACATCCAACATCCACATTCGCATTCCAGGCAGAAAGTAAACAACTAAGGGCAAAATGAGGCATACCACCTGAGTCTACCTTCTTTTAAAGAAATGGTTCTGGAAGCCCCCCTGCTTCCAAACATCTCATGGCCAGAATTGTGCCTCGCAGTCTTTTTCAGCTGCAAGGGAGCCTGGGAAATCAAGCTGTTTTAGCTGGCTACATTGCCAAATGAAACAAAATCAGGCAGTGCAGTGTAGAGGTTAAATGCAGCCCATGGAGCCAGATGGCCTGGGTGTAAAGCCCTGCTCCTTTATTTACTAGCTGTACAACTTCCACAAGTCACTTAATTATTCTATGCCTCCATTTTCTCATCTGTAAGCCAGGCATAACAACCTTTTCTCTCAGGGTTCTTGTGTGGATTAAATGAGTTAATCTGAGCAAAGAGTTTAGAATGGTCTCTAATACATAGCAAGTACTATACAAGGGTTTATTCTTATCTTTATTACTGAGGAAAAGAAGAAGAATGAATTGGGGGTAAGCAACCAACAGTACCCCAGATGTGTTGCCCACTCTCGACCTCTATGTGTCCTGGCTACCGTGCTCCATGTGAGCAAGTACCCCGCTATGTTTGAGACCTGTTGGCTCCCAAGATGCACTGAAACCAAAAGCCTGCCCTGCCGGAAGAGGCTGTTTCCCCATTTCCTGGGAACTGAGGGCGACCAAAACTTCCAAGTATCTGAGACAGGACAGCACCGCCAGCCACTGTGCTGATGCCCACCCATTTTAGATGACTCATCAGGACTCCTTCTACTGCAAGTGTCAGTGAACCAATTCCAGCTGGCCTAAGCAAAACCAGGAATGCATTCTTCCAATAACTGAGGCGTCAATAGGCGTGTGTAAGGCTTGGCTTGCTGGAGGCCTGCCAGGACGGCATCCAATCGTTCTCTTTCTCAGCTCTCACCCCTTGCTCCGTGCTTGGGCTTCAGGCAGGCAGCAGATGTCTTCATGCTTCGTGTTCACTAACTTCTCCATTTGCCACATTTGACCCCCACCTCCTCAAAGGAGAAACAAGACGTTCACTTTCCCAGCCTCTCTCCGGGCAAGAGCACAGGGATGTAACTTAGGCTCCGCCAGAGACCTCACTTAAGAGGGCAGCACAAGGGGTCAAGGGGTTATGAAATCCATCTTGTGACAACGTTAGTGACAGAGGGGTTCAGTTTTCCGAGACGCAGGGCCCCATCACTGGCTGGAGTTGCTGCCTCTGTACTCAGAGGGAGAGCAGTGGGCGTCTTGGCAAAGTGCAGCCCCGCGGTGAGATTAAGACATTGTTCCCGGCTTTGGAGTCTCTGAGGCCTTTTTGGAGACACTCTGCACCACCGACTATCTTTTAATAAACTCATTTTCTTGTGAAACCAGCAGAAGTGTTGAATCCACTTAGATGATGTTAGGTTTTGGTAACAAACGACCCAAAACCTTTGTGGCTTACCATGATCAAGGTTTACTTTTCACTCTGGTGCCATGGCCAGTGTAGGTTGGCTGCAGTTCCGTCACCTGGGGTCTTTTCTCTAAGACTCAGGCCAACCTCTCTCTGAGCATTGCTGTTCCCATAGCAAAGGGGAAACACTGAAGTAGCCAATCACCAGCTGGCTCTTCACACTTGTGCTTCTGCCCACATTGATCGGCCAAAGCAAGTCACTCGGTCAAGCCTATGGCGGGGGGGGAAGGGTGTAAAAATCCCACACGGGGAAGAGCAGTGAGTACTGGGAACAAGAGGGTTCTGCTCTATGCAACTAAGAGTCCGGTCTGACACACCGCAATAATCAGGCGGCAGCAGAACCTCCAGCCTCTGGATAACCTCACGTTCAAGTCAAGGATCGAGGAACAAAGAAATGTCTCTTCTCAGAGTGCAGGTAAAAGCCCCAGGATCAGCTCTGATTGGGGGTAACTGACCCCGCCTGAGTCATCCCCAACCCTGAAGAGATTCATTCGAGACGTATTTATTGGACCCTTACTATGTATTGGGCACTACTTGGGCTCTGGGGAACGTAACAATGAACAGAACCAAATCCACACCTTCATGGAACTTTCATTCTGGTTGAGGATGGCGGAGGACAAGCAACAGAATGAGTAAGTAAATATCCGGCAAATGAGATGGGAGTAAGTGTTACAAAGAAAAATAATGCAGGGAAAGGGGGGATACTGCATCTCCAGTATGAAGAAGGGGCGGAAAGAGTAATTATAAGTAGGGCAGCCAAGAGAGGCCTTGCTGACAAGATATTTGGGCAAATACCTGAGCAAGGTGAGAGAGTGAGCAATGGGCTGGCCTAGGAAAAGAGCACCCAAGGCTGACAAAACAGCAGGTTCAAAGGCCCTGAGGCAGAAGAGGCCCAGTGTGTTTGAAGAACAGCAAGCAGCCAAGTGTGGCTGGAGTACACAGTAAAAGAAAAGGCAAAGTAATAGGATTTGTGATCCGAGAGGTAACGGACAGGGGAAAGGGCACACCACACAGGGCCTTGCGGGCCACTGTATGGCCTTGGTTTTCACTCCAGCTACGGTGAGGAGCTATTGGAGGGTTCTGAGCAGAGGAGTGACATGATCTAACTTACCTCTTAAAATGGTCACTCCGGCTACTGTGCAGAGAATAGTCCGTAGGGAGGAAAGGGCAGAAGCTGGGAGGCCAGGATATGAGGTGTTCGGCGATGACCCAGGCCCAATGGGATGAAGGCCTTGACTGGTGTGGCAGCAGAGGAGACGCAGAAAGTGACTGATCAGATTCTACCTAGGTCTTGAAGGGCAAGCCAAGAGGATTTGCTAATAGGATTAGATCTGGGGTATGAGGAAAATAAGAATCAAGTATGATTCAAAGTTTTGGGCCTCAATAGGTGGGAAAATGAAGCTGCTCTTATCTGAGATAAAGCAGAGAGAGGGGGGCAGACGGAAGGTGGCCGTCAGGAGCTTTGCAGCAGCTCTGATAGGCCATCCAGGTGGTGGGAACGAACAGAGAAGAAGTCCAGGTGCAAAAGTGACTGCGAAGGGAAACAAAGATCGGGGGAGGGCGGTATCCTAAAAGCCAGGAGGGGAAAGCGCTTCCAAAAGGAGAGGCATCGGAGGGAGTGCCTACAGACACATCTTCCTAGGAGTTCTGCTGCAAAGGAGAGCAACAACAACAAAAAACACCCCTGAACTAGCTGGAGGCAGAAAGGGGATCAAGAGCTCGTTTTAATGCTGAGAGACATTACGGTGCGCTCGCAGGTTCACCAGAAGGAGACGACAGGGAAGGTAAATAAAGACGTGGGAGAAAGGGGACTTGTTGGAGTGATTTCCTGGAGTAGGCAAGAGCAGGTGGCGGGCTGGATTTCAAGGGGAAGGCGGACAATTCGTCTAGGGCAGGATTTCTCAAGCACGGCACTAGGGACATTCGGGAGCGGGTAAGCTCGGCCGTGAGGGGCCGTTGCGTGCACGGCAGGGTATTTCACAGCAGCCCCGGCTCCACCCCCGAGACGCTGGCAGCACACCAACCCCGGCACCCACGCTGTGACAACGGAAAGTGTCTGCAGACATCACCAAATGGCCCCCAAGATTCCACCCCAACCAGGAGACATTTTGGGTGGTCACAACTGGGGGGACGGGTGCTGGGGCATCTAGTGGGTAGAGGCCGGGGATGCGGTGAGGCATCCTACGGGGCACAGAACGAGCCCCACGACCGAGAGTTACTCAGTCCCAAATGTCAACACAGCTGTTGAGAAGCCCTGATCTACAGAAGAGGCCTGGTGTAGATCTGTGATCACGCAGATACCAGCGGGTGCGCAGCGGTGGTGGGGACTCGTGGAAGTTCTCTTCTCAGGGCTTCCAACTCTTTACTGAAAACCAGTTCATCAGCTGAGAGGCTGGGGAAGGAGGTACAGGAAGTTCAGGGAGAGAAGATAGGAAACTGTCCTTTGGGAGAAGAGGAGAATGAAGGACATAGATGCAATTCTAGGCTACATTAAGGGTTCACTTGAGGTAAGTAGTCAAGAATTTAGTGTGAAATCAGTTGACCTGGATATGTGTTCGTCTCTGGGCCATATACAAGGGGAGAGTACAGAGAGAGCTGGACTTGACAGACTGTGGTTTTGTCAACAAGAACAAGCAACAAAAGGGCAAACGAGTGCTAAAAATGACCACAGAAGTTGAGCCGGGTGAGAAGACAGAGGAATATAAATGACTATGAAAAGATAGGTGGGCAAAGAGCAACGAATATCAAATATCCATTCCAATAAGCTAATTTCAAATGTTTCAAACTTGAGCTTCAAAAGGGAGAAAATTAAGGTGAGCTGACATTCTAAGGTAATGACTTATTTTCTTAGTAAATACTGGAGCACGATACTGAAAGACAGATTATAAACATTTCTAAATGCAATCAGATAAACAGCTTCCTAAGTCAGCTCAGTGTTTGGGGTGGTGGTTTCTTTGGTTGAGTTGCTCTCCATCAGTAAAGCCATGCGCTGGGGAAGCCACACCAAACGTCTGAGAAATCAGGAGACTCCAAAGTTTGAAGGGACTTCTAGTCCTTATTTACTAGTTTGTTGATGGATTTGACTTACAGTTGTTCAGATGCTTCTGGGCTTACCTCGGGGGAACAGGCCTCACAAATCTGAATGAACTGCCTGAAGTGCCAAGCAAAACTGTGGCCATCTGAAAGGCTGTCCATGACACTGACGCTTTCAAGGTGAAAGTCACCAATGGTTGTTTCCAGGTAGGCGTTTGTTTCCTGCTTTTGAGGACTTCATCTTAAAATTACAAAGGAGAGACACCTGGGTGGCTCAGTCCGCGGAGCATCTGACTCTTCGTGCTGGCTCACGGCCTGATCTCAGGGGCGTGAGATCGAGCCCCGCTTCAGGCTCCATGCTCTCCAGGGAGTCCGCTCAAGATTTTCTCCCTCTCTCAAATAAATAAATAAATCTTAAAAAAAAAAAAAACCAAAATAAAATTACAAAGGAAAAAAATAAAAGGTATCCATTATCTCCCTGAGTGCATACGAAATATTACAAGAAATCAAGGGCACTCTTAAGGGAATAACATGTAGCCTTTGCAGACATGGGCCTCCTGAAATCACTTAGGTAGCAGAAGACTGAGTAGAAGCGGAATGGTCTCAAGCAAGGCATTCAGACTCATAGGCTTTAACTGCCTCAGCTGAAACATGAAGAGAGTAATACTTATCATGGCTACCTCACAGGAGTGTATGTGAAAGTGCTTGTAAACAATAGAGATTGTGACTATACTTTGAGGGCAGCGGGGAAGTGGAAGTGGAACAAAAGTCTCCCTCCTTGTCAGAACGGAAAAAAGGCACAGGAGTTTTTCACTAAAGGCAGGAACCTATGTGGCATGCATCAGAGGTGCACCAGCTTCTTTTCTACGTGGGGCGTGTGTGGGAACTTGGCCAAAGCTTGCACTCAGAGAACCCATCCTTTAGAGCAAGGGCAGACAGAAAGCTGGGGACAAGCAAAGCATTCCCTAGAGAAAAACCAAAACACAACTCTGAGTGTCATTTCAGGCCTAGTTCGCGGCAGCCTTGTTCTGCACCGACAGAGGTTTGGAAACAGGTGGGATATACTTACTGTTGGGCATCCTGGGAGTCATTATGGGTCATGGACTAGCAGGAAACGTTGAGCTTTCGTGAATCCATCCTCCTGCTGGTGGCTATCCACTCGTGGTCATCTGCATCAAGTGCTCAAGAGGCCTCGAGAAAGGTATCAACAAAAAGGCATTTTGCAACGGGCCCCATGATGAATATTACGGGGAGCTCAGTAGGAGGTAGGAAGCCTGGTAGTAGAGAACCCAAGCACCAGCTGCAGGCCTGCCTCTACTCCTGCGGAAAACATACATGGCAGGTAACGGCCTCCATCTGCCCACCTGGAAAGGAAGGCTAACATTTAGACCCAGAGGGAAAGTAGGGGTGTCTACTCCAACCCATGCATTTCTACAGAGGAGGTCACTGAGGCCTGGGAGGTGAACTGAAGAGCACATAGCAAATGAGTAACCAGGGCAGGACTAGAATCCAGATTATGCCTCCCAGATTAGTGTGCCTTCCACCCACCTGTTTCTTTCAGGGGTCTTTTCAGGAAGACTGGAATTGGCTGAAGGGGATGCTTTCATACAATCAGTACCATTTCTCCGTCATTCTGCCGGCTTCAGGGGAAGACGCCAGGGAAAAAGACAGCCCCAGCCTTCAGCCATGTTCAACTCGGCACTTAAAAACGCCCGCCAAGTGGTTTTCGGTGGGTTTTCAAGCTTGAGGGTGGTGAGCAATCCTAGGACGATGACGAAGATCCACCCAAAAGCACTGGGGACGGCAAAGGACACTGACAATGAAAACTAAGAAGCGAGACCACACAGGAGCCCTTCGTAGTGGAGGGTTCCAGCACCTTACCGGGGCCCACAGTCCGGGAAGCACAGCCACAGGTTCGCGGGCCGCGGCCTGTGCAGTCGCAGGGTCCGGCGCTGGGCTCAATGCTCTGCTTATCACCGTTTTGGAGTTCCGAGTAACTCATGAACAAGGAACCTGGCATTTTCATTTTGTACTGGGCCCCTCAAATCTTGCGGCGGGTCCCGCTTCATCACCCTCAGCCGGAAAGGGGTGGCCCGTCTACACCGCCCTTCCCCCTCCCCCCCAGCCCAGACAAAGAGGGGCCAACTAAAGTCCTGCAACTTCCAGCCCCCGTGGGCGGCTGGGGGCGGGGGGGAGAGGAGGAATGCTGTGAAAATGTCAGGGAGCATTAGGAGCCTACATCCTCGGGCAAGGGGCCCAGCGGCCTCTTCCAACCCCCGCAACATAAATGCCTGTAAGACAGTGACCCCCGGCCCACACCCAAACCCAGCGCTGCCTGAATCTTTGGCTCTAAGTGGCACTCCTGTCCGCCCTGCTCCGGACTAAGGCCCCCAGCGCTGCGGGCAGCGGCTCAGGGTGCCCAGGGCTAAACGCGGGGAGCGCGGGTCCCTCCGGAGCTGAGGGAAGCTGCCAAGAGCGGTCGTGGCCGCGGCACCGTCCGCTTCCGCCCGCGGGGCGGGTCCGGCCGACCTCGCAGCTGAGAGAAAGTTTGGGACGGCTGACTAGCGGCGCGGCCCTCAGGAGGGTAACCCCAGCCCTGGCCTCGCCCTGGTCACAGGGGTGACGAACGTGGTGGGCAGGTTGAGCGAACCGCCCAGACCCCACAGTCAGAGCCGGGGACTTGGCCGCGAACACCCTCTCCGGCAAGTGGGGCGGAGCCACGGCGGAGGTGGAGCTCCGGCCGAGGGGCGGGTTTTGAGCGGAGGCGCTGTTTCGGATGTGAGACTATGAATAAGCTAATGATGCCACCGCTCTAGCGGGAAGGTTCCATAGTGTAGTGGTTATCACGTCTGCTTTACACGCAGAAGGTCCTGGGTTCGAGCCCCAGTGGAACCACGGTGGCAAAGTCCTTTTTCTCTTCCACTTCAAATACTCTGAGTGCGCGGTCAAAAAAACAAAAAGCAAGACAAAGTTCATTTCTTCCTTCTTTAAAAATAACATCTGTTTTACTTTTCTATTTGGGGACTTTTTTTTCCATTTGGGGACATTTACATTTTTTTTCTTAGTTTTTAATTCTTTTTTTTTGGGGGGGGGGACATGTTTTTATCCCAGAAGCATAATGACAAATACCCTCTCCTCCCATCAGCAACCGCAGAGGTGGGCGCCTGGTCGTGTCGTAATCCCGAGGACGCCCCCGACCCGCCCAGACCCAGCCGGCCTGGCAAAATCCAGAGCTCCTAGGAAGCAAGACCACCCGGTGAAGCCCTTTTCCTGCAAGCCAGCACAGACCTGTCCCCCAAAGCCTCCAACTGAAATATGGCAATGCAAAAGCGCTTTGACTGCGGTTGAATTATTACAGGTTTATTATTATTATTATTATTATTATTATTAAAGGGTTAAATTTTCATGAAACTCTAAAATGCAGAGCAGGGGGAAAATAGTCCTTTATTTTTTAATACAGCAGTAGGGTTTGTTGAATAGACCTTCCTCTGTGTAATGACCAATCCATACACCGGATAGAATAAATGTCGGGCTTGTAGATACCCAATAAATACTGACTAAATGACTAAGCATTTCTTTAGCTCCTTTTTGTTCCTCCTTATAGTTCATTACACTTTCGTGGGGCGGGGGGGGCGGGGTCATTATTATCTTTATATATTGGCCTTTTTCATCTTTGACAAGAGGAATGAAGGGAAAGTGTCCGGGACCCTGGGCGGGGGTAGGGGGTGTGGTAGGGCGTGGTAGAATAGTGGTGGCCCAAAACCAAAAAGGGAAGGGGTAACTCGGTATTTTTCTCTGCACTTTTCCACATCGTTTGGCTCATACAATGTGTACGTTTGCATCCTTTTCTAAATCGAGTATACCACATGTTTGTCCCTATTGTCACAATCGTTTCATTAACTTAATAGTTTTATTTTTTATCATCTTAACCAGTTTAAGTGCACAATTCAGTAATGCTAAATACATTCACATTGTTGTGAGAAAGATCTCCAGAACTTTTTCATCTTGCAAAACTGAAACTCTGTACTCATTAAACGACTCCCCTTTTCACCCATCAATTTTATTATTAATGGCTGTATAATAATAATAATTATGTCCAGCACTGTTTTAAGTATATATGTAATCGTCCCACTTGAACCTCAAACTATATGAAGTACGCATTATTATCATCATCTTATAGATGAGAAAGTTGAGGCACAGAGATCTCAAGTAACTTGCCTAAGGTCACATAACAAGTGGCTGACCTGAGATTTGCACCCAGTCTGGCCTGGGAATCAGTGCTCTTAACTCTACCTGCTACGCTGAACCCCCTGACCTTGGCTGTGTAGATTGGTTCCTATTTTTTGTTATTATAAATAACAAAGCAAGGTACATCTTTGTGTTAACAGTCTCCCCCTCCCAGACTGAGTATTTTCCTGAGTGAATAGGTATGAACGTGATGCCAGGTTGCTTTCTAAGAAGGGAATCCATGTCGCTTTCATAGAATTTGGCAATGTTAGTGCTTAGATGGCAGAAAATTGCTCAAGGTCACCTCCCGAGGAGACGACGGCAAAGAAAGGATTAAGACCTGGGTCTTCTGATTGTAGTTTCTCTTGCCCTCCACTGCTTCTCTTAAATTTAAAGATACCATAGGGGCGCCTGGGTGGCTCAGTTGGTTGAGTGACCAACTCTTGGTTCCCACTCAGGTCATGATCTCAGGTTGTGGGATCAAGCTCCATGTCTGGCTTCCTGCTCAGTGAGGAGTCTGCTTGGGATTCTCTCTCCTCCCTCTCCCTCTGTCCCTCCTCCTGCTAGCTCACTTTCTCTCTCAAAATAAATACATAAATCTTTAAAAAAAATAAATAAAATAGCGTAAAACCGGTATTTTCCTTTGCTGAACCAACCTTAGTTGACATTAGACTCTTCTCGGAGACTTCCTTGTTGAGTCAGGTAACTATGTGGGTTAACTTCCTAGGGCTCAGCCAAAGCCCTAAGACCTAAATGGAATAAGATGCTTAATGAGGCCAGTGCTCAGTTAAGCCCCTGCTCCTGGGGAAGCTCTCCACTTGGATAAGGCAGAGCTGCAGCCAAGGACAAGCGGAGAATGCCACGCAAGATGGAAGGCTTCTTGTTTTTACTGCTCTTTGGCTATGAAGGTATGTGCTGTGCAACCATTAGCATTTATCAAATACTTAATAGTACAATTGAATTAGTAATTTTGCTGATTAATAGAAATGCAACCTGAATAATTAAAATATCATTAACTAGCATGGCGTGTTAATTAGTGAAAATGCATTGTTAACGAACAACAGTTGTCTTTATGTGAATGCGGTTCTCTTAGTTTCACTGCTGGCTTTCTGGTGCTCTGACGAGCCTTCTAAAGTTCCAAGGATGCTTGAAATGGGACAGAAAGAAGGAAGGGTCTCAGAAATTGTAGAAAATAGCTATAAATTGCAACAATTAATAAGAAAGTGTGGTGTATCCTTGAAAATTTTTAGGAGTCAAAGTTAGAGTGACTGTAGAATTTAATCTTCCAAACTAGGACACTATTGAGAGTGGAAGCGGATGCTATTAATAATTCTGCTGGGACAACAGGTGTAAACCAGGACTGTCCCGGGCAAATCGGGACGTGAGGTCACTCTGGTTTAAATATGGATTAACGTAACACGCCGACTTCCATTGGACTCTAAAAGAAAGCATAATCCAGCTGAGAGTCGGGGATCTCCAAAGACTTTATACACTCACTCATTCTTAACTTTCTAAATATGGCCCTGGCAAGAGTAATATGCTTAAATAAGGAGAAATTGAAAGCAAATCTCTAAGATATCATCCAATTCAACTTTTAAATTCTCTCTCAATCTTTGAAAGAGTAGTCCTTCATGCCTCTCTCAACTCTCAAGGACCTCTTAGCTCAGAATTCCTTTTTAGGTTTGTTCTGAACATTAGAAATTGGTTGAATGTCTTCTTCGGGGTGAGTGTGTGTTTATGCGTGTCACAGGAAATAAATAAGAAGGGCAGGAAGGACGAGGCCTCTCCACCCTGCAAATGACCTCGTGGACAGACATGACGCAACTCACACAAGTAGAGTCAGAATTTCTGGTTTAAATCATGCTCCTCTCTGCCCTCCCATCAGACATTATTGGTAGAGTATGTGCTTCCACGATCCCTTAATCGCATGACTTTTGTATTTCATCACCTTTCTCAGTATTTGGAAAGATCTGTATGAATATACCCAAGGTCATTTTGCAAACCCAAATACATTTCTTAAGTAGGGATCCGTGAGACCAATTGTCTGGTTTTTTTCCTTTGTGCAATTAAGAGTCAGCGACGTGTCCCAGTAACTCTCAATGCTTTAAGGGGCTCTGGGTGTTTTGTTGTTTTTCCTTTACTCCTTGCCCTTTCCTCAGCAAGAAAATCTAAACAGAGCCTTTCAAGGCTTAGATTCCAAGACTTCTGGATCTCTGATATCCATAGGCTTCACCCTTCAGTTCCTCTTCTGTGTGATCAGCATTGAGATCCATCCATCCGTCCATCCATCCATCCATCCATCCATCCACTCATTCTTTTGTTGGTTCGTTAAAGAACCCATCCGTGAGTTGCTGCTGTGGGCCAAACACTGGGTAAGAATTGGACACGCAGGGCAGATCTTTGTTCCTTTCACAGCGCTGAGTCTAACAACTGTGCTCTGTGACCCCCAAATAGGAAGACGCCCTATGAAAGTTTACCAGTCCCTTTTTAAAATAGACCTGCCCATTCGGGAGATATCTGTAATAAAAGACACGCTTTCAAGAGGCCCAGAGCACAGCATTCTTTCCTATTCTATCGCTTACCAATCTGTGCGCATGGCTGAGGAGCTCCAGAGATTTCCACGAAGAGCAGGAAATACCATCTGGCTGGGCGGACTGGAATGTGGTCCACGGGGTGGTCCAGTGGCCATTTTATGGTCAGTGTGACTTGGCGACCTATGTGTGCTCGACCCTGAGCTAGAGGGATGCTCAGAGGCAGAGAAGAAATGCAGGAATACAGGGTGAGGTGGCCGTACTTGACCAGCTTCCCACCCAGATAGAGAACCAGGGCCGGGGCCCCCGGGGAAGAGTGCTTTCCTCTGCGCAGCTGGGAACCTGAAGACGAAGGTTCTTTGTCTCATTTACTCTTCACTCCCTCTGTTCCATGGGGGCAGTAGCTCCTTATCACAGTGAAATAAAGTAAATGGATTGACTCGACTTACCCGTTGGACGAAGGTTCATTTGGGAACGGAGACGTGATTATCGTGAAGCCCTACCTACATCTGCTTCTGTTCATCTTACAGTGTACATTTTAGATCCAATGCAAATGATGAGTTTTTAAAATCCACCTTATTACAGTAAATAGGTCCATTACTTGGGCATGTTTATATATATATATTTAAAGCAAGCCTCATCTTACAGGTGTGTCTCCTTTGCAGGTGACAGCAGAGTTTTTTTAAGCAGCTTATTGAGATGTAATTTACATAGCATTAAATTCCCCCATTTAAAGTGTACGATTCAATGGTTTTTAGTATATTTATAGATTTGTGGAGCACACAATCCATTTTAGAACATTTTCGTCACCGCCCTCCTCCCCCCCAAAGAAGCTGGTAGACATTAAGCCCGTTTCCCCCTCTCTCCACCCCTGGCAACCAGCGATCTACTTTCTGTCTCTGTAGATTTGTCTATTCCGGACATTACATTTAAATGGAATCATACAACATATGGTCTTTTATCTTTCACTTAGCATATGTTTTGGAGATTCATCTGTGTCGAAGCATGTACAGATAACAGATTTACCCAGGAATATGCCTGTAGCCACAAATAGCAACATTTTCACACCAGGACAATTTCCTTCTTTCTTCTTCTTCGAGAGGGACATTATTGCAGCCTGCTGCTTTCTTCCTGTGTCTTACTCTTGTTTCTCAAGGAGATGGGAAGCTAGTTACTGACAGCTTTTGTTATTCATAATTTTATGCTTTTCTCCTCAGCTTCATCTGTTTCCATGGGAAGGAAAGCTCTGGATTTAGTGACATCCATCAAAAAGACTCAAAGAGTCTTTCCTATGTGTGTCTAATGCCCACTTTTCCCATCGAGCTTGTAAGGTACATTTTGAGAAAGAGCAAGCCTTGAATTTTCTTGCTGTGATAACAAGGTTTTCCCCATGGAGTGGCTCTTGGGGCAAAAGGGCAGAATGAGCCCATGTTGCATCAGTCTAAGATTGCTGAGTGGGAGACACGGCAGGCACTCTACTGGAAACCTGTAACATGGGGAGACATCTCAAAAACAATCCAAGGAGGGAGAAAAATAACCGACCACATAATCAAAACCTTCTCCTCTTTCTCCTTTCAAGGCTGACCTGTTTTCTGTCGCTCACTCCAGCAATGCTATTTTCCGGTGTTAGAAGATGTTGTAGTCAAACACGCTTTTGCTTTCGTTCACCAGCTTTTTGGTGATTAAGTCATTTCGGGGACCATACAGCCATGTTGCTGCTCCCTTGGTGACAGCTTTTCCTGTAAAATGCTTGTTGTTCCTTCTCTCTCTGCTCATTTCCATAAGGTTCTGGTGCCTCAGATCCCCAGGCTGCCTATAAACGAACGCTTTCTGGGGAGGGGAGCCTGGGAGGGAAAAAACATCAGAAATCAGCCCAACATCTGACTGAACACAGGAAGTGGCTCTGAAAGCAGGCCTTCCTCTTAGGACTCTTCCTCTCCACAGGCACAGAGTTACAGAACCAAACACACACACACACACACACACACACACACACACACTCACACTCACACACACACTCTCTCTCACACACACACTCACACACACACACACACACACGCTCTCTCTCTCTCTCACACACACACACACACACACACACACACACACACATCAGCACCCTTTCCTTTTTGCCTTCTGCTTTGGTTCTGCAGAATGCAGAAAGGGAAAGGCCCTGAAGGCCACAGCAATTAGAGGGGTGTCTTTGGATCTCCGGGTTTGCTCAGTTGCAGCTGCAAAAACCCTCCTCAGTGACAGACACAGCCTCTGGGCCAGATTGATTTGGTTATTAAGGCCACACTGTCAGTGACCCACACGACTCCCCTTTGATAGCCCCCCTCAAAGAGGGTCTTGGCCCAATTGTCGTTTGCCCGACTGACAGGACCTTTCTGCATTTCAGCATCCCCAGCTTCTCTTGAAGATGGGGTGGAGTCAAGTGCCTCCTGGATTAACAGCTCCCAAATCAACTTGATGTCACTTCCTCCTCTACTTAGCCATTCCTGGGGAGCAGCTGCGGGACGAAGGCTCTGGGTTCATGTGCACTCCCACTGTCAGGAGTGCAGAGCAACACCCAGCCGGTCTGGGCTTTCCCCTGAGCTCCAGGAGCTGCCAGCCAGGTGCCCTCTCAACCTCAACACTTGTGTGTCCCACAGGCCTCTCGAAGGGAACATCTTCACTCCATTCTCCGCACTCCATGTTCCTCCTGGAACCTTCCCCTCCCCCAGGGAGTGGCAGCTCCATCCTCCCAGTCTCTCAGGCCTTGAACCTCTCTTTCTCTCACACCCTTGTCACCTGTCAGCAAGTACTGTTGGCTACCTTCCAAAGACGGTCAGAATCCAGCCACTTCTCATGCCCTCCACTGCCACCACCTGGGCCAAGCCACCATTGTCTCCCCTCCCGATGACTGCACTCACCCCACTAGGCTCTCTGCTTCCAGCTTGCCCCAGGCAATCCAGTCTACACCCAGCAGCCAGAGGAAGCCTTACGAGTCCCGATCTGTCTTGGCCCTCCTCTCCTCGAACCCCTGCAAGGGCCGACTCAGGCTAAATGCCGAAGTCCTCACGGGCCCGCGAGGCCTTGCACGGATTGCCTCCTATACCCCCCACTTTACCCCTTCATCTCCTAAAACTCTCTTTTATTCATCGGCTCCAGCCCCAGAGTCTCCTTGCTCTGTCTAGAGCACACCAAGTACCCAACCAGGAGCCACTCACCTCAGGGTCCTTACACCTGCTATTCCCTCTGTCCAGAAGGCTTTGCTCACAGGTCTCTTGCCTCTTTCAGGTCTTTGCTCCAACATCTCCTTCTCACTGCAGGATATTTTATTCATTCATTCATTAGCCCTCACCACCTTCAGCCTAGACTAGATACACCCTATGAAGGCGGGTCCTTCTCCTATTTTGTTAACTGCTATACCCCGAGCACCTAAAGCCAGGATTGGAATATAGTAGATACTCAATGAATATTACTTAAAGAATAAATGCTTTGGGACCAGTCATTATCAGGTATCTTTTATATCAATTTCTGTAAGTGTACAGGTGCTTAGATAAACCTGTGCACGAGAGAGAGGCGGGACACAAGCCAGAGCAAGTGGTGAGTTGTACACAGGGTGTGGGGGGGGTAGAAGAAGTCCTCTGCACAGGGAAGAGGATAGGCAGGCAGAAAAGTTGGAAGATGAGAGCCTTTATTTCTTTATTTTATTTTTTAAAGATTTTATTTATTTATTTGACAGAGAGAGAGACAGCAAGAGAGGAAACACAAGCAGGGGGAGCAGGAGATGAAGAAGCAGGCTCCCAGCAGGGAGCCCGATGCGGGGCTTGATCCCAGGACCCTGGGATCATGCCCTGAGCCGAAGGCAGCCGCTTAACGACTGAGCCACCCAGGCGCCCCAGATGGGAGCCTTTAAAGCCAAGAAACCATACAGACATGCCTGGAGGCATGGAACAGCCTGGCACACCCGATGAATTGCACCTAGTAGAGCGTGCAAAAGATAAATTTGGAGTGGCAGGCAGGAGATAGATCATGGCAACCCCTTGAAAGACACATTATTATCATACACATTTTAGGGATGAGGAAATGGAGAGATGTGGCCACCCCACTAATAAATGAGAGATGGAACCTGGAGCCTTGCAATAAGGCCCCACCAAAGGTTTTGCAGCAAGAAAGTGACACAATCAGGTGTGCATTCCATTCCATCGGCAGCTGGAAGGGTGGATGAGGCAAGGTCTCTCTTCAGCAGGTAAAGGATGGGGGTGGGGAGAGTGGGGAGAGTGGGGGCCCAACGCAGGAAGTGACAGTGTGGGGTGTGGAGAGGAAAAAGGCTCCTGCTTGACACTGCTTGTGGGGATTTAGGGGAAAAAGGTGACAAGGACAAGCCCCAAGTGTCTAGATGGGGAGCTAAGTGGATGGTGAAGCCATTCAGTAGGATAAGAAATAAAGGAGAAGAACAATTTGAGGAAGGATGTAATGAGTTCCGTTTTTAATAAAAATTTCTATTGAAGTATAACATACATACTAGTATTTAAGTATGATATACATACAGAAAAGTACAGGTAAGTGTATAGCTCAGTGAATTTTCACTATTAAACACGCCCATGTAACCAGCACTCCGATCAACTAACAAACATTGCCAGATAGCCTCAGCTAGCCTCCTCGGCCTTCCTCCCTGCCGCTCCCTGCTCCAAATGTGACCAGGACCCTAGCGTCTAATGGCATAGATTACTTCTGCCTGCTTCTGTGCATTTCAAATGGAGTCATCTGGTGTGTCCGCGTTAGCATCCGACTTTCCACTCAGCGGTGTTCGTGCGGTGCGGCCGTGTTGCGGCATGGAGTTACAGGTCATCTGTTTTCATCGCAAGATAGTGTTCTGCTAATGTGACTTTGCCGCCTGTA
>NW_024423319.1:110162068-110190115 GCF_017311325.1 Ursus maritimus
TTTTTTTTTTTTTTTTTTTTAGAGAGGGAGAGAGAGAAGGGGGGCATGTGGAGAGGCAGAGGGAGAGGGAGAGACAGAGAGAGAGAGAGAGAGAGAGAATCTTAAGCAGGCTCCACACCCAGCACGGAGCCCAATACAGGGCTCGATCTCACAACACTGAGAACACCACCTGAGCCAAAATCAAGAGTCTGATGCTTAACCGACTGAGCCACCCAGGCGCCACACATATTCTACTCTTGATGGGCATATGAGTGTTTCCAGTTTGGGGTTAATACAAATACTGCTGCTGCCGGTAATCTAGTACATGTTTTTGTCACTTGGAAAACATATGTATGCATTTCTGGTGGGTAGATACTTAAGAGTAGAATTCCTGGTTCATAGGGCACATGTATGTTCCACCTTAGTATAAGCTCCCAAATAGTTTTTCAGAGAAGCTAGACCGACTTACATGCCCACCAGCAATATAAGAGAGTTCAGATTGCTCCATGACCGTGTCAAGACTTGACTGGGTCCAATTTTCGATAGTAAGAGACATCTATGGGGAGATACCTGGTAAACCACTCAAAGCAAGAGCTGGAATCTTGGGCTTAGGAACATTTATGAGGTGGGTAGAAGAAACAGAGCTCTCAAAGGAGACTGAGAAGATATTCAGAGTGATGGGAGAACCAGGTGAACAGTGGGATGGAAGCTAAAGGAAGACGGGAGGGACTGAGAGCACACTGGAGCCTGAAGACATAAGGTCAGTGTCGGGAAGAGTCCATTGGATGTGAAAATAAGAAGTCAGTAACTTCTTTTGCCAGCACAGAGCTTGGCCTCCAAGATGGCACTCCTAACCTTCGTCTCAACCTGAGAGGATCCGTTCTGCCCATAGCAGGTAGCACAGGGAATCCCTAGGAATGAATAACCCGTGAATGAGGGCCCAGGGGAGACAGCGGTTTGGTGACCACAGGTGAGGGGTAGCCCTGAAATGCTCTGACTAAAAGATACGTTCCCCGGGACTCCCACTGCAGCCATGCATGACCTGGCAGAGTACTCACCATGTCCATCGTCCAGCGCTCTGTCTTCTCCTGGGTCCTCCAGCCCCTTGTGGGCAGAGAGCGAGGCTTCCATTTCAGAAGGCCCAGGCCCTGGTGTGGGGCCAGGCTCACTCTGGACATGAAGAAGTGGTTTGCAGAACAGGTAAATATGTATTATTTAAACGAAGGCACGATTTGAAAAAGATAGCTTTTCCGATTGTGACACAAAAGATGAGACCATTCCTTTACTCTCTAAAACAATCTGAAAGGTTTCGTGGTGGGCATCAGATTCAACTTTTAGGTAGGAAAGTGGTTAAGGAGGGACTTTTATTTCCTATTGCCTATGCTCAGGTTTTGTTCAAGATTTTTATAATAGATATGCGTTGCTTTTATAAGCAGAAAAGAAATGAAGGTATCCGTTTTGTTGAAAATGGGAAATGGGGCTCTGGTGCTTTACACTAGCAAGCACTGTCTGACTGAAACTTCTGCTACGATGAAAACGTTCTGTACCTGTGCAGTACATTAGCCACTAGCCACGTGAGACCAGGACGCACTTGAGATGTGGCTGGTGTGACTAAAGAATTGAATGTTTAATTTAATTTAATTTAATTTAATTTAAACTTTTGCCCATTTTAAAAAAAGATATTTATTTATTTATTTGTGAGAGAGAGCGAGAGAGAGAGAGAGCACAAGCTGGGGGAGGGGCAGAGGGAGAAGCAGACTCCGAGCTGAGTGGAGAGCCCAACACGGGACTTGATCCCAGGACCCTGGGACCATGACCTGAGCGGAAGGAAGATGCTTAACCAACTAAGCTACCCAGGCATCCAAATGTTTAATTTTATGAATTTTAAATAATTTAAACACAAATAGCCTCATAGGACTAGTGGTTCTGCATTGGGCAGCAGAGCTTAAACAGTTTATGCTAATGTATCCAAACTCTTTTCCTATTAAATCATGCATTCATCTCTGGAAAACAGTATGGAGGTTCCTCAAAAAGTTGATAATAGAGCTACCCTATGACCCAGCAATTGTGCTACTGGGTATTTACCCCAAAGATACAGATGTAGTGATCTGAAGGGGCACCTGGACCCCAGTGTTTATAGTAGCAATGTCCACAATAGCCAAACTATGGAAAGAGCCCAGATGTCCATCAACAGAGGAATGGATAAAGATGATGTGGGATATATATATACAATGGAACATTACTCAGCCATCAAAAAGAATGAGATCTTGCCATTTGCAATGATGTGGATGGAACTAGAGGTATTATGCTAAGCGAAGTAAGTCAATCAGAGGAAGACAATTATCATATGATCTCACTGATATGTGGCATTTAAGAAACAAAACAGAGGATCATAGGGGAAGAGAGGAAAAAATAAAATAAGACGAAACCAGAGAGGGAGACAAACCCTAAGAGACTCTTAATCATAAGAAACAAACTGAGGGTTGCTGGAGGGGAGAGGGATAGAGGGATGGGGTAACTGGATGATGGACATTAAGGAGGACACGTGATGTAATGAGCACTGGGTGTTATATAAGACTGATGAATCACAGGCCTGTACCTCTGAAACCAATAATACATTATATGTTAATTAATTGAATTTAAATAAAAAGTGTTTAAAAAATAAATTGTGCATTCATTCGCTTTGTTCATACTTCCATAGAGATAGTCTAGATGTTAGTTTTATGCTAAATCTTGCACACTTACTTTTCCCACATTAATTATACAGTATTTGTACTTTGTGGTTTAATATTTCCTGTACATTAAAACAAACCTTAAAAAGATTTTCTAAACAATGTGGTAATCCTAAATAACCTAAATGTGTCACAGGGGTTGGGGGAGAGGGCTAGGAATCAGCTCCTGCAGAGCACATCTGGTAGACACTGGGGACGACGATGATGATGAAGGGTCAATAAGTAAAGGGAAAAGCTAGCACCGATAATGTCAAATGTTACAATAGAAATGTAAATTGCAAGCACCGTTTAGGTAGTAGGTTCTCAAATATGTTTTTAAAAATACACATAGAAAAAAAGGACTGGAAAGATTTACATGAAAATGGTAACAGTATTGCCTTTGGTGATAAGAAATACAGGTGCATTTCTTTTCCTCTTTGCTACATTAATGTATTTTGCAAAATTCTATAAAGAACAAAAATAATACAAGCACGTGGCTAGCTCCGTAAGTAGAGCACGTGACTCCTGATTTTGGGGTCGTGAGTTGGAGCCACACTTTGGGGGGAGAGTTCACTTTAAAATAATAATAGTAATTATTATCCTTGTGTGTTTAATTTACTGTCCCCAGTTTCTCAGCATCTGTGGATGTTATTCCTGGCACATATTTACTTAGTTTGACTTCTTCCAGAAGGGGCTTTGTTAACTTTTATGTGACTATTTTCATTTCAATTTTCCATGGAATGAATAATTTTGTTGAATTTCTGTTTCTTTTTTTTAACTTCATTTTTTCCTCTCTTGTCCTTTTGCTTAGCCACGCTGGGATTATCATCTACCGAGGTATGTTACAGTAAAAAAGCTGTTTTTGAAGATTTTCTTAGCTCCAAATAATGTGTAGGATTATCAATTTTTTTAAGGTATTTTTTAAAGATATTTTATTCTGGTGGTGGCAATAGCACATTTTCTCCGGGCAAGTTCAAGACTGGTGTTTTAACAAGAGAATGTAAGTAAACCAGGTCTTAATAGAGGTGATATAATCTTGAGTCCATTGCCTTTTTCTTTTTTTAAAGATTTTATTTATTTGACAGAGAGCGAGGGCATAAGTAGGCAGAAAGGCAGGCAGAGGGAGAAGGAGAAGCAGGCTCCCTGCTCGGGGCTCGATCCCAGGACTGGGATCAGGACCCGTGCGAAAGGCAGACGCTCAACTGACTGAGCCACAGAGGCGGCACAGATTTTTCCAGTGGCTCCGGCCAGAGCTGCCTTTGACTGTGACTGACGCTCCTGCCCCTCTGGCTTCCCGCAGGATGAGGGTGAAGACCCCTGGTACCAGAAAGTGTGCAAATCCGATTGCCAAGGAGGTGCCAACGCCCTCTGGTCTGCTGGCGCCACCTCCTTAGACTGCATACCAGGTGAGTGTCCCCTCTCCTTAGGGCACCTGATCCTCGGGGTGTCCTTAGGAGCACCATTTCTCCTCTTCCCTTCAACCTGGCTGAATCAACACCCCGCCCCCCCGTCCCCCGAACACACAGTTGGCCTCTGAGCTTCGAATCACACAACAGCCACTGTTCCAACATACCACACGGATGTCATTGTTTAGAAACAGCTTCATGCATCTCTCCTTGGCCTCCGTGAGATGGTGAACCGGGACCTATTTTCAATGAAACAGACTCGTGGAATTCATGAAAATAAATCCATGGTAGGACGTGGGGCATTTTGAGAAGAGCACAGGATTTTAAGCTGGACACACCAGAGGTGGAACCTTGGCTGCCTCATTTCTTAACTCTGGGACTCCCACTTTGGTCTCTTTCTGTCAAATAGAGGTACTAGTACTGTGCCTGAGGGTTTATTGCTCGCCAAACAGCCGTGTGCTTCCCCCCGTCCCAGCCCCGTTGCAGTCAGGTGGCGCCGTATGAGCAGTTCCAGCCCAAGGGAGCAGCGTCTCTTCCAAAATGAGCATTTAAGGGCTGGTCCTCCACTCTGGCTCTCCCTTCCCTGCTTGAGAAAGTGGTTTCTCCTTCAGTGTGGGTCCCAGGAGATTCAATGGAGCAGAAACCCCTGCCGACCTAAAATGGACACGTCACCTGAGTGAAAAACAAACGTTTGTTGTGATAAGCCTCTGAAATTTCCAAGAGGTTTTTTCTGCGGCATAACATAGCCCTTCCGGGCTACTGTGAATGTCTTCCTGTAAGGTTCATGCCAGCGAACTTTGTCTGTAAAGGACCAGACGCTAAATATTTATGACTTTGCAGGGCAAAGGGTCTCAGCTCCTCGATTCTGCCATTGGAAGGCAAAAGCAGCCATAGAGCACGGCTGTGTGCCAATAAAACTTTATTTACAAATGCTTGGGTTGCCACCTTTGACCCAAGGGCCACAGTTGGCTGACCCCTGCTCTAGGGAGTTGTTATGAGGAAGAAATTGGATGAGGCCTGAAAGCATCTTGTGTTGTACCCAGCAAACTGTAGCTTAATAAAGGTCAGCTCCTTTTCTTCCCGCCTCCTGAGAGCTCACCCTCGGCCTTTCAGGGGCTTGGGGGCCCGGCAAATACTCGCAACGCTCTGTCCTTTCCATGGCTCGGCGCCTCTTTTGCTGAAACTGTCTTTGTCACCCCTCTCCAGGGTTATGATGGTGCCGTGCCAAGTCATTCACTTTACATAATCGCCTAATAATAGCTCCGCTAGAGACAGTATGTGTGCACATGTGCGAGCTTCTCTTCATTATTTCATTAAATTTGCATTAAAATAGCAAATTGTGGGGGAGGCAGGGGAGTCTACAATGGCCTTCACTGCCTCCGTTTTCCTATTTACTAAAGGGGTAGGAGCCGTTTGTGAACTAGTCTATTGGCAAGCCGCAGGGGGTCCCAGTGGTGAGGAAAGCAGTCAGTGCTGTTTAGTTTGGTGGGCGTCCACCGGACGTCCCACCCACTGTGTCCCACGGCATGAGCCCCTGCAACCCCTCTAGACTGGTGCGATCCGCCCAGTCAATATGGAAGCACCCTCCTTAATAATCCACTTGAAATTCAAGTCCACCCTTTGTCATCACGTGCCTATTATGTGCCAGGCACCGACAGGAAGATGAAAATGAAGACATTAGCTCCACCCTGAAGGAGTTTCCCATGCGGTGGGAGCAACCGTTCTCTTCACCAGAGACCTGGAGACTGACTGGAATTCCACTCGAAGTTCTTTCTACAAACAACTTAAAAAGAGATGATTTATGCAGATTGGCTTCCTTGACCCAGTCAGCTGTGAAGCTGAGGAGGGCTATGTGTTTGAGGAATGTGAAGTCGACCCGGGTCCCCCAAGCTCTCTTCCCACACACCTGCCATGAACTTGAAGTTCTGAAATCAGAACTTCAGCTTAACCATTCTCCTCTCCCCACCATTTTTTGGATTGTTTTGCTTTTGTTTTATTTTTTAACAGCACAGATATTTCCAGGAAGGAAAAATGCAACCCAAGCATTAAAGGGTTGATTCGTTGGTGTTAATGAGTTTTCCACAAAAGAGATGATTCAGGGCAGCAGGACAAGCCACAGTATTCCAGAAGTCACTTGCCCGTCAGTGCCTCAGATCCTCAGCGGAATGTTAAGGACGCTGCTTGGTTTCTCTGGACCCTGAGATTCAGCGCTTCCTCCAGAGCCCGCCTTAGGAGGGAAGAAGAGCCTAGAAAGTACAGAAGGACAGGACGGAGGGTCATTCAGAGCTGTCAGGAGGCGCTCCCAGGCGCACACTGGCTGTTAACCGTCCAGTATCCCCACCCACGGAGAAGGTGACTGGCTCGGTGCCTTAGGGCCTCCTTAATCTTTGGCTTAACGCTACAAAAATTACTAAAAGGTCTGTGTTCCACAGTCAAGCTAAGATTACCTTGGCACTCCAAGGGGGAAACAGGGTAAGGAAAGCATCAAAATACAGAAATCCAGTGATTCGTTACTGCTTTACTTTTATTTTAGATTTTATATTCCTATATCATTTTCGAGTTTCCACTCTATGCTATAAACATTATTCTCTATGCTACTCCATGGCCATATAGGTTCATATTCACCTCTCTCTTGTCAAGAACATCCCTCAGCTCTCCTTGTGTTTCTCTAGGTTAACCTTAACCGAGAAATGAGCTACTGAATGGGAAAGGCTAGTATGTTAAGTATAGTCCGGGTTAGCAGCACATTATGAATATGCCTTTATCCGTGGAATGATCAAAGCATCGCTCGCTCCGAAGAGCCACTTGTGCCACAGATGTAGGTGTCTCCTTAAAATGAGTGTAGAAACATTCTTTTTCTACTTAAGATGAGTGTAAAAACAGGCTTCGTAGCTGCACTAACTTCCATTGGGCAGAACATGTGGGAAAGCCATATTCCATGTAGGTCTGATGATGAACCCTTCATTCCTCCAGCAACATTATTCGTGTTGCTTAATCCTAGTTTATACTCAATTGACAGTTTCTTTTTGCTTAGGGCCGTGGGTGTTCTGTGGGCTGGGCAACCTCTATTTCCTCCCTGAGCTCTCTGTTTCCTGTTTCTGCTGTTTTCTCTGCTTCGTCCTAGCGGCCACCCAAGACAGGTGATATTCTTTGTTGATCCCTTCATTCACCATCCACTCAACAGCTATCGAGTGCCTAGCATGTGCAGGCATTCTGCTCAGCTCAGAGGATAGGAGGGTGAGCCAGACAGACCAGGGAGCTGACAGTTAAATAATCACAAGGACAGGGAATCAGTGACAGGACCAGGGTGACTGGGGAGGCAGCAGCTGGAGTCCCTCCCCCGGCTCAGGGTGGGAAGGGGAAGTGGGAGGAGGTCTTAAGCGTGAGTAGAGTTGGCCAGGTGAAGGGGGAGGAGACGGGACAGGAGTGTCACAGGCAGAGGGAACAACCTCAACAGAAGGCCTCCAGGCCTGCAAGAGGACCGAAAGGGAGCTCCACCAGGACTGTGGAAGGAGGAGGAGAGGGGAAAGGAGGAGTCAGGAGAAATAATAACATAACTTGACTGCAGTTTACTCCATAGCACACAGAGCATGAGAAATGCCACATTTCCTATTTTCCCAAGTTTATATAACTCCAGTTTGAGGCCTCCTTTGTCATGGCCTGTGAGGAGTCTAAAGACAGGATTGTTAAAGGTCCTTCCTCTCTCCTTGGACTACCTGAAACCCCCCTGGGCTTGCAAGGGCTGCCTGGGGGCAGAGCTGAAGCTCGGGCTAGGTGGCAGGCGCTCTGCCTGGCCCACAACCCCACTTTAAGGCAGACACCTTGGTGGTGGCTCTCCTCCCTCTGAACCAAGCTCAGCTCAGTCCCGGGGACTTGCCCAGGTTTCCTGAGGGGGTCTCCCTGCCCCCATCCATGGTCCAGCCCCCTCAGAGGAAGCATGTCCCCACTGAGCTCAGGCCCGTCCATGAGCACCCCCTTTCCACCGCAAAGGCCAAAGTCCAGAATCTCCAGTTACCTCCTCTAGCACAATCAGCTAATTTCTGTTGAGGCCTAGACCTTCCAAATCCATAAATCTGAGAGATGCTATGCTGTCAACAGCCTTTTACTCCCTTGAATCACACACACATGAACACACACACACACACACACACACACACACACACACACAAGCGTGGGGCTTATTCTTCCTGGTGCAAGATCCCAAACGTTTAGAAACATGAAGCTGGACTCCTTCTTGGGGAGATATACAGGGGATGATGGGGGCAGGACAGAGTGTGGTAGAGGGGAGTTAGATTTCTTCCCGGGTGAGCCTTCACCAGAAAGACAAACATGAAAAACTCAAGAAGACATCAATATATTCCCACAACTTCACCCTCTTACACCAATATGATCTGTTGCTCTTGGCCAGGCACTAGAGGCTGTACTCTACAAACATTATTTCATGTAATCCTAGCCACATTATGGAGGCACGTACTGCTGTTGTGCCCATTTCACAGATGAGGAAATTGAAATCCAGAGAGGTTAAGCAGCTTGCCTAAGCTCACACAGAGAGTGGGATCCAATCCCAGCTCACATCGACTCTAAGCAGGCATTCTTGACCTTGGCTGTCCATTACGATCCCTTTCAGCTTTACCCCTAGCCAGGTCCTACCCCAGACCAATGACATGAGAATCTCTGCGGGGTGACCTGAACATTAGCACTTCTGTAACTCTCCAGGTGGTGTCCAGGCTGAGACCTGTCAGACAATCTCTGCTTTGTGCCCTGGGCCACACCACCGCCTTTCTGGGTTGGCAGTTGGGGAGCTAGAAGCAGCAATGCCTGAGACAGGAGCCCTGGACAGGGGCAGGCTTGGGGCTTGGATGCTGAAGGGCTCGGTTTTGGATGTGTGAATGTGAAGGATTTTGGTGTCACCCAGATGGAACTGTTCTCCTGGAAAACGGACAATGGTTAGATAAGGCTTGGGGCCTGAGAGTCAGGCGTTGACTCCCAGATGGCAGCTGAGGCCGTGGGGATGGTGAGACCATCACTCTCCTGGAGAGTGTGGGCAGGGTCCACGTCTAGGCCTCACTGGCCTCCGAGGCCATTGCCACTGGCTGGGTCTCTGTAGGTTTCCAGCTCACTCTTAACTAGTAGATGGGCTAATTGGAAAGAAATGGCAAAAGAGCTGTGAGGTGAAAACAGAGAAAGAGCAAAATGCCAAGAATAAAGCAATCAGGAATAGGCTGATGGCTTTTCCTTCCCCTCTGCTCCCGCCCTCCGAGCTGGCGGCCTTGGAGCAGGAAAGGGGAGGTTCAGGATGGAGGGGCCTTAGAAACATCCACAGTTAGAATTTAAGTGACAACCTTGGACCCAAATGAAACCCAGCTTTCTGGCGCTGGGACCTTGTCCCTCCTTCTGGTGGCACGGGCTTATCTTGTGGATCAGAGGGGAATTGAGGAGGTGGGGGAGGCCCCAAGGCCATGGGCACTAGGCCCCCGAATCTGCAACCTTAACAAGCCCTCCTGATGACTTGACCACACAAGACATGATCAAGTGGCCCATAAAGCACTCCTGTTCTCGCTCCCAGGAATTCCCATTCTTTTAATAGGCTCCTGAAGCCTTGGGTACTGGATATGAGACGGACGCTCTAAGCAGGCAGGTGCCTTGGGTGCTAGATAAACTACCAATACGGTCCCTCACCTCCAGCCCCACTGAGCTGCAACTACTGGTGGGGGGTTGGACCCTTCCCTTTGGTGCATTGGGCAAAAAGGCATTGAGCCTCTCTGGTCAGAGGCCTGAAGCTGTCTTTCTGTCTTCAGTCTCTGAGTACAGGGCATGACAACCGTGCGGGCATTCTGGTGTCAGGATGGATGGCATTCAAGCTTTTGCATGCTTCATTCTGTCTTACTGACTTGAAAATTATCCTCCAGAAAGACTTTAGCACCCATCTTACTGTTGGGAGGTGATGATGCCCCAGTAAATAAGTTCAGCTCTTTGATCTGAACTCAAATTTACACATGGAAAAAAATAACTTACTTGACACTTATCGTTCACAATCAGAAACTGGAAGAATGCCTAAGTTTATCATTTTAAGTTTTCTCTAGAAACTTAGCTAGAACCTGCATTTGATTATGAGACCCCCCCCCCAAGTAGTGGCTTATTAAATTACTTTTGTTTTGACTCATGCAGTAAGGATATCAGGGCTGAGGTCTCTGTAGTTCTTTTGGCCTTACCCCCATTGTGCAAAATGGCTACCACTGTGCCAGCTATCAGGTTTTCCTTCTAGGTAACAGGAAGAAAGAAGGGGCAAGCAAAAACTGATCAGAAATCCCCAGCAGACATCGTCTTATATAACAGTGGTCAGAAATTTTATCATGTGGTCCCTTCTAACCGCAAAAAGAGACTGGGACAGATTTTTTTTTAAGCTGGTTACATTGCTGCCCCCCAAAATTAGGGCTCTTTCGTCAAAAAGAAGGGGAGAATAAATGCTGAGCAAAAGTCTTTGACCAGGTAACCGAACACTAAATGTGAGAAGAAATACATGAAAAGCAGCAAACAGTTAACACCTAAAAACCAGCTTTGGCTATTCTTATTTGGAAAAACAGCTCCTTTCAACTGTACCTCATTCAGTAGTCACTCAGGCACATTTCACCCCCCCTTTTTTTCCATTAGACTAGTGAGAAAACTGCAATTTACAAGTGAGAAATCAGTCTCAATATATAATTGCCTTTCTTGCCTCTCACCATTGTTTTGTATCTATCATTAGCATCCTATGCTGCCCAGGGACAATTAGGGACCCTGACGGCATCATGCAGGATGGCGAAAACTGTGTTCATGAGGAAAATAAAGAGTATGGCATTTAAGTATGCTATTTCTCTGTGAACCTCCTGGTGTTTTAAATGTCTAAGTCTGTGGAGGAGGTGAAGTATTTCTCAGCCCCCCACCTCAGGTTGCCATAGAGCCCCTTTCGTCTGCTTTTATGAATGTTGTGAGTCTCTATGGCAATCCTTTTACTTCATTTTCACTCTCTTCTCATAAGAGCAGTGAGTAGGTTGAAGATCCATCGTGAAGTGCGCTGCCAAGCAAAACATTCTCTACCTTCCAAAGCGCAGAGGAGACGGTTTGATTTGTCACGTTAGTCCTGTCGTGTTTGTTGAGTGTTACGATGTGATACGATTGTTTTAATGTGTGCTGCCTTTTCTTCTCCAGAATGCCCGTATCATAAGCCCCTGGGGTTCGAGTCAGGAGAGGTCACACCAGACCAGATCACCTGCTCCAACCTGGAGCAGTATGTGGGCTGGTATTCCTCATGGACAGCTAACAAGGCCCGGCTCAACAGTCAAGGCTTTGGGTAAGCAGGGCAGATGGCTCAGGCGATTTTTTTCATGTCACTTGAAAAATGTACATCTCTGTAATAAACGAATGGCAGAACGCATTTATTTATTTATTCAACAAATATTCATTGAGTGCCTTCCATGTGCTGAGGACTGTGGATGAGGTCCCAGCCTTCAAGAAGCATACAGTTTAGAGGGCCAGAGGGACTCTAAGCACATAATCACACAACTGAGCATTTAGTGAGTGTGATAAATACTGTGGAGAAGACAAAGAAGAAAGACCTGATTAATTTGAAGTACCAGGGAAGACTTTCTAAGGAAAAGATATTTAACCTGAGACTTGCAGTTGGCCGGGTGAGGGGGTGGGGGAAGGCACAGAATACAGCAGGTGCAAAGGCCCTTAGTTGGGAGGATCCCTGAAGGACATGGATGGGGATGGTAAAGAAGGTCAGCAAAGTTAGGGCACAAGTGAGATAAGGCTAGAGAGGTAGTCAGAAGTCAGATCATGAAGTCATGTTAAGGATTATGGTCCTTATTTTAGGCATAATGAGAGTTCCTTGAATGTGCATTAGTTAAAACACAAGTTTGTGCTGCTGTAACAAAGAGCCCCAAAGTACAGGGACTTAAACAACACAGAGGCTTATTTCCTGGTCATCTGAAAGTTTCATTAGGCAGTGTAGGGTTGTTATGATGGCTGATGGTATCAGGGTTCCAGACTCTTTCTACCTTGTTCTGTCATCCTTCGCATGAAGCTTCCATCTTGGGGCCCAAAATGGCTACCCTTGCTTCCACTATCACATCTACATTCTAGTCAGTGGGGAGAAAAGAAGAGCAGAGTGCACACACTTTTCTTTTAAGGATACAAACATAATCATATTGGCTACATTGCCCACATCCCATTAATCAGAATTTGGACACATTGCCCCACCTAGTTGCAAAGGAGACTGGGAAATATGAACTCTGCTGGGTGACCATTTGCCCAGATAAAACTTGGTGGTGGTGGTGATGGTGATGGTGGTGTTCTGTTACTAAAGGAAAATGGGAAGAGGATACTGGGAGACAATCAGCAGACTCTACCAGAGAAAGATTTGAAGTTGGGGAGTATCACAATCAGATTTGTGTTTTAAGAAAAATCTGGCTCCTGTGCGGGAGAACTCTTTAGTGGGGGAGGGGGGGCGGTAACCCAGGGAGACTAGTGAAGAGAGCTAAAGTAGCAATCATCCACTCAAGAACTGAGGATGATGTGGGCTAGAGCAGTGCCAGTGAAATGGAGAAAAGTAAATGAATTTGAGAAACATTTGAGATGGACTCAATAGATGGGATTGGATATTTGAGGTGACAGAGAGGAAGGGGCCAAGGATCTCTCTGGCATGAACACTCAGGAGGATGGAGGTAGCATTCCAAGAGATGGATACTAGAAGGAGCGGTTGGGATGGAGGTGATTCACTCTTGGACAGGTCTCACTGGGGGTGCTGTAAGGCATCTAGAAGTTGTCTAGATAGCAACTGATTCTCAGATTTTAGAATTGAGAAAAGGTCTGGGATGGAAATTAAAAATTCAAGAGCCACCCAAGGAGCCAGTCTGGAGTTAGAAGAGAAGGCAGTCAAGGACTGAGTCCCAAGAAGCTAATTAAATGCAAAATAAAATAAAATGAAAACCTCAAAGGGGAAATTATAGGTTTCCACAATTCAGGAGGGATATAGCTAAAAAACACATTGGTTCGTTAGTTTGCTTTACAATTGTCAAAGGCGCTTCCAGAGCCACTTGGCTCAGTGATCTGCACATGGGAGACACTCTCTGAAAGCCCCGAATGGCAGCACCTGAAGGAGATGCACGTATGTATAAAGGAAGTGAAATTAGGGTAAGACTCATGGAGAGACATCAGGAGAGACTAAGGAAAAGCGTTAGGGCTGGCGGGTGTAAGAACCATGCATTTTCATGTTTTGAAGAAAGACCTGTTCAACCACACCCCAAAGGCGCTTTCAGCTACACTCAGAGGCACTTCTTTGACCAATCAGTTGAATCTGGCCATTGTTCTTGGCGCAGTGGAGATGCAGGGAGAAAGAGAATGATACAAGTATAACAGAGGCTGGCCACTTCTTAGAGACCGGCCTCTTGGTGCTTAACAGATCGCAACTCAGACTGCCTGAGCATTGCAGAAGTTCTTCAGGTGGTGGCAATCCCTCAAAGGGCAGTGCCTCTCAGCTCTTTGCAGGTGCTCGTGGGGAAAGGCTCCTGGTGATTTGCTGTGTCCCTGGCAGGTGCGCCTGGCTCTCCAAGTACCAGGACAGCAGCCAGTGGCTACAGATAGATCTGAAGGAGGTCAAGGTGATTTCAGGGATCCTCACCCAGGGACGCTGTGACATCGATGAGTGGATGACCAAGTACAGCGTGCAGTACAGGACAGATGAGAACCTGAACTGGATTTACTATAAGGACCAGACAGGAAACAACCGGGTAAGTCGGGCTAACCCCAACTTACCTTCAGCTTGGACTCTCTGGGCCTCCCTTCCTTCTTCCACCCTGTCAGACCACTGGCTCCATGGCAAGGGAAGTCATCCGGGCTTCTTCCCCACAACATGGTCTACTCTCTAACAAGGCAGGTGTCTTTTCTTGCTGTATCTTGGGTGCCTAGCAGTTTGTTTGTGAATGAGCACCACTCTTGTATACAGAAGTCTTTGTCTGAATTCTCCCATCAGCTTATAGTTGCTTAAATGATCAAAACTGGCCATTTGGCCTATTCCAAACTCACTGAGCCATTGAACACTTTGCCACATGGGTCTGACTTGACCTATTATTGATGTGGGTAGGCCCTTGTCTATTTATGTAGATATGGCCTCTCCTTACTATTGAGACTGATTGCTAGGAAGATCTGGACAATCCAGCAAGTTAGCCGCTGAACTATGTAAATGATTAAAATGGCTCCAGCAGTGCAAACACAGGAATTTAGGCCTATGAGCAACTATATATCCTACTAACCTCTAAAGGCCAAGCTGCAAGTCAAGTCTTGTTCACTGAACATAGTAGGTTCGTAATTGAGTGTGTGTGTATGTGTATCTGCACTGTCCAGTATGGAAGCCACTCACACGTAGCTACGGAGCACTTGAACTGTAACTAGTGTGACTGAGGAAGGAAACCTTTATCTAATTTTAATTCGCTTAAATTTAAAGAGCCACACGTGGCTCATGCTTGCATATTGGATGGTGCAGTTCTAGATGTCCCCACAGAGTGACTCGGAGATGCCTAGAGCACACAGGTGCTGAGTAACATGCAAATTCAGATTTGGGGGTGGGGATGTGCAATTCTCTGAGCCTTAACCACTTGCTGTGATTTCTCAAACTTCAAAGTTGGGGCCCGTGTCGGATAAGAATCGTCCTTCCTTTACCATCTTCTGATGTGATAGTGATAAGACCTCCTCTCTCCTTAGGTCTTCTATGGCAACTCAGACCGAACCTCCACAGTCCAGAACCTCCTGCGGCCCCCCATCATTTCCCGCTTCATCCGGCTGATCCCGCTGGGCTGGCACGTCCGCATTGCCATCCGGATGGAGCTGCTGGAGTGCGTCAGCAAGTGTGCCTGAGGCCTCCCTCCGCGCGGCACCTGCCGTGGGGGCTGGAGGGCGCAGAGCAGCCTCTAGGGGAACCCTGACGCGAACAGGGTGACAAACACAGCTGTATTTTACAAGCTCTTTTCAGTGCAGAGCTGTGCAGGAAGAATTTCTTTTTTAAAAAAATATAGTTTCCAATTTCAATGAAAGAGAAAGAAAAATGAACTTATTCCCCATTCACGGCCAAAGAAAATAAGAACAAAGAAAATGTCCCTAAAACCAGTTTTCATACAAAAGCCTAAGTAGCAGGGTGATTTGTTGCTCTTGGGTTTTTGTTTTTGTTGTTTTTGGTCTGACAGTGTGAAAGTGTGGTCCCAGGGAACGCAAAGGAGTCCAGGTAATTTTAAAACCCTTTTGCTTTTACCACACTGAAAACAGGAACAGAGTTTCATAAAACCTTGATTTGAATGCAAATGGGGAGCAAGCTTGTAGTTTCTGCTTCAAGTTTTCAGTGAATCATGGCCTTTTTGGACTTTAGAGTAGCGGGTGTGCAGAGGGCAAGGTTTTGGGTGACTGGTTGGCCAAGATGAGTACAGTGGCTGGGAGCCTGTGTCCTGGTCTCCTGGGAGGTGTGCACAACCAATCACCCCAGGTAAAAGGGCCTCCTCGGCTCTGAGCTTTCACCCCCAGAACACAAGGATTGGGGTGGGGGGTGGGGGGTGTTCCGGAGCTCTCATCACATACAGATCCACTCTAGCAAATTTTTCATCTGTGGTCACTATCTCGGTGAATGAATACATGGGACAGGCTGCATGTCTAAGTAGCAAAGTTTCTCTACCTTTAGGAAACCCAAATGACCAGAACACACCAGAATTTCCCCTTATCTAGGGCTACCATTTTTCAATAAGCTTAACATTTTAAAAACAGTTGGCCCAGGAGCTATCGCTGGCTACAAAGAGGAGGCCCATTAGCTAACTGCATGCTTTGCAGGAAGTTCTCAGACCCTATGTCCTAAGAAGGGCATGTGGCTACGTCTCGTGACCCAACTGTTTAACCTTTCCCCCTGGCCTTGCAACACACAAACATGCCTGCTCCTGAGGCTGAAATGGCCTTGGGAAGGACCGGGCCAGGAATGGGCCTGGCCTTCCCCTCCTGGAGTAGTGCACTACACAGGGACCTTACGGGGCAACAGCCTAAGTCTCCTCTGTCGTTTATAGCTCAGCCTGAGTTTTCAGGCCCTTCCCTGATAACATGGGGAACGGAAAGGAGAGGTATATGAAAGTAGGAGCTGGCGGGGGCGGGGGGGGGGGTGAAACCAGAGGATGAGAGCCCTCTGTCAAGACTAGGGAATCCAAGACTGTCCTGGCCCTGATGCCGCTGAGCCTCTACTAGCTGCTCATCTTCCTAAGTTACTTGCCATTTTCAAATGCCAAGCCAACTGAATGGATTCACACTAACACGATTGTGGACATCACATTCACCTTCTCTGTGAGTGGGAAGCCTCCTAAGGCCCCAAATCTCTTCCCTGGTGTTCTGAGCTTAGAACAGCTTTATATTCAACCCACCATCTTTCTAATCCCCATGCTGTATACTCGAAGCTGGAAAAATGCTCTCCTTGCTCAGTATTCTCTCACATACAAACATATCAAATTCAAGGTGGAGGGGAAACAAAATCCTTCTCTGGCCTTAGGACACATGAATAAATCCATTTAGAGCAGATGCCTGATCGGAGCCCCTTACTGGAAAGTTGAATGAACTTTTATCATGACATAGATTGTCAGAGAAAATGGCAGTAGCATAAGAGCCCAGGTCCAGACACAGGCGGGGAGTACAGTTAAGAGGAAAGGAGAAAAGAATGAAACAGTGTGAGGCAGCGATAAAGGCTCTCCAAGTAATTGTTCATGTTGGAAATTGTTTTGAGAAGGTTTAATGAGATAAAGTCATATCCACACAAATTCCACCCTTTTCAAGTGTACAATTCAATGACTTTTAGTACACTCGGAGTGGAGTGACCATTATCACAATTTTAGAAAAATTCATCACCCCACAAATAAACCCTGCACCCGTTAGCCATTGTCCCCCAACCAACTCGCCCACCTAGCCCTAGGCAACCACTGATCCACTTTCTGTCTCTGTAGATTTGCCTATTCTTGACATTTCATATAAATGGAATCATACAATTGTGGTCTTTTCTGTCTGGCTTCTTCTGCTTAGCATCGTGTTTTTCCAAGTTTCATTCATGTTGTAGCGTGTATCAGTACTTAATTCCTTTTTACAGCTGACTATCATTCCATTTATACGCACAGATCACATTGTATTTATTCATTCATCTGTTGATGGACATTTGGGTTGTTTCCACATTTTTGGCTATTGTGAATAATGCTGCTATAACAACTGTGTATAAGTTTTTGTTTGGACATGTTTTTATCTTGGGTGTATACCTTGGAGTATAATTGTTGGGTTACATGATAACTCTATGATTAACCTTTTGAGGAACTGTCAATTTTCCAAACTGGCCACACCATTATGCATCCCACCAGCAATATATGAGGATTCCAGGTTCTCCACATTGGTTATTATCTGTCTTTCTGATTAGAGCCATTCTGGTGTGTATGAAGTAGAATCACACTATGGTTTTGATCTGCATTTCCCTAGGACTAATGATGCTAAGCACCTTTTATGTGTTCACTGCCCTTTCATATAACTTCTTTGGAGAAATGTCTATTCAGATCCTTTACCCATTTTAAAATCACGTGGTCTTTTTATTATTGAATTGTAGGAGTTCTTTATATATTCTAGATATAATCCCCTTATCAGATAAACAACTTGCAAATATTTTCTCCTATTCTGTAGGTTGTCTTCTTACTCTCTTGATGGTATAGGTTGTCTTCTTACTCTCTTGATAGAATCCTTTGAAATATATTTTTAAATTTTGATTAAGTTCAATTTATTCTTCTCTTTTTCTTGCTTGTGTTTTTGGTGTTATACCTGAGAAACCATTGCCAAATCCAGATCATGAAGATTTACTCCTATGTTTTCTTTCAAGAGTTTTATAGTTTTACCTTTTACATTTAGATCTTTGATCTATTTTGGGTTACTTTTTGTATACGCTATGAGGTAGGGCTCCATCTTCATTCTTTGCACGTGGACATCTGGTTGTCCCAGCGCCATTTGTTGAAAAGACTATTTTCCCCCCACTGAATGGTCTTGGCATTCTTTTTGAGAAATCAATTGACTGTAAAGGTAAGAATTTATTTCTGGATTCTTAATTCTATTACATTGATATATAGGTCTTTTATGCCAGTATCATACAGTTTTGATTTCTGTAGCTTTGTAGTGAGTATTGAAATTGGAACATGTGAATTCTCCAACTTTGCTCTTCTCCAAGAATGTTTCGGCTATTGATTCCTTTGACTTTCCATATGAATTTTAGGATCAATGTGTCAATTTCTGCAAAGCCAGCTGAGATTTCACATTGGAAACTGCTCCATACTCCAGAATTTAATAAACAATGAGATATTGATATCCATAAGATGTTTATCTTCAGGTAACTTGTTTATAACAGCATATTAATTATTTATTTTCATTTAATTGATAACAAAGTATATAAACAAAACTTCTATTGAGAGACATCTGAAGCCTAACAGAATCTTGCTATTAAACACATGAACTATGTTTGCAGTATTATTTCTTTTGTGGGGAAAATTTTCAATTAAAAAAATATATATAGTGTAGTAAAGACTCATTATTTTACCTTAGGTTAACATGTTTACTTTTATTTTCACAAATGCTAGAGTGTGAAAGTCTACACTTCCAGGAGATTTTTTTTTTAATTGCATTAAAATATACATAACATATTACAGGAGACTTTTAAACAACTAGATGAAATGCTATGAAAAAGAAGTAGCATTAAGTGTTGCCAAGATTAAAAAAAAATCTGAGTTGATTTTGGTATTGAGTGTGGGAGAAGGTTACTTGGACAAAGCAAAGGTTACTTGGGCCTTTCAAAATAAAGTTACCACTATGAATTCAGTCTCAGAGGCCAGAAGACTGCACCCCTAAGGTAAGCCTTTGAAGAGAGGCTGACAGAAGCCCATCTTTTTGTCTACCTGGAGCGTGGGTGCCGAGGCCTGCTTACAAATGCACAGCTGTAAGGGCTGTTGCTTCCCCTGTGATCCCAAGAATAGTGCCAAGCTGGGTGGTTCTTAACCCCAACAACTTTACAAGGCTGATGTGAAGATCAAATAGCATAAGTACATCTAAAGTGCTTAATGGGCTCTCTAGAACTGGCAGTCAAGACCCAGTAACACTGCTTTTTAACTTCATGGGGCTGCCAACTGAGGCACAAATAATAGCTAGCCACTCTTTATTTAGAATCTATCAAGTGTTTGCAGGTTATCATCTTATTAAATCCTCACAACATCCCTATGAAGTAGATACTATTATTATTTCCATTTAAAGATAAGGAAAGTGAGGCACAGAACAGTTAAGTAACACGCCTAAGGCCACACAAGATGTAGGTGATGGAGCTAGGATTCTACTCAGGCAATCGGACTCCAGATCCTATGCTCTTAGCCACTTCACCAGTCTCTGGACCTCTAGTGGCTTGTTTCAATGAACTGTTCTATTCTCAAATCAAATCAACTACCACCTGCTGGGAAGATGAAAGGTGGTACATGAATCGCCATATGTCATGAACCCCATGTCAGTTTTCTATACATGGAGACGCAGCAACTGCCCTGCTTAGTAGTGTTTAAGGGTGTGGACTTTACAGTGAACACACTAGGCTTCAAATCCTAGCCAGGTGACCATGGGCAAGTTATTGTAAAGTCCATAAACCTCAGTTTCCTCATCTACAAAATGAGGATACTACTCGCTTCATAGAATTGCTGTGACAAGTAAATGTAATAATAAAAGTAAAGGCCTTGGCATTGTGCCCGGCCATAATAAGTGCTACAAACAGAAAAATTACAAGCCAATAGATAGTTTGATTCAATCTGGATAAAAAGTATAGTTGAAATCACAGGCCACAAGTTTCTGGGACGAGAAGGAGAAACTCGGGAGTGAAGAAGTTGGAGACACAGTGTTTTTAAGAATGCACATCACTGGGTTTTAGCTCCTATCCTTTGTTTAGACAGATAAAGTTGGAGAATATTTATATATGTTATCACACAATTTAAGTTCTTTCCCCCATTAACAATAAGACCAACTGAGCAAATAACCAAAGACAAAAGTGAGGGCCTAAAATGGGTCAGTAAATCTGCCCCACCCCCAACCTGTTTTTGTAAATAAAGTTTTACTGGAACACAGCCATACGCATTTACATATTGCCTTGCTGCTTTTGCACTACAATGGTAGAGACCCTATGGCCCACAGAACATCAAATATTTACTATCTGGCAAAAACAAAAAACAAAAACAAAAACGTTTGCCAACCTCCTACTCTAAAACATGAAAAATACTTCATCTTTGCTTTCTCCATCACACTGAGCAGGAGGCAGGTATCTCTTCCCATCCTCCCAAACCACCAAGAGAGTGTCTAACAATGTGCAAAGGAGACAACACAGCACTCGAGTGTGAAAGAAACCAGTTTTCAAAAGGCCAGGATGGGAAAAAAGCTTTATAAATAGGGGGGGGAAAAAAAGACTATCATCATTAAGTAACAGGATTTGCCCTGCTTTAACATTACTTTCTGTCCCTTAAACTGCTTTCAACTTCAAAGGCCCATTATCCCCCAGCTGAAATCAAATGAGTTCTTTACAAAGAAGGAACTAACATGGAGCTGCTTGCTGTTCAAAAGCAAGGGACCACAATGCTCAAGATGGGGACAACCTGGTAATACATCAGTCAGTGCAAAATCTGCATTTTATTAAAGACATTTGGGAAGATCCATTCAAAAATACATTGTGCTCAGTAAAAATTAACCATTTCATGCTGATAATTAAGGTTACCACGGAATAGATATTTGTATAATATTTACAGCAACAATAGAAATTTTACAGAAGTTTAGAATGGAATACATGCCAGAAAAAACTTGATAAGATGTACCAACACATGATACAAAGAGTTATATAAACACTTTACAAATGGTTCATAATTAGCTTGTGAGGAATTTAAATATTCAACACTTTAAATTCAGTTTGGATTCAAAAATTAAAAAGGTTAACACCACGTCACACCCTTGCCACAGTAAAAAGTATGGAATTACACTCTGTATTATGGATTATAAAGTCTGTGCAATTAAGAATTTCCACTGATTCTTCATCTACCACAAACTTGGATGTTACATCATTCTGGCTTATCCATATTTCTAATTTCATGCATGAGTAGGGTTCTCAAAATCACCCTGCCCTGTGTCTTCCCAGATACCCCTTTGAACTTCCGAGAGATTGAAGAAGCTCAGAACAGTCTTTTAAGTATATACAGAATAACTACCTGAATTCGAAATGGCACAAAGCAATTCTTGGAGATAGGAGTTAGGGGCAACTATTTTGTTTGGTTTTATTGTTTCTATTAATCAATCCAAGTTTACAGTGAAAATTCACTTCTTGCAATCATAGCTTACCCCTCCAGCCTGACTCAATCAGTGACCAAGGAGGAAATAAGGAGAGGGAAATAGACTGAAATGACTATACTCGATTGTATATCTCTAGTGAAAATGGATTTTATACAAGCTTTGCTTTCCATTTTGGAAAATCTAAGCCATGGCGGAGAACTTAAAAGTTCTCCAAGAGAAAAAGCATCATTTTCTTTTTTTCTTGAAACTTTGAATGCTTTGTAACTAGAGCTTTTGACAACTCTGGTGATAAACACTTTAATCCCCCAACAGGGACAAAAGTCAAGGCATCTACCTTTTCTATTCCTGGGTTTCGTCTGATTAGCCCTGAAGCAGAGCACTAGGACAAGCTTGTCTATGCCTGAAATGAATCAGATCAGGCTTTTGGGAAAGTAAAATCCCAAACCAAAGGAAGTCCTGAGGAAATCTTAGCAGTCTGTCAAAACGGAAGGGATGGAGGAATAGATAAGGCCTCTTTCTCCCTGATACTCTGTGCTGGAAGAGTAGCGAACAAGGCAACTTCTAATCTGCATACAACATGGAAACCGATTTTTTTTAAGATTCCAAAGGAGGACCAAAATTTGACCCAAGGATCAAATGGGGTTCAGAGAGCTTAACCTTGTGGGTAATGAAGGGCCTTAGAAGTGAAATCAGTTTCACTGCTGCAGTTCTCTGGCCCTAGAAATCGAACATGCAGACTATTACAAATTTTTTCTGGCAAAACAAAAGACACACCTCCCTCAAATTTGGGAGTCGACAGTTATTGAATGAAGATACAATGTAGGTCATGATCATCTTTAATATCCTATAGGAAATACACAGAAAGGTGGGCCAGTGCCTGGAGTGGAGAATGGTGGAGTCAGGACCAGGCCTAACGCTGATGAATTAACAAAGCACTAAGGGAAATGAATATTCACGTAGTAACTGACTTGGCACAAGTCTATGATCTTTTATAGTACATTCAATTAAAAAAGAATAGAATAGAATAGAATAGAATAGAATAGGGCAGCAGGCCCAGAGTTTCCTCACCACCTTACTTCTACCACATTGTGTGTATACAGACAGATGAGGGACTCGTCCTGTCACGGCTTCATTTTCTTGCATTTACTCATGGTTTCGAAGACAGAATTTTTTACCCAGCTGATGAATTAGACCTCAAGATATTTTATATCTCAGCTGGTTAAGACACAAAATGAAGAAATCAGAACCACTTACAAGTTTTTGTTTTTGTAAGATGGTTCTTTAAGTCTCTGAGAGAAACTTCTTGTAAGATTCTGGCCCTAGAGATTAGCAGCAGGACGCTTTCCTGCAGCCCCTTTTAAAGAAACCATTTTTTAAGAAGCGTAAATCCGTTTTCTCTGCCTACACACTTTAACAGTGATGAACTGAAGGAGGCAAGGAAATAGTTCAGTATGTTCTGACTTGGTTCAGTGTATCAGACCACATCCCCAGCTCACAACAGTATGAGTCTGTGGATCTCAGCGCTCACAGGGAGCTCAATATCCCACTATAATGTAGGAGGTAACGAACTTCTAGATATAAAAAGCAGTGCTCTCCAGAAAAAATGTTGTGACCAGGAGAGAATATGCAGATTTCTGAGTCCCAGCTGAACTCTGGGAGTAAGTCGCAATGAGCGATTGCCCTTGCTGAAAGTTGGATCACCACCAGGACCTAGTGAACAGAAATGGACACAGCCTTCTACACACTTGAAAAGTAATCCTCTGGCCTTTAAAAAGAGTTGTACACTTATTGAGTCATTCTCAATACATAGCTAGAAGAAAATAAATGGCTTTTTTCCTTATTTACTCTAAAAACTAGTTTAAGAAGTGAGGATACTATGACGTTAACTAAGATAAGGGGTGCTGGGAAGGGAAAATGGGATAGCATTTCCTAGCGAAGTCCACTAATTTTCAGATTAGGAACATGCTAAACTGGCTAACTCTACAACCACAACATACTTTATAATACATGACGTGACTAGAAACTAACCAGCACAGCTCTGAGCTTAGAATTAAAGTACAACTGCATATGGCAAATCTTAAAGCAGGTTTTAAAACAGATTTAACCAAAGCGTACAGCACAAACACTCCTATAACAGCCACATCACAACCACCAGGAGAGAGTTTTTTTGCTTCTAATCGGTCTGTCATATGCCAATATTTGTAAAGAGCTATTAAATGCCTTGAATAAAAGACAATGACATTTTCTTTTGGGAGACACAGCTAAAAGCCAATGGATGCCTTTGAGCAGTTGGTAAAAATCATGCCAATCTGCCAGGCTGCTGCTTGCTTCTAAATATAAGCCTCATGGCTCTATGAAAGATTTTCTCAAGATGCTGACCTAGAATTTAAGTTCTCAAACACCTATAAAGCCACTCTGGTCTCCTCCCAAAGGGTACACCTTGTAGCAGGCCCAAGACAATGAAAACAAACAGGATTCCAGGGATTCAAAAAAAGTGGTAGAAGATTCTTGCAGAGAATGTGATACTGAAGAATTCATACCCGCGGTTTCTCCAGTAGCCTGGAGAGAACAAGGATAGAGCCAAGCTCTGCAGAGCAGTGGGCTTGGAATCCAGTAGAGTAGAGTTTCTCAACCTCACCACTCCTGACATTTGGGACTAGATCAGTCTCTGTTTGTGGGGGGATCCTGTGTGTGCAGTATGTTCGCAGCATCCCTGGCCTCTACCCACTAGATGCCAGTAGCTCCCCCACCACTCCCAGTTGTAACAACCAATCATGTCTCCTGACATTGCCAAATGTCCCAGGGAGGCAGAATTGGACCTGACTGAGAACCACTGCTATAGACACAGCTCACTTGAGCTCCTCAGCATGGAGCACTTTTGATCTTGGGCTCTGAAGAGACTAACCATCAGACTGAGACCAAGCAAGGTTCAGTAAAAGTTCATTCAGAACTTCTGAGAAGAAAAACGAGGACGGTGGTAAAGCAAAAGTAGAAAAACAGAGAAGCAGAGTTTCTTTTCAAAAGGAGATCGGCAATACTTCCATAAAACAAAGTAATTCATAAGCCTTCATTCAGCAGTATTTTATCCATTAAGAAGTTAGGGCAGATAGGAGAATATGAACACCATGAATTTCCCTTCCTAAAGAAAATGCAGACTTTTGTGACTTTAAATCAAGTCCTTCTTATCACGGATGGCAATTTTTGTGAGGTCAATGATTCATCAACCAGAGGAAAACAACAGTTAAAAGCTAAGAGAGGGCCCATTAGATTTGGGAGAAACCTTGACCATTCCCCTCGGCGAGCAGGAAGAGAATTATACATGCTAGAAATGCGGATTGCAGCTCATTTATTACAGCTTACTGAGGTCAATGAGAAGTCAGAATGGACAAAAGTGGAGACAAGGATAAAAGAGCTACCTCAAAAACACTAGTTGAAAACATTGGAGATATTTTCTGGCTCAAATCTGGGAATGTACGAAAAGTATGTATTGACTCTTCATCAGTTAGGTTTACTTTGCTCTAGGTAGAAGGCAATTATTCTAGCCCTTCTTTGAAGAACCATCATGAATATAAATGTTCTGCAAACATCTGAGATCCCAGTGTTAGCAAGGATAAAACATGGGAAACCAGCCCCTAGGTGACAACGAGCCTCAAATGCCACAGCATGGCAATGTGACTGCGCAGTTCCTAAGCGCACAGCACAGTGAGAAGTCTTTCCGGAGGAAAAAATGTAGTTTCTGGTTTGCAAGGGGGGGATACAAGGTACAGATCTAGTATGAAAAAGAAGAGTTCCCACCCTTTTAGAGTCATTAGTATCCAGGCAAAAACTGCTAAGGGTTCACATCACTTATATAACTGAGCAGCTTGCCTGGGAAAAGCCAGAATTCAGAGCTACTTGAACAGTACTGAACTGGTGAAAGAAACAAGATATAAAAAGAACCGAAGAGCATGCAAACTATTGGTTTGAATCAAACTGTTTTAATGATAGTACCCAGTTGAGTTTCATTTTAGTGCCTATTATACTTATTAAAATCAAATAAAAAGCACCTTAAAATGACCTCTATATATAATCAATACACATCATTATAGTAGTTATATAAAAATGTAATATGCACACAATTTAAGCTTCAAAGAAACTAAGACCTTTTCTGTATAATCACCAGAGCTATGATTCTCAAAATCTTGGGGGAGGGGGAACAGTAACTCAGCACATTTCAATTATCGCTGACTTGATTCAGGGGCCAATGCTCTCAGAATCCTGGGACAAGTAATAAATATTGAGAAGCTACCCCTTTGAGGGGTGGGGGTGGGTCTTTAAAAATATTATTGCTAAGAGACTACTTCCAAAAATCTAATTCTCTTGATAGATGGTATTGAGGTGATTTCTGTCAAGAATAGCCCAGAGATACCAGGCTGTAACCCTTGTCGGCCATAGGCCTTGATGATGCTTGAGAATATTGGGAGTTGAAGGAGATCAAATGAGGGAAAGAAGTCCCGTTCTGATCGTGTGCGTACCGATATACATGATAACCTTGTTATAAATGGACAGTCCCAGGAAGAAAAAGTGAGTGTAGCAATTTTCCCTACATTTGGAATTGCTTCAGGAGCCTTTTAAATATATTGGAAAGAGCAATCACAACAACAACAACAACAACAAAACATTTAGAAATAGAAACGCCACACATGGATCTCACACCCCACCAGCCAAGAGTCTCCGGTACAGTGCACAGGATTCAGGAGCATAGAGCTGGTTTGCAAGACCTGCAGACAGATGCCTCTTGCAACCTTGCAACCTAGGAATGTTCACTGGCAAATCTTTGGTCTACACTCTATACTAACACTAAGGAGAAAAGCATATTCTCTCAACAAAGACCCATAAGTAAGTAACCCTGGATCTATTCTCCCCTTAGGTGCAAGGAACGTCCCTGGATGCGAACAGGAGCCAACTGTGAGGACAGAGACGAGGCCTGCTAGAGTTCTCACTGGCCTAACCGACTTTCTTGTCTATGGGTTCGGGAGGAGATGCTGCATCTCATCTGCTGCCAAGGATCATGTTTAGAGGCTACTGCTGGGACCTAAAAGTTGAGCACGGTTCCCACTGTTAGTCACACATAGCCACAATTCAACTCCCTTGATTAGAAGTATAATACTCACTTCATATCACAAATGTATAAAAATATGGCAGATAGTGTCATAATGATACTTTCTTTAAATGATTATATTTATAAAACAGACAGATATTTACCATATATATATATTTATATATAGAATAAAATACTCCTGATGCAATATATAAATGTTACTGTTTAGTTTTTATAGAAACTACTATAGCTGTCCCACTGCTTCACAATGTTCCAAACAGCTCAAAATAACTTTACATTAACATAAAAGGTATGATTAGAACAGTACAATATTAATTATAAATAAATGTTACAAATCCTATCAAATATGGAAGTTTAGAAAACAATTTAAGACATACAGTTAGTTCATCTGCTCACCCTTCAAAGGGATACTCTTGGATTACAATAAACCCCACATTTAGTTTAGGCCAAAAAAAAACCAAAAAAAACTGTGGTAAGGGCATCGGTCAACATGACTTTTTCTATCCCTTGCAGTACCAGAACACATCCTGGCTTTCCCAAGTTCAACAGGGATTGCACTAAAGCTGGAATGTACAGGGGAGAAACTGGCAAGAATGTCTTCTTCCTCAATGGCACACTCTATCCATTCTCACACAAGATCCGTGGGGACTGGCGGTCCCTAAGGAACTCCTGCGGCTCTAAGATCCCTGACTAGCATTTGTGGCCGTGAGGAGCCAGAGGGCTCCACACATACAATATTGCACTCACCTTCATAAAGCTGAAAATACTGGCTGACCACCCCAGCCCAGCCTATTCCCCACCCACCCACACCCTCCCATCCCCTTCCCACTGGCTTACCTCCCCCCCTCCCCCCACCCCAGCACACATTACAAGGCTGTCTCTTTTAAATCATTCAGATTTGGCATTCGAGACCGATTTGTTCTGTTATAGGGGTGCCCGTTTGGCCCACTCTTGGCACCCAGCTGTTCAGAGTAGGAAGGCCCCTCTGTGGCACTTCGGGTCACAGAGGACACATGCCAACCAGAGTCCATCTGACCTGGCAGCTGGAGGGCTGGTCTGCCCTTTGGTGTGGGCTCCTGCCGGATGTTACTGCTCCCGCCAGAGGCCTGGCTCAGAGGATGGATCCGAATTTCTGAGAACGAATTTTTGGCTTGTTGAGTTGTTAAGGGCTGGAAGCGGGGGTCTGAGGAAGCCGGGTGATTTGAGGCTGAAGAAAGATGTAACAGCTTGCGCAGTGATTTTAACGGCTGGCTCTGAAAGAAAAGATGAGAGCGCGCATAGGACTTAATTTAGAGTAGACTCGAAAGCTGGGAGAGATGGAGCACAGATCTGAGATGACTGCGTGCAGCCAGCGGGGCAGGCACAGGGGAGGAGGGGCTAAGTCTAGCCTTATCTGTCCTTTTGTTCTTTTTCAGACAAGATCAAAGTTATTTATCTTTAACGAAAAAGCCTAGAAATCTGGATAAGAAATCTA
>NW_024423319.1:110190125-110192934 GCF_017311325.1 Ursus maritimus
TTGGGGGAGGGGGAACAGTAACTCAGCACATTTCAATTATCGCTGACTTGATTCAGGGGCCAATGCTCTCAGAATCCTGGGACAAGTAATAAATATTGAGAAGCTACCCCTTTGAGGGGTGGGGGTGGGTCTTTAAAAATATTATTGCTAAGAGACTACTTCCAAAAATCTAATTCTCTTGATAGATGGTATTGAGGTGATTTCTGTCAAGAATAGCCCAGAGATACCAGGCTGTAACCCTTGTCGGCCATAGGCCTTGATGATGCTTGAGAATATTGGGAGTTGAAGGAGATCAAATGAGGGAAAGAAGTCCCGTTCTGATCGTGTGCGTACCGATATACATGATAACCTTGTTATAAATGGACAGTCCCAGGAAGAAAAAGTGAGTGTAGCAATTTTCCCTACATTTGGAATTGCTTCAGGAGCCTTTTAAATATATTGGAAAGAGCAATCACAACAACAACAACAACAACAAAACATTTAGAAATAGAAACGCCACACATGGATCTCACACCCCACCAGCCAAGAGTCTCCGGTACAGTGCACAGGATTCAGGAGCATAGAGCTGGTTTGCAAGACCTGCAGACAGATGCCTCTTGCAACCTTGCAACCTAGGAATGTTCACTGGCAAATCTTTGGTCTACACTCTATACTAACACTAAGGAGAAAAGCATATTCTCTCAACAAAGACCCATAAGTAAGTAACCCTGGATCTATTCTCCCCTTAGGTGCAAGGAACGTCCCTGGATGCGAACAGGAGCCAACTGTGAGGACAGAGACGAGGCCTGCTAGAGTTCTCACTGGCCTAACCGACTTTCTTGTCTATGGGTTCGGGAGGAGATGCTGCATCTCATCTGCTGCCAAGGATCATGTTTAGAGGCTACTGCTGGGACCTAAAAGTTGAGCACGGTTCCCACTGTTAGTCACACATAGCCACAATTCAACTCCCTTGATTAGAAGTATAATACTCACTTCATATCACAAATGTATAAAAATATGGCAGATAGTGTCATAATGATACTTTCTTTAAATGATTATATTTATAAAACAGACAGATATTTACCATATATATATATTTATATATAGAATAAAATACTCCTGATGCAATATATAAATGTTACTGTTTAGTTTTTATAGAAACTACTATAGCTGTCCCACTGCTTCACAATGTTCCAAACAGCTCAAAATAACTTTACATTAACATAAAAGGTATGATTAGAACAGTACAATATTAATTATAAATAAATGTTACAAATCCTATCAAATATGGAAGTTTAGAAAACAATTTAAGACATACAGTTAGTTCATCTGCTCACCCTTCAAAGGGATACTCTTGGATTACAATAAACCCCACATTTAGTTTAGGCCAAAAAAAAACCAAAAAAACTGTGGTAAGGGCATCGGTCAACATGACTTTTTCTATCCCTTGCAGTACCAGAACACATCCTGGCTTTCCCAAGTTCAACAGGGATTGCACTAAAGCTGGAATGTACAGGGGAGAAACTGGCAAGAATGTCTTCTTCCTCAATGGCACACTCTATCCATTCTCACACAAGATCCGTGGGGACTGGCGGTCCCTAAGGAACTCCTGCGGCTCTAAGATCCCTGACTAGCATTTGTGGCCGTGAGGAGCCAGAGGGCTCCACACATACAATATTGCACTCACCTTCATAAAGCTGAAAATACTGGCTGACCACCCCAGCCCAGCCTATTCCCCACCCACCCACACCCTCCCATCCCCTTCCCACTGGCTTACCTCCCCCCCTCCCCCCACCCCAGCACACATTACAAGGCTGTCTCTTTTAAATCATTCAGATTTGGCATTCGAGACCGATTTGTTCTGTTATAGGGGTGCCCGTTTGGCCCACTCTTGGCACCCAGCTGTTCAGAGTAGGAAGGCCCCTCTGTGGCACTTCGGGTCACAGAGGACACATGCCAACCAGAGTCCATCTGACCTGGCAGCTGGAGGGCTGGTCTGCCCTTTGGTGTGGGCTCCTGCCGGATGTTACTGCTCCCGCCAGAGGCCTGGCTCAGAGGATGGATCCGAATTTCTGAGAACGAATTTTTGGCTTGTTGAGTTGTTAAGGGCTGGAAGCGGGGGTCTGAGGAAGCCGGGTGATTTGAGGCTGAAGAAAGATGTAACAGCTTGCGCAGTGATTTTAACGGCTGGCTCTGAAAGAAAAGATGAGAGCGCGCATAGGACTTAATTTAGAGTAGACTCGAAAGCTGGGAGAGATGGAGCACAGATCTGAGATGACTGCGTGCAGCCAGCGGGGCAGGCACAGGGGAGGAGGGGCTAAGTCTAGCCTTATCTGTCCTTTTGTTCTTTTTCAGACAAGATCAAAGTTATTTATCTTTAACGAAAAAGCCTAGAAATCTGGATAAGAAATCTAGAGCTGGTGTGGCTGATCAAAGCCTTAGGCAACTTCTATCTGGTTGCATCCCATCTTTACAGGGGGGAGATCTCATGCCTCAACCAGCAGGAAGTAGCAAAAGGAATATGACGCTCCCTTTTTGAGAAGACTTCCCAACAGCTCGACATCAACCTGCCACTTATTTTTCACCAGCCAGGACTCAGTCATTCAACCCTATCTAGCCACAAGAGAAAACTGAAGAGATATAATGTTTCAATTAGGTAGCAACATACTCAGCTAAAAATTACATATCCCACTTTTCTGTTCTGATCGCCCGGATTTTCCCTTTCCGCACTTTTACTTTTTTGGGGGTGGGGTAAGATCTGAGCACTGAGAAGCGAACACAGCTGAGAAAAACAAGCAAAAGCCCTATAGACTCTAAAACACAATTCACT
>NW_024423319.1:110192944-110202984 GCF_017311325.1 Ursus maritimus
CCACACATGGATCTCACACCCCACCAGCCAAGAGTCTCCGGTACAGTGCACAGGATTCAGGAGCATAGAGCTGGTTTGCAAGACCTGCAGACAGATGCCTCTTGCAACCTTGCAACCTAGGAATGTTCACTGGCAAATCTTTGGTCTACACTCTATACTAACACTAAGGAGAAAAGCATATTCTCTCAACAAAGACCCATAAGTAAGTAACCCTGGATCTATTCTCCCCTTAGGTGCAAGGAACGTCCCTGGATGCGAACAGGAGCCAACTGTGAGGACAGAGACGAGGCCTGCTAGAGTTCTCACTGGCCTAACCGACTTTCTTGTCTATGGGTTCGGGAGGAGATGCTGCATCTCATCTGCTGCCAAGGATCATGTTTAGAGGCTACTGCTGGGACCTAAAAGTTGAGCACGGTTCCCACTGTTAGTCACACATAGCCACAATTCAACTCCCTTGATTAGAAGTATAATACTCACTTCATATCACAAATGTATAAAAATATGGCAGATAGTGTCATAATGATACTTTCTTTAAATGATTATATTTATAAAACAGACAGATATTTACCATATATATATATTTATATATAGAATAAAATACTCCTGATGCAATATATAAATGTTACTGTTTAGTTTTTATAGAAACTACTATAGCTGTCCCACTGCTTCACAATGTTCCAAACAGCTCAAAATAACTTTACATTAACATAAAAGGTATGATTAGAACAGTACAATATTAATTATAAATAAATGTTACAAATCCTATCAAATATGGAAGTTTAGAAAACAATTTAAGACATACAGTTAGTTCATCTGCTCACCCTTCAAAGGGATACTCTTGGATTACAATAAACCCCACATTTAGTTTAGGCCAAAAAAAAACCAAAAAAAACTGTGGTAAGGGCATCGGTCAACATGACTTTTTCTATCCCTTGCAGTACCAGAACACATCCTGGCTTTCCCAAGTTCAACAGGGATTGCACTAAAGCTGGAATGTACAGGGGAGAAACTGGCAAGAATGTCTTCTTCCTCAATGGCACACTCTATCCATTCTCACACAAGATCCGTGGGGACTGGCGGTCCCTAAGGAACTCCTGCGGCTCTAAGATCCCTGACTAGCATTTGTGGCCGTGAGGAGCCAGAGGGCTCCACACATACAATATTGCACTCACCTTCATAAAGCTGAAAATACTGGCTGACCACCCCAGCCCAGCCTATTCCCCACCCACCCACACCCTCCCATCCCCTTCCCACTGGCTTACCTCCCCCCCTCCCCCCACCCCAGCACACATTACAAGGCTGTCTCTTTTAAATCATTCAGATTTGGCATTCGAGACCGATTTGTTCTGTTATAGGGGTGCCCGTTTGGCCCACTCTTGGCACCCAGCTGTTCAGAGTAGGAAGGCCCCTCTGTGGCACTTCGGGTCACAGAGGACACATGCCAACCAGAGTCCATCTGACCTGGCAGCTGGAGGGCTGGTCTGCCCTTTGGTGTGGGCTCCTGCCGGATGTTACTGCTCCCGCCAGAGGCCTGGCTCAGAGGATGGATCCGAATTTCTGAGAACGAATTTTTGGCTTGTTGAGTTGTTAAGGGCTGGAAGCGGGGGTCTGAGGAAGCCGGGTGATTTGAGGCTGAAGAAAGATGTAACAGCTTGCGCAGTGATTTTAACGGCTGGCTCTGAAAGAAAAGATGAGAGCGCGCATAGGACTTAATTTAGAGTAGACTCGAAAGCTGGGAGAGATGGAGCACAGATCTGAGATGACTGCGTGCAGCCAGCGGGGCAGGCACAGGGGAGGAGGGGCTAAGTCTAGCCTTATCTGTCCTTTTGTTCTTTTTCAGACAAGATCAAAGTTATTTATCTTTAACGAAAAAGCCTAGAAATCTGGATAAGAAATCTAGAGCTGGTGTGGCTGATCAAAGCCTTAGGCAACTTCTATCTGGTTGCATCCCATCTTTACAGGGGGGAGATCTCATGCCTCAACCAGCAGGAAGTAGCAAAAGGAATATGACGCTCCCTTTTTGAGAAGACTTCCCAACAGCTCGACATCAACCTGCCACTTATTTTTCACCAGCCAGGACTCAGTCATTCAACCCTATCTAGCCACAAGAGAAAACTGAAGAGATATAATGTTTCAATTAGGTAGCAACATACTCAGCTAAAAATTACATATCCCACTTTTCTGTTCTGATCGCCCGGATTTTCCCTTTCCGCACTTTTACTTTTTTGGGGGTGGGGTAAGATCTGAGCACTGAGAAGCGAACACAGCTGAGAAAAACAAGCAAAAGCCCTATAGACTCTAAAACACAATTCACTCACAGGAGGCTTTGGATTCCTAACATGGGCTCACAGCTGCCCTGCTTGTCTTGCTGTTGTGGCCGGGGCCCAGACCCCACAGGTGCTGCACCGTGGAGGGGACTGTGCTTCAAGGCAGAAGGGAGGGTCCTGGCAGCCACCTACCCCACACTGGGTGACTCTTCTCTGGTGACTGCTGAGCCGCGGGCTCCCCCACTGGTGAAACGTTGTTCACTTCCCTCTCCTCTATGTGATACGTGATGAGGCTTACTATCAGAAGAGGCATGTAGAAAGCACCCTGAAATTCAAGGCCCTCAACGGGAACCCTGCACTCAAGACGTAGCCCTAGCCTGGGGCCACCCCTGGCTACTAATCTTCAAGGGCCATGCGTTTAAAGGCTTGGCAAAGTTTTAATAAAATGTTGATGATCTCAGGGAACACTACAAGATTTGAAGGAACAGAGCACTGAAATCGAAGGGAAATTGCTTGAGAATGGACTCACGTAGAAATTGCTCCTGAGGAAGCATCCTCCATGGCTATTCCAACGTCTGTCCACAAAAGCTCTGTGGTCCCCAGGGGAGGTGGCACAGTACAGTGTACATCCTAAGTGCTCAAAGTTATGTTTTTTGTTATTGAAACTGCTATGATAACACAATAAGATTCCTGGTGATTTTTATAGCCCTGACCACAGGCAACTGTTGAGCAATTACCATAGTTTGGGTCCAGCTGGAGATATAAAGTAACCTGAAAAGGGCTTCTTAGCAAAAGAAATGGATACACAAAGAAGGTTCTAAAGCCCCATACTCTTTTATAAAAGTGGGAAGAGAACATCAGGCCCTCACTCAGAACCTTGTGCTCTTAGTTCAGATACATATCCAACAACTTGGATATCTGGTTCTCTATACCCTTTCTGTCACCTTGCCTCCCCTTAGCCTATATTATGTTAGAAGCAGAAAATACAAATGGTTGGGCAAATACAAGTGAAATTTGGGAATTCCTGTCAGTGGATCTAAGTAACAGTTAAAGAAAGTAAACAACAAACCTATAAAAATAGGCCCTCTTCCTCCAAATCACAGAAATCTGTGGCCATCTCTAGGTAAAAGCAATCCTAGAGCTTCAAAAGCTCATGAGGTTTGTCAGAAATTACAGTACAGAGGAATACTAGATTTATAAAAATGTTAATATCATCAAAAAACAAGTTAGATTATGTCATTGTGCTCATCGTGGGATACTTAAAAGATGCAATATTACATTTCCAATCAAAATAGTTGTCCAAACCAGACAAACCTCAGTTACCTGAAAAAACTTACTAATTCATTTTTTGTTTATTCCCCATTATGGCAGATAAATGCAATTATACAATACTGTATAATATGCAGTTCCTAATGCAACTGTTCGATTTTCTATCAGAAATAATATCAATTTCAGAAGATTATTCTTTCAAGAAAGGTTATCGTATCTGCCTTTCAAGGCCTAATTCGTGTGCTACCACATCTAACGAAGACTTCATCTTCCCACTACCTCCTCCTCTCACGCTCCCCTACATTTTATGGCATGCCTCACTTTTTACCATGAATTATGGTTATTTATAGATTTTCTCTCTCCTAGGATGTGTAGTATTTATGGATTGAGACCACGTCTTAATTATTCCCCTTACCTTACACCCCTCTAACACACACCCTCCTACCCTACCCCACCCAGGGCTAGGTGAAGGCTAATGGAAGCTCACTTTTTTCCTATTAGGACATGGGTCACTAAAACAAGACTCATCTGGACTCCCAAGATCATCTGCTATTCACAGTGAGGGTATATTCTGAGGAGACTCACAGCCTTGCGGTAACACTGAGAGGCTAAATTCCTCAACCTTGCCCTTCTCTCAAGTGGGATAGTCCCTGCAGAGTCTAAGAATCTAGAGTGTTACAGGCACCACTCACTTGGGTCTGTAGATCAGAGATCTTCTCAGGACGCCATTCCTTTGGTCTGCTGCTCGGGGTGCTAGCAGAGTGAATGGCTTTCTGTAATGTCAGTAGATCAGGGCCGTCAGAATTGGGCACCTAGAGCAAAATATGGGCAAGGATTCGATAAGAACCCCAATAAGCCTTACTAAGATATGCAACCACACCCAAGAGGAGAAAAGCAAATCAAAGGAAACCAAACCTCGACCCCGCCCCCCCAATAAAAAAGGAAACCAAAACTCTCCCAATGTTCACAATGCAGGTGATGCCAGTTAAATTCTGCTGCCCTCTTAATAATTTTCCCTGCATTAGGAAAAATTGGCAGATGTCATGCAGCTTTGTTAAAACCTCAACCCTTAAAGCATTCCCATGCTGTTAGTTTTAGTCGCTGTAAGAGAGAGCAGTTAAATTGGGCTGTACCAGAAATTGCTGTCGTATCCTCATTCCATATTGCAGTTAGGTTATGAACCAGTTCAATAAAACAAAAATTTGCTCCTGCTGGGAAAATGATCCAAACACTGTATTTGGTGGTGCCCAAAGAAGTCTAGCAGGCTTTCAAGGATACTGAAGTGGGAAAAGTATGGTTTGAATCATATTCCCAAGACACTGCCCAGTAAATCTGGGTCTAGCATTAAGTACTATAAAAATCCTGGAAATTTGTGCCACAAACTCCAGATGAATGCAATTGGTCCGTTCACCGATTTTGGTGAACACAGAATAATGCCAAATGCCAAGCAAAAGTCCTGGCTTTACACTAAGTGACCAGCAAAAGCTAGAGCCAGGCAACGAAAAAGCAAATCACCAACTAAGAAAAGTGGAGCCTGCTGGCTCACTCAATTTGGTCAATTCAACTTGGTTTCAAAGAACAAACTGCCAACCAAGTGTTAACAGACTTTGTGAGTCAAATGAAAAGACGTTGTTAATTGTAAATGTTAATCAAATTCTTTACAGGAAATAAGGGATTTTATGAATGCCGTCTGCCCACAAGTGGCTAACCAGACAACCCAAACTAGCCTTTCACTAGTTTGTTTAGTAGCCTTTTATAGCTTCAACTTCCTTAACTGATTCACAAAATCCATAATGGCAAAGAATTGATATTTCAGTAACTTTATGGAACTGGCTCAGGTACTTAACTAGCACAAAGAGAATATGACCCCATGAAAATAAAAGACATGCTGTTGTCATCAGTAAAACAAGTTTACTGGAGCAGTTTGCAGGGCTACCGTACGTAAAAATGGGTACCATGGGTGGAGTGACTACAGGAAGCTTTTTCAAAGAAGAACTATGCTTTAAATGATTCTTTGAATTAAAAAGAGGAAAGAGGGATTTCTTGATGCTTGGATTCTCCCCGTTGGTGGAATCTGTCTGCAATATAAGATACAAATAAACTAATTGCAAAAAAAAAAAAAGAAAAAAGAAAAAGAAAAGAAAAGAAAGAAGAAAAAGAAAAAAAGAAAAAAAGGGTATTCTTACTGAAACTCCTAGCCCTTGGGAGCCCTGATAGTGTTCAATATTAACAGTCACTTAAGGAATCTGTGTGCTGTGTGTGCACCTAGAGGAGTTCTGTGTCATTTCTCATCTGGACATGAAGATGCCAACAAAGTAAATTCAAAACCTGCAAAAACTCAATGTATATAAAGAACATGTGGTCATGATTCTTACCTATAATAGGAATGCCTAGAAACCTATACACATCTAGTCACACTGAACTTATAAAACATTTAGGGATTTATTTATTATCAGAAGTAAGATTATTATAAAGAATTGTGTTTAAAGAGCTGCTGATGAACTTCAATCTTTTCCTAATTGCTAGAGAGGACTTCAGCAACTAAATAAGTGACCATGTGATCTGCCTATGGGGGAGGAGGGAAGAAGATACAGCAAACTCTTTCGAACGTGGTCAACTCATGAACCAGAAAACATCACTTGGTCTACCATCATGGAAGAAGCCTGGTTCTATGCTGCTAAAGAAATACTCACTCCATGGAAAATATGTGGCGCCATTCAGAATACAGGTTTTCAAAGTGAAAAAAACAAAGTTCAATCTTTAAATTGACGCATGATTACCAATTGAAATACTAGCTAACTAGGGTACAATTACCAAGTTGGCAAAGTCACCATATGCTCTGAGGGCTTATGTAACTCTGGATATGGAACTGAAGCCAGATTTCCCAAGGCGGCTTCCAGATTTGCTTGAGTCAAAGCAGGCACCTTTGCAATACAGAATTATTTTTTGGCACCACTTTTCCGTGTTTTGGATAGCTCAATTGTTAGAGAACTAGAATATATATGAAGGTATTCAGATCACCTTGTATGAAGCCATTCAAGTAAGATAGCCCACTGAAGGTTCCTGTTCCCACAACGGATCCCAGGGAAGAATTTAATTTACATCACTAAGGAGGCCGCAGGAGACTTCTCAGGAATGAGTGGCCAGAGGCTCTCTACCAGAGGTGGGCCTGTGGCAGGGACTGAGCTGGGGCCTGCTGTTTAGGAGAACCCACCTCTAGTTCTCCCGACTGGTTGTGCGACTTCAGGCAGATCACAGTTTGCCTGGGCAGTCCTCTATCAGTGAAATAAAAGTGTTAAACTAGATTTAGGACCCACTGAGGTTTAAAAATGTCCTGTTTCTTGGGGCGCCTGGGTGGCACAGCGGTTAAGCGTCTACCTTCGGCTCAGGGCGTGATCCCGGCGTTATGGGATGGAGCCTCACATCAGGCTCCTCCGCTGTGAGCCTGCTTCTTCCTCTCCCACTCCCCCTGCTTGTGTTCCCTCTCTCACTGGCTGTCTCTAACACTGTCGAATAAATAAATAAAATCTTTAAAAAAAAATGTCCTGTTTCTCTACATGCACTGGGCACCACATTTCTTTCTTTCTTCCTTTCTTTGAGTTTTATGCAAAGGACACAAAGCTTTAAATCTTTCAAAGCTGGTTTACCTATTTTCTTTTTGCTGAGTTCTAGAAAGTGAAAAAAAGGTAATTTTAATTCTGTTTCAATGTTCACTTGAAAGAAGCAGAGTTGATGTCATGCCAGGCTTAGGAGCCTGAGGTCTGGAAGAATACAGAGGGCTCTTACTCTTGATTTTGGCTCGGATCACGATCTCAGGGTTGTTGAGATCGAGCTCTGCTTTGGGCTCTGCGCTGGTTGTGGAGCCTGCTTCGGGTTCTCCCTCTCCCTGTGTGCCCTCTCTCTCTCAAAAAAATTCTTTTTAATGAAAAAATGCACAGGCACAACTTTTGATTTGGAAGGCTTAAAGCATGTGGCCTATATAGAGATATTTTGCAGTTACTTTACATATCAAAAATGAAATGTATAAAAACCTTTAAAAAGTTTGAGTGGAAAGGATGTTAGAGAATAAATATTTTCCTATTTTCCCTAACCTATACTATTTAAAAATCTAAAATTTGAACCAGATCCTGAATAATAAGAGTCAGTCAGCATGTATACACTCAACTTAGGCCATGGTGAGCCAGGGGCTTTATGTTTAATGTTAGTCTAATGCAGACAGACATCAAAAGCCAAATCTATACACAAAACACCTTCAATTCCTTGGTTCCTGCTACTTTCTTCCACTTAATTACCCCACAGTGGCTACAGACCTGAGGTTAAGAACAAAAACAAAAACCTCAAAATAAAAGTAACACGGGTTAGGAGAGGTAGTCTAAGTTCAACGTTCATGATGGATAAATATGTTCTACAGACAATGATAGAAGTTTATTGTATTAGCATTTTAAATATTTTAAGCTTTTCCACTTTAAATAAGTCAGGTCTATTTTGTTCATCCAGTCTAAGAAACAAATGTAGCAATATTTGATTGAGCGGCATTTTGATTTGACATTTTGCTTTAAGTGAATTTCAGGTAGAGATATAGGCAGTTTAAAAAAAAAGAATGTTTCAGGAAATATTATGCAGCCATTAAAATGAAGATAGTAAGAACTGTGTAGTAACATATATATTATGTGTATATGTGATTGACAGATATACTATTAAAAGTCAGAATACAAAACTGTATAAAGATCACTATTATTTAAAACAAACTAAAAAACCACCTTCTTTCCACAAACATATGCATAGGCTAAAAAGCTAGGAGGAAATATACCAAAATCCTAATGCTAGTTGTAATAGGGTAGTAAGATCAGTGTGACAGGGTGATAAGATTAGAAATGATCATTTTTTCCTCAATTTTTCTATAACGAAATACATAAATTTAACAAATATGCAAGTGAAAGAATATCTAAAAAAGTAATCTAGGAGTGTCTTTATTAATACTTCTAGAACATCTGTGATCCTTACTTTGGGTATTACATTCTTTGCTACTATCATCTATCTCATCTTTACTTACCACTGAGTCATAATCCTAGAATCTTTCTGCTTTTTTAAATAACTGAGAGTCAATCATGTATGAATGAGAAATAGAAACAAAAGTGTTTAAAATAGCTGCCTCAACGTTGTCTGGCCTTGAAAGTACCATAAAACAAAGGGGAAAGCAGGCCTCACGTGGGTGAAGAAGCTCCTGCTGGCCTAGAGGCCTGGCTTTCCCATGTTTCCTCACGTCACTAACCAGCAGAATCCTTGCTTGGGTGGTTCAGAGATATGATGTGCACGGTTCCATGGAGCCAAACCTTGGTTCAGGCAGAGGGCTCCCAGGAGATAAGACTTGTTCCATTTCACAGTTCAGTCACAAGATAAACATGTCTTCCTACTAAAGCAAACCCTGAAATGTCAAATACTATTCTCCTCTCTGTGATTATACAGCCCAGAAAGGAACTTGTCAACATGGCAACTGGAAAACCAGCCAGGGAAGAATAACGAATGATGGTTAGTTATAAATTTCAAGATTAAAGCATACACCAAAACCATTTCCTAAGTTTTCACACATCTTTAACCCCCAAAGAAAAATAAATCCTGCAGCTTCATAGTTTTTACATGAATATAAATCCACATGGATGTTTACTGAGAGAGGTTAAAGTGTTCTCTCTCATCCAAATTAAATTTCTTCTATTCCTGGAGATTCTGTGGAATCTAGAAAAGGCTCTGTGAGAGGAGGATAGGTGTATAGAATTTAGAAAGACACAAATACAATGTATGCATGTCAAATCTCAAAAAGAAAATAATTCACTTTCACTGCCATGTACAAAATGTCAAGTACCCACAGACTAATGCAGACTCATGTGCCGCTGTATATAGAAAGTAGCCATCTACTTACTGTTTGAGATTTCTTCTTTTTCTTTTTCATTGACCTGAAAAAACCTTGTTTCTCCTTTTCCTTCAGTTGTTCAGAATGACTAATGTTTTCAGGACTTTTCCTAAATGGGAAGACATTTTTATCATATTGATCTTTCAACCTTTCTCTTGCCATTATATGACAAATAACAATGAAAACTAAAAAATGCATGAAGCCAGATTGAAACAGCCATGAAAAATCAAGCACATAGGTAAAGAGCCTCTAAAAAGCAGGAGGAACTGAATCTAATCAACCATGGTTAATGATTAGCCTTTGGCACAGGCTCACTTGAACTGGCAATTTCAGCATTATTACAAATGATCTGGTAACTGTACTGCAGGACCATTTTCATGCTGTTGAAAACCTCAGAATTGGAGAGTCTGAAAAGCACACAGTTTAAAGGATGGATGTGTTTTTCATAACCCTCCAAGGGAAAGAGCTGAAACATGTTCAGTATCTTCATTTTTCTATTTACCTTTCTAAAACCAGCTCAAGAAGTTCATTATTAGTGGTTTGCCAAGATACTGAACATAAACAAAACAAAACAAAACAAAACCAAAAACAAAAAA
>NW_024423319.1:110202996-110228774 GCF_017311325.1 Ursus maritimus
AAAAAAAAAAAAAAAAAACCAATGGTGTTACAGGAGCATTGTAAATAAAAATAAAAATTGCCTCAAACTGGAAAATTCCTTCATAAACACCTTATATCTATTTATTGAAACTTAACTGAAAAATAGCTCAGGTAAGAAAAAACATGGACAAGATGAATGCTTTAAACCAAAGTACTCGTGGGAAAAAAAAAGCTTCTAACTGAAAATACTGACAACATTAAGCTTCATACCACACTGACTCCACCAGGTATTTTAATACAAATAGGAGGTTTAACAGATAGCAAACAGGACACTTTGGCCCTAATAAGTCGCTGACTTGTATGTTAAGAGAGGCCATGTATTACTTAATTTAATTTACAGTCTTTAAGAAGCAACTCAACTGGTGTTATTCTTCAAAAAGACACATTCCATGGGCTCTATTTTAAATTTTAATATATGACTGTGTAAAACCATTTTCTCAAATGACTGAATTCCTTCTATTAGCTATTCCCTAAAATCAAAAGTAAAACATTAAAGGTGAGAGTTCATTCATATTTGTGATTTTAGAACACGTACCGGTGATGAAGTTACTACAATATCTAAGAAAATATGAGCAAAGTGGCATTCTTGATTAAATCTGTGTGGAGACGGTAAACATCTAGATAAACTGTTGCAGAGCCACATGATAGAAAACACCACAAAGCTATCAAAAATAAATCATATCTTCTAAGAATTTTCAGTAATCTAAAGGAATATTTAAAATATAATACTAAGTGAAAAACTGTAAGATTCAAAACTTGCTACATAATATAAGCCTCAAAACTTGCTACATAATATGAGCCTAACTGTATTAAAAAAAGAGAGAGAAAAGAAAAGAGAAAAGAAAAGAAAAGAAAAGAAAAGAAAAGAAAAGAAAAGAAAAGAAAAGAAAAAAGAAAAGGATGGGGCGCCTGGGCGGCACAGTTGGTTGAATAGCCAACTCTTGGTTTCAGCTCAGGTCATGGGATCGAGCCATCGAGCCCTACGTGAGGCTCCATGCTTAGCACGGAGTCTGTTTGGGATTCTCTGTCCTTCCCCCTCTGCCCCTCCTGCTTGTGCTCTCTCTCCCTCAAATAAATAAGTAAATCTTTAAAATGAAAAGGCATATATGTGTACATACACACGTATCTTTTAAAAGGCAGGAATAAAATAAAATAAAATCTTAAAAGCTATCATCTCTGGGTAGTAAGATTATTGGTGATTTATTATTTCTATTTTTTAGTTTCAACATCAAACATGTACTACAGATATAATAAAAAGGTTGTACAAACCACAGAAAATTTGTTTGAAAACCCAAAAACTCAAGATCCAAGACAACAAGGGAAGAGATTTAAAAAGAGAGACAGATGGACAGATAAAAAACAGGAAAACATAACTCTGTGAAGGAGCAATGATCATTTCTTCTTCTTCTAAGTGTGTAGCCTAAAAGTTAATAGAAATATCAAGGAAGTAAAAACATGTACCATAAGCCCAAGTGTTCCTGAAACTCATTAGGACCTGCAATTTTAAACATCATTGAGAGCTCCAAGTTCTGAAGTGAAAGTTTCATAATACAACATAACCAATAAAAATAACTAACACTGGAACTCAGAATGATATATTTATAATTCTGAAAGCTAGAAAACTTCAGATATGATGGAATAGGTAAAAATGGAATAGTGAAAAGTTTGATTCTAGGCAACACAGTAAAAGAGTATAATTTGCTGGAATCACAAAAGCACAACTCTCAGAACTGAAAGGAACCTCACATATAGTATCTAGACCAACCAGCAATACTATTTTTAATGTCTTGTAACTTACAGAAGTTAAAGAACTATTTGCGTATGATATAGCTTACGTCCTTCCATAATGGAGTCTGCACCTAACCTAGAAGCACAGCAAACTATTCAGATTAACAGGTAGAACTTTTTTTTTTGCCAATCAGAACATACGGTCTAGGGGCGCCTGGGTGGCGCAGCGGTTAAGCGTCTGCCTTCGGCTCAGGGCGTGATCCCGGCGTTACGGGATCGAGTCCCACATCGGGCTCCTCCGCTATGAGCCTGCTTCTTCCTCTCCCACTCCCCCTGCTTGTGTTCCCTCTCTCGCTGGCTGTCTCTATCTCTGTCAAATAAATAAATAAAATCTTAAAAAAAAAAAAAAAAAAGAACATACGGTCTAACAAAATCTCCAACGTCCACCGAGGGTCAGTAGTAAAAGTGCTTTCTGCCAATCCAGGAAATCTTTAAGGGGGACAGGTTCATCATGACTGCAAGCTCAGGATGGGAATGGGCATTACTGTAAGAATGCTAATGTTGGCATGAGAGCAAGAGAAGGCTTGAGACACTAATCCTAGAAGGAACAGATCTGGGATGGGAAGAAGAGTCTCTATCCAGTAAGATGAAAGTGAGGGGGACTGACGAGAAGGGTAATGAATGAGAAACTAAAAAGCCCAGGGTTTGCAGTCCCTTGTGAGCGCAAAACGCGGGGAAGATGAATCAGAGACCCTCTGCAGGGTCTTCTCAAAGACGCTGGGTAAACTAGAGCCCAGGGAAAGGAGGAATGATGAGAAAAACATCTTCAGACTGAGACTGAGCAGAGGTGGTGGGGCCAAGATTCAGGCAGGCAAAGATCCCAGAGACCAAAACCAAAAAAGGAAATAAATTACGCTTGAACTAGAAAGACGAAAGCTAGGAGTGAAGCATGAGTGTGCATGTATCACAAAAGACACAAAAAAGAAGTCAGAGAGAAAAAGAGCACAAATGGGAGAGAGAGACGGAGACAGAGAAAGAACAAAGAGAGGGAGAAGCTACATGGAAACATACACATACAGAGTCAGAGAAACAGAGGAAGAAAGACTAGAAGATAGACTCAGAGAGAGGCAGAGACGGAGAGAAGCCGCCAGGAACACAGGCACCTGAAAAGCTGGGTGTTGTACAAAAGAATAAAGACAGAGACTTGATCAGTTACAACCAGTACTACACCATAATTTATCTCATTTGTGAATTCTGGACCCTATGATTCTACCTGGTATAGGCAACAGATGGGCCCAAAAGGAGCAGCACAAGAGAAGGGCAAATGGGTGATCACATCCATCTCAGGTACCGGACCTTTGAGAAGGCCCACCCAGCTAGTCACCTGACATATTATCCAGGGCTGATCAAACCGCTGGGGTGGGGAGGGAGGGGAGTAGCAACCTCCTCCTACTCTGACATCCTCTAACATAACAGCTGTTTTATAAGGGGTCAAGAGGAAAGAGAATTCAAGACTCCCCTAAAAAAGGAAGGAATTAAAGTTGACTGAATGGAAGTCAACCAACATTTATGGCGTACTGTGTATGTGGTGGGCCTGGTGTTGGCGGTGTTGGGGCTAGAGAGAAAAATAAAACAAGGAGTGTGACCTCAAGCTGCTCACAGACTCAAGGTGGGATACCCACAGGTTCAAGAGAGGGTCAGATTCTGGTGTTTCATTAAGCAGCGTGACACTTTCCTTGCTACCCCCCTTCCCCTGGTCATGGAACTAAACTAGTCAGCTGATGTCCGAGAAGAAAACAATCAGTGAACAATTTTGTGAGTTATGGTGGCAAGCCATAATGGATGCCAATATATTCATAACTTAACCAGAAGAACAAGCCTGGGACTGTGCAAACAGTGACAGCAATCCTTCACTCACCTTAATTACTGGGATTCCTAATTAATTTGGTTTACTGTATAAACATCACTTTTAAACCCAAATTTAACAGCAGTCTTTCCAAACATATTTTATATACGTTGCCTTTTTAAGCAAAGTAAGAACAGCCTGTTTTAGAAATCTATATGCTTTATGGATATCTATTCTACATATGAAACCATGAGGACCAGAAAATATATTCCTACTGGGAGCCTGAGAAAAGGCAAAAATATTCCTCTCCTCTCCCTGGCTATTATTTGGGATCTTTCTCCCTCTTCACGCTGTATTGTTACCCGGGATTACTTCTTGCCTGACAACCTCAGAGCCAACTGTTAAAATTGTGCTTAAGAGTAAACAGGCTTAGGGGTGCCTGAGTGGCTCAATTGGCTGAGCATCCGAATCTTGATTTGGGGCCAGGTCATGATCTCAGGGTCATGAGATGGAGCGCCATGTTGGGCTCCGCGCTCAGCGCAGAGTCTGCTAGAGATTCTCTCTCCATCTCCCCCCCACCCCTCTCCCTGCTTGTGCACATGCGTTCTCTCTCTCTCTCTCTAGAATAAATAAAAATTCTAAAAAAAAAAAAAAGAGTAAACAGGCTTATAGGGAGGGTGGAGGTGTTTTCCCATTAGTGAAGATGAATCTGATTGCATTAACTCTATTTTTTGTTCCGAGATATTCTGGCTCATCTCCCAGTTCTTAACTGGATTCTGGATAGCTGAGATGGCCAGAATAACCACCCTGGAGATTATACTACAATATCTATCACTTTAAAATGATATAGTAAGGTCGATCTTTCCATTCCAAGAAATGTGTACACTGTACAAATATTCTCGTCCCAAAAGAAATGGGAAGCACCACTATCAAGGAAAAACAGACTGCCCTTAGGCAAGTGATAATTTAGGAAGAGCGACTCACTATGTTACCATAGCAAGGCTTGTTCACATTTTTGTACGTTATCAAGCTGCATTTCTCTCAAATATACACAATATGGTGAACCAGTGAGATCTCTTGTTCAAGAAAGAAAAAAATCAAGATAAGTCAAGTTCAATGAATGACTTAGACAAAGTTAGATGTGATGCCCAAAGAAGTATCATAGCAGCATTAACATGAGGGGCAGTGGGAACAAAAGAATACTGCATCTCAAACTGGTAATTCTGCAACCCTCTCAAGCTTCATAACAGCAATATCAGAGTAGGGATGACTTGATGAAGGCCTGTCTAAAGTCTGAAGTTCGACATCCCAATTATGCCTCTAATTCTTAAAAAAAAAAAAAAAAAACCCACAAAAAACTGTTTTCAGGTTTCTACATATACCTGGTCTAAACAAGCTCTACTCAAACTGACTATCAAAAAGACAAAAACAGTATGTTGTTAATACTACCTATCCCACATTTGGATTTAGTTTTGATCTAACCCACCTAATTTGATAGAACTATGTTAACCTGTAATTCTCTTTTAAACCATCACCACTCTATTATGCAACATCCAAGAAGAAAAACAATTTCTTCTACACTTCCTTAGTCTCACAATTGAGACACTATTCGCATGGCTTATCAAAGCCTCACTTGAAAACTGTCAAAGCCGGTAACTACAAGTTGTACCTGTGCTCCCAGGTTAATGCATAGGAGAGCTGGTCTACAGTCACATGGAAAAAGAATGCAGCAAAGTTTCTCAGCAAAGGAAGTAGAGGGGAGACATGTGACAAGTCATACTGAAGTTAGAGGACATCCATGGTAAAAACTGCCACAGCTAACAGTAACAAGTCACAGTGTGCTAGGCACTGCCTCTGGATGCTTTTGATGTTTTCCCTCATTTAATGATCACATTAATCCTGTAAGGGAGTTAGTACTCTTAGGCCTATTTTCACAGATGAGAAAACTGAGAGGCAGAGGTTAAAGTCACACAAACAGAAGGTGACATTAATCAAGATGTCCTATTTCCAGAGTCCAACCTCTTAGTCACTACTGTTAAAACTCTCATTTAATAAATACGGCAACGGATGTAAACTATGCTTATGAAAATATTTACAGCTTTAAAAATACTGTTTTTACTACTGTTTTAAAAATAATGAAGTTATTTTTACCATAGGGCACAGAAGCACTAAAACCTTGACACAACCCTGTGAAAAGGGTGAAAACTGCACAACCACACAGGGTCAGGAGTACTAACTGACCTAAGACCCTTCTGTGACTTCCGGCAATAAACAACAGAGTTGGAATTTGACAGAATGGCCCTATTCTAAACTTGCAATGCTATGGTCATGCACCATTTTAATCCAAGTAGAGAACTTAGTAGTTTTATGAAGTACACATAAACACCCCTCACATCTAGATTCTGGGCAGTCTCTTTGGGCAGCTGACAGTATAAAGTCTATGTTATTATTTTTTTTAAAAAAAGAGGTCCTTACTCCCCGGACAGATCTGCTGATGAGACTTAATATTCGGTATAACTCTCCCTAAATTTTTATTACATATGACGCAAAGAAGATAAAAGAATAAGCAAAGCTGGCATTATCATTTCAGCCTCTGACTACCATTATGTTTTTTTGTGGTAGCGTAAAGGGTGTCCCTTCATTCCTTTCCTTTCACCCTGAATGCAAGTCAGGTGGCACAGAGGTGAAAAACATAAGCTTTGGAGTCAGACCCCATGCAGGCCTAGATCCTGGCTCTTCTCTCCCTGCTAAGGGCTGTCCAGGCAAGTGCTCTCCCTTTTCAAGGCTGCAGCTTCCTCATCTGTGGAACGGGAGCTGCCCCCACCCCAAAGGCTGACCATGAGAACCAAGTGAGTCAGCGCACACCAAGTGCTAAACAAAGTGTCTACCCTGTGATACAACAGCAACAAAAGAGACAGTCAGTGAAAGACAGCATTCCTATCAGAAGAACGCAATGAAGGACATGTGAGATATGTGAGGCATTTAGTGACCCAGCAGATTTTTTCTTCTTTTACATGACATTTAATATAAATGCTGACATTGAAATAAACCATTATAAATAATGACAATTCACAGTTTCCTTATCAACAATCTCACTTGAGAAAACAAGCAAGCTAAAAAGTGTATCCAGAATTCTTTGAAATCTCAAATCTACAATTAGAAAAAAGGAGAGTAAAAACAAATCAAAATACTCACCATGGATCGAATGCTGGCTGTCTTTTTGAGTGGTTGGTTCCAGAACTGCTCTCTGATGGTAGGGAAGAAACTCTGGTTGATACATTATTTTCATGGAAAGAATTGTCTGGACGAGGAGATGGCACTGAATAAAGAAAAAGTCAGTCACTGATGTACTTTTTTGGTTGAAGCAGTTCTTAACTGATTCTACTGCATTTTCTCTCACACAATTAAAACAAACACATAAGTCAAAACCCTCCTCTGCCCTTTATATAACTTTTGTGTTTTCTGAGGGTCAAGGCATTCCAGGGAACATTCTCCCTCCCTCCCCCACTGATTATAACATTAATTTGCAAGGGTCAGTTAACATCAGGCAATATATATTTAAAACATAAATTGATCTGTCAGCTGACTAACTGAAGAACACTGTAAAATATTTTAAAGTATGAATAGGACAGCCCCCCTTCACTATTTTGGCATTCTCTGAAATTGAGGCTGTCTTACATCATAGACTCAACTGTGCAAAATCTATTCTCAGTCTGAAGTGACTCTTAACGATATGTGTGCTAGAATACACTGTGCTTTAAGCCTTACACTTGGGAGGCAGAGTCAATTTTGTATTTTTTAAAACTACATTCCAAAGAAATTTGGTTATTTCCAAAAATTCTATTTTTCTCTAAGTTCTCAATCCAGTGAAGAACAGAAAGACAAACCACAACATATGTGGGTAAATACTTTTTTGCCCTTGGGGGGGTGGGTGTTACTATGTTTTTCTGTCACTTTCTTCTTCTTCTTCTTAAAGATTTTATCTATTTGAGAGAGAGAGAGGGGGCAAACGCAGGGGGAGTGGCAGGTGGATGGAGAGGGGGGAGGCTCCCTGCTGAGCAAGGAGCCCAATGAGGGACTCGATCCCAGGTCCCCAGGATCACGACCTGAGCCGAAGGCAGACGCTTAACCGACTGAGCCACCCAGGCACCCCTGTCACCTTTTAAGCTCGATCATAAATCAAAATATATTGCAAATTTCATCACAAAAGGAATATACAGGCTGAATATCAAGATAAATGACACCATTTCACTTGCCTCTTGACCAGTAGGACTAAAACCAAGAAGTATTCTGGAAACATCTGTCATTTCAATGATACCACTAAATCTTCATCCAGTTAGATTTAGTAGAAACATTGAAATGACAGATGTCTCCAGATGTTTCACCTGGTTAAATCTCTTCCTTCTATTTCTGGACTTTCTAAAATAAAAATGTTCTACCTGCCAAACCCTGAAGTGTATTATGAGGAAGACTAATGAGGGGTTTTACTGATATGAACCAATTTAATTCACTTGTAATCAAAATAAAACCATCTTTCCTAATTAATCAAAACTTTGTTAACATTTTATATTAAAGTATACACTCCAGACATCTACAGGAATAACACAGATATGGCCCATTTTGGTAGTAAGACTTACAGTGATAGAAAAAAAAAAGGCATTTGCTCATACACACTACAATATTTTAGCTAACTTTAATCTGAATTAAAATTTCAGTCCCTTACAATTCTAAAGTAACCACAGCATGAGAAAAAACCGAATGCATTAAAAGGCATATTCAGTGCCCTATGCTTTCTTCAAACGGGGCTGGGAGGGAACAAGTAGCCTAAATCAATACATATTTAGTCCTAAATAATACTTTTATACATTTATTTAGTTGAGGTTCCTAGTTAAGATGACCAAGCAGCTGTCCATGTTCTCCCCCAATTCCTGTCCCTTTCCAGCTGTCCCCCCAAATCAACAGAATAGTAAAAAGCCAAACAATGTGGGTGAGGGCGACTGTAGAAGGAAGGTGATGACTCTTAGGAGGCTTTAAGAAGCTGAGCCTCTGAAACACCCTGACCTTGCCCCTACCCTGGTGGGCTTGCTGTTAGTCTCCCTACCAGGGGCTAGAGCTCTGGAGGGGCTCTCACTCTATTGCTACATAGCTCTTCAAAGGGGATGCCTTTCTCTGTCAACATCTCCTAAATCCATACAGCCTCCAAAGCCTCTGTTTTAGTTGTTAGTTAACCATCGAAGTACTTTTTTAAGGCTGTGCAAGTACACTTGAAGATTTCCTTTCAATCAACAAATATTTATGAAACCATCAGGCAGTGTGCTAGTCAATGAAGGTAAAAGAGGAAAACATGATCAAGGGCCTTACAACCTTGAGAGAGAGAAATGCAGACAAAGAATCAATACCATGTAGTCTGTGTCATGTTAGATGGCTAGACAAGGAACCATGGGTAGAACAGAGAAGAAAACATTTCACTTTGGGTGGAGAGGGAAGACATCATACTGCAGAGAACTTCAAAGTAGAACCTTAAATGGGACAAAAACAAGTTATCCAAGCAGGGGGAGGATGGAGGAACAAAAACAAGTTATCCAAGCATTTCAGGATGGAGGAACAGTAGCTACAGAGGATGGCAAGGACCAGGGCATGGAATATCTGGAAAGTCATCTTAGAGAATCCAGATTTTGTTGTGATGTCAATGGGAAACCACTGGAGGACTGTCAGCAGGTGAGAGACAGAAGACTGGGGGCAGACAGTGGGTTGCCTTGCTCTATTTTTGCCTTCTGGCATTTATTATCTTTTACTACTCTACATAATTCTTACATTTAGTGTAGTTCTCTCCTCATGAGAATGTGAGCTCCATGAAGGTGGAGACCTCTGGCTGCCTCGTTCACTGACATGTTCTAAGCTAGACCAGCACCAGGCACACAGGTGACATCAATAAATACTTTAGGACTTAATTGAATGAATGAGTGGGACGGCCAGGACACAGCTTCAAATGGATCATTCCAGGGACTGGTTTGATGGAAACCTTGGGAAATAGAGAGATCAGCTGGGAGGCTACTCAAAGAACCCAAGTCAGAAGCCATGAGGGCCTGAACTAAGACAGCAAGATCCGAAGCAGGGAGAAGTGTTGGAAGGCGACAGCACAGACAAGGATGGCAGGGACCTGAAGTCAAGGCAGTGAAGTGTAGTGGAGGGCATGGGCTGGAGGTGCAGGGAGGGGGAAGAGAGAGAGGACCCCGGTGGGTGCTCGGGGCTGGGCTTACCTCGGTAGAAACTGCCAACTCTCCTCGGAACAGGGTCATTGTACAGGTGTCTATTTTCTTTGGGGGCAGTGCCATCATCAGAGTGGGGGTCATGATATGCTCCACCCTGAGACAAGAAAGAGGTTTATAAAAAGTTAACAACAGGGCAATGATGATGTGACCTATGAACTTAGAATAGTGTGTAACTGATCTAGAATTTACTCCAGGATCTTTTAAAGAGAAAACTTAGAATTATGGCACAAGGAAAACTACTTAACTCTATAAGCCAGTTTATTTGTGGGAGACTAGTTATGAAGAAATTTTAAAAGACAGGCTGTAATGATATCACATGACAACTCTTTACAGACAAGTTTTATCGTAAAAGTTAGCAACTTGTGGAGAATTCAGACCTCAGACTTCTGCCTTGTGTGGAATGAAGAGGTGCCTTCTCTGGAAGATTCTTTAACGGAAGATCGAGCCACAGTCATCTCTGGAGGGAGCTGTTCTCCAGGCTGGAAGTCAAATTTAAAAGGATTTATAAGAGTGTCCTGTTCCTAGGGATGAAAATCACCTAAATCACCATGGGCTTTATTTGGCATAATTAGTACCTTCACCAGCTAAAATAAAAAATGTTAGTTGGCTAAAACACAAATTGTCCCATAAAAGATTGAATCATCTGATGAATGTAAAATAATTGAAACAAATGTCACACAGATGGAAAGTGAAATTCTCATTAAAGTTAAGGCAAGCAGGGAAAGAATTACACTGAAAATAGTTCAATTAATTATTAAAAACAAAGAAAATTATCTTCCTAATATCTAGATAGTCATGGTTCTGTGCAGCACTCTAATTAGATTCTATTAGTTAATCTAAAATTTCTCTAGCAGATTTTTCCAAAAAGAACTATGCAGATCCAAAATTATTTTTCATTAAGAACTTAAATGGCAGATTCAGATGAAATCAAATGTTCTTTGGATAGATCATGGAAGCAAATCAGTACTCTTAATCATTTGTCTTAAAATTCCCTGACTACTGTAATTTTAGGTACTTCAAGTTTTCTTAATCTTCTCTAGGATAACAGTACTTGTACTTCATGTGTTTTCTTAACCATGATCAGGACAGCACACATCTCAGGAGACACTGCCTATTTCCCTCAAGGAAGTAAGACACAAGCTAAGAGCAGCCTTGTTTCACAATAGTGTTCACTAAGGAGAAAAGTGGCATCTTCTACCCTCAAGGAAAACAAGATTAAGGAACAAAATTGCCAAGCCATTAGGAGGACTTCGCTGCATTGCGTATCTGCAGATTATACATAGAGAGTCACATGTTGAGCCTTACGTGATGTATCAAAAACATTTTATTTAAACTTTAAATAGGATTCTCTGTCTCCCTTACTCCCCAAATGTACTATGAAAGAATATTCTGGGCAGCAAATCATCCGAGGTAGCCTCTCTTCTTCCTAATTTGTGATTAAGATCTCATTTGAATTTTAGCACCTGTATACTTTACAAAGCCCCCTAGAAAAGTCTTTAAGAAAACAAATGATTTATATCTAACCTAAACTCTTAAGTGACAGTGCTAGTTTTGTCCCCTTCCTCTTGAAGGTGGCCACAATATTTTATAGGAGGGTGATTCTCATCACTTACTCATGGCTTTAGTCACTTCTCAAGCCATTTGCCATCTCTGTGCCTTTAAACTTGTACTATCTTGCAGCTTGGAGCTGTACTTCCCGAACAGGATTTAAAATTCTGTAACAGTTGGGTCTGTGCTTAGCCCACAGTAAGCATTTATAATTAGATTATCTCCACCATGTTCACAGTCTTTTTTCTGGAACTCTGAGAACCAGTCCATTTGTCTTTTCTCCAAGCTACAGCTTTTTATTTTTCTTACATCTCCTCTATTTACACTACGCTGCATGCTAGCACTCCTTACCTGGTTTTGACCTCTATCTAATGTTTATGGGCAGCTGCCAGGCTCTAGAGATCTTTCTAGGCCCCAGAGGTTCTCTCTTCTCTAGCGGGACTCCTCCAACCACTGTTCTGACTCCAATCATGGCATCTCCCGCCATGTGCCATCTCTTCCATCTGCAAGTATGCATCTCCCACTCCTCCTCCTTTACCTGGGCACCAGTCTTTCCAGCCTCATAGAGGACAGCTCTGCTTAGGGGCCCAGGGTCACTTCAGCCTCAACAGGTCAGCATGATACAGTGCAAAGAATGCTGGCCTAGGGACCTAGACACTGCCTTGGACTAATTGGGTAAATTAGCTCTGTCTTGGACTAATTGGGTAAACTTGGGCAACCCGCCTAACTTCTTAGATCCTCAGCACACTCATCTATGAAATGAAGGGGTTGAATGAGGTGATTTCAAAAGTCCTTTCTCCTACTCTGAAAAGGAGTCCCTAGGAAAGAAGCCTGAAGCCGTCCTTTTTCCTGTATTCAATCCTTCAATTCACACATCCTGCTGTTTGTACTTCTGAAGAGTCTTTAAGATCCACTATTTGTTTTCCCACCAGCACTGACTTATAGAACATACTCCCCTCCCCTCATGCTTGATTTACTCCAAAAGTGACCTCAAATCTTGCATTTTTCACTGCAGCAACGAGGAACAAGTTGCAATCCCCACAACACACCATGCTGTTTAATGTCTCTATTAGCCTCCTCCTCTTTTCTGCCCTCTTTGCCAGCCTTTCCAAGGCCGACTCCACTTTCTCCCCCTAGTTAAGCCCCAGAAATCTCTTTTCAGATGCCGTCTCCACGTGGGACCTTCCACAACCCCTGCCTGGACAGGGCCGTGCCTCTCTGTCTACAGCACACTCGCCTCTGGCGCTGGCGCAGTGTGGGCACACAGCCTCACAGTATCGCCACGACCGATTCCTGTCAAGTGTGCCCCATCATGCACTCCGAGAGGACAGGGGCCACACCTTTTTCATCTTTCTCCGGAGATCCCACCATGGTGCCTCATTCAGTAAATACCTGAACACAGCCTCATTCCTTAGCCATCCAAAACTTCTCTCTATATCCTAGCTCAGAGCAAGACCTTTAGTTGCTCCCAAAGCCATTTCTAACTGCTCCTATTCATGATCTTTCCCTGTTCTCAACTCCTATTTATAGCTAGTGCCATAGTAATTTGCTTCTTAATTATTTCATTGTTATCATGTATAATTTAATGTTCCCTGAGAGAAGATAAGTTTGTCAAGGGCAAGAGCCCTACCTCAGACTCTTTTGAGTGTCTGAGAGCACCTAGCATCGAGAGAGTGTGTTAAATGTCTAGAAAACAGCCCCCACCATGACAGAAGCAGCAACAATTAAAATGTGTTCGACACTCTGCCAGGCACAGGGCACGATACTTTATACACCATGTTGAAACCTTACAACATGACTCAGATGAGGAATCTGAGGCAAAGAGAGATTGTATCACTTTCCCAAATTTACACTGTTTGAAGCAGACTACAGAACTGGGACACAAACCCTGGTCAGCCTGGTTTCCCAACCTGAGCTCTTAGCTACTTTGCTACACCGACTGCTCCGTTACTGACAATCTCCACCCCATCTTCAGCACCCATCTTGCTAAACCTCCCATTACATATTTCATCCATAGTTTCTGCCGTTCTGACACAGAACTGTCTGATGAAGCTATTTTCATATTCTCAAAAAGAGGAGTACTTTCCCTAGATGAAACTCTTCTCTCCTTCTGACACTGGCTTGTTTCCACCCTCATTTCTTTGATGCAGATGAATGTTCCATATCATGAAAATATAATTTACAAAACACGTGTTCTGTTGTAGGAATGCTACTTCTTTTAAACAGGTTACTGTTAGTTCTAGAGTTTGAAAAACCAGTAAGATGGAGGAAGCATTAGGATAAAAACATTGCCTCGAGATTTAAAAACAATCCAAAAGACTGTAAATTAACATTTATTTTGGCCTGAAGTGAAATTTACCCATAGTTCTAGATAAATTTGAAATTTTTCAATTCAGTGAAAATATCGAGTAAGGTATAAGTAAAAGGGTCTGATTTAAGCAAATGTGGTCTGGAAAAATCAGAGAAAATCTCTACAAATCACACCAAATTTTGAGAAAATTAAAACCTATCCCATACAACTTATGAACTCTATAATAAATCAAAATAGGATTCTTGCAACAAAACATGCCAGAAAGGAACACTTAAGAAGCAGATTTCTAAAAACAACTTTTTTTGAGTTCTCTTGAGTACTCAACAGTGGGCCTTAAATAATTAATTTTTTTAATAGATTGTCCTTCAAGTATTGCTTCCCTAAACTCATTCTATCAAAAAAGCACAACCTCCTACAGTAGGGAAAATTGCAGACTGACCCTACTCACACCCCTGCACCACCTTCCCATGATGAACCAACAGATCCAGTCAAGGTCCAAGCTGTACCTGAGGTGACAGGAGCTGCAGGCTGTTGGCCCTGGCCGCCATTCCTTGCCCTACGCTCAAGCTTCCATCCAAGCCTTTGGCTCTCACTTTGTCCCGGGTCACGTACATGGAATGCCTATGTGGACGCTGCTGGGAAGAGAAGGGGCTAGTGTAGCCCAGCCCATAAGAAAAGGATTCATGAGGTGCAGACAGAGAATGGGAATGGCTGCTGTCCATGTGCTCAGGCAGCTTCAACTCTTCCATCGTTTTAGAATGCCTGGTTGTGGTTCGGCGTGAGTCAAGAGTGCCCTCGCTTCGATTATTTCTCCCCGAGGGGCTGAGCAAAGTTCTCGTGTCACTGTGCCTGGTGGGGGTTGGGCTGGTGGGAGAGTTCAAGTCCAAGCAGCTGGATGGGAAGTACCTACTGGTACTGGACTCTGTAATTTGGGCCCTGGCTTCAGAAAGGTTGCTCACAGACTTGGAGTCACTCAACGCCCCGTGGCTTTTGGCCTTGGTCCTATAGGAGGGACTCCTAGAGGACTGGGGAATAGTGTCAATGTAGCTATGCCGACTCTGCTTTTCAGTGGGCTGCAGTGTTCCGGCTTTGCTCTGAGAGCTTTCCATAAATGAGTGCCGGTTCTGCTGAGATCTGCTGCTTGACTTGAGGTACTTTGTGCCCGGGCCTTCTGAAGGCTTAGGGTCAATATTAAAATCAAACTCTGTCTTTGACTTGGCCTCTTTTGGGCTGAGAAGATGTGGTATGTTATTGTTGGTAAGATCTTTGCTGGTAGACCCAGGTTGGCTGCTTGCTTGGTAGGTTTTGGTGTGCATGGGACTAAGAGTAGCTCCAGCAAGATTTCCGTTTAGGAAGCTTTCGTTGGCAGGAAGACCTTCGTCAGCCCGGGGCAGACCCACACTTAGGTTCTGGATGTCCTTGCTGTTGGATCTGTGGTGAGACTGCAAAGCAGCACTTTTGCTGGCTTGGTTTCTATGTTAAAAACAAAAGAAGGATATCAGTTTCCTTCAATAGCAGACACACAAAAAGTATTGTTAAAAAAAAAAAAATACACACATGCACACACCCTTAAAACACCTCAAAGACTAAACACATTAACTCATTCAAACATGTGCCAACAAATAACAAGTAACCATTAAAAGTAAGCTGCTTAGATCAAGTCACTCTGCAACAAAAGCAATGGTCCTGACAAAATGATTTTGACATTCTTAAATGTTCAACTAAGTTGTTGCCAACACAATTTCTGACTGATACTCTGGGAAAACGTGTTTTTGCTATGCTGGTGCTCACATGAGTGTTTGTTACGGAATGCCTGATAAGAAGGAGAGAGCTAAGCTATAATGAACTCCTTATAACTCTCTGAATCCTTGAATGTCAGAGGCAACATGTAGACTTTAAAGTCATGCTGTTCCTTGAACTTTCCTTTTATTTGTAAAATTCAATGCCTGCTTCAGAGATACATACTCACAGCACATACAGACACCAGTATCCTTTTGTCTTTAGTCTGTATCGTTAAAGAATGAGAGTTCTTGCAATATACTCAGTAAAAGAAAATGACACTCTAAAACCAAATGTAAACTTTGTTGGAAAACATGATGATCAAGGTTTATGTTTTAGAGAAGTGACAATACTTTTGGGGTACTTCAGATACCTCCTTGTACCCTAAACAGGAATGTGGATCTAGACAGTTAATTTCTCTCCAGAAGACACAGTTTATTCTCTTCTTCACCATCTCACACGTCATTATTCCAAACTGACTAAGGCCTTCTTTAGGATTTAAAGCTTCATTTCCTACCTGGCTTAAAATACAAAATATAAATCCAGAGGAAAACCTCGTCCTCTATTGGAAAGCTGAAAACTGACCTCATGGCAAGGTCAGTTTGTTCGACTGCAACTATTTAAAGGACCAAATTATAGTTTGAGATAGGAGAATGTTTTTAAATGAAAAATAATTTACACAATTCCCTTTTTATTATGAATTCAGAAAATTCTGCTGCAAATATTGCTATTGCTAAAGAGGGTTTGACATGGGGGAGTTTTGTTCCCATCACACACTAACTGGAAGAAAAATCACATTTTTTGTCTGTATAATGGTAATCTGTGAAACTATGCCTTCCCATTTTCCCTAAGAATCCACTGCTCAGGGGCACCTGGGTGGCTCAGTCGTTAAGCATCTGCCTTCGGCTCAGGGCGTGATCCCAGAGTCCTGGGATCGAGCCCCACATCAGGCTCCTCTACTGGGAGCCTGCTTCTTCCTCTCCCACTCCCCCTGCCTGTGTTCCCTCTCTCGCTGGCTGTCTCTCTGTCAAATAAATAAATAAAATCTTAAAAAAAAAAAAAAAAAAAGAATCCACTGCTCAGACATCAAAGGTAAGGGCTCTTTTCCGGTCCTCCTACACTTCAGAATGTTAAAAAAAAGTATCTGATACCAAGCAACCCTGTAACAGTTGTGGAAGGCCTCATCTCCTAAATGCACTCACTAATTTCTCCTAGTTCAGTTACAATTGCAACATCAAATAAGGTCCCTTAAATATGAGCTAACTAAATAAATAGCAGGTCCTAGACCTAGAAAGAAATTACAAAGAAACAAGAGTTTCGGGGCACCTGGGTGGCTCAGTCAGTTAAATGTCGGACTCTTGATTTCGGATCAGGTCATGGCCCCAGCATCGTGAGATCGAGCCCCATGTGGGGCTCTGCACTCAGCAGGAAGTCTGTCTCTCTACCTCTTCCCTTCCCCCCACTTGTGCACACTCTCTTAATTAATTAATTAATTAATTTTTAAAAATAAAAAAGAAACAAAAGTTTCACCTTCTGTTAAATGATGTCAACTGACTCTAACCCCAGATCAATAAAGGGCAGTCATCATATCCTAAGGCATCAGGTTGGTTTTTTCCTGTTTGTTTGTTTGTTTGTTTTTTAAAGAGAGAGAGAGAGCACACTGGCGAGATGTCAGTGGAGAGGAGGCAGAGGGAGAGGATCTTAAGCAGACTCTGTACTGAGCATGGAGCTCGATACCAGGACCCTGAGATCATGACCTGAGCCAAAATCAAGAGCAGAGGCTTATCTGACTGAGCAACCCAGGCATCCTAAAGGCATCAGGTTTTAAACCATCATAGTCATTTGTCAGCTTATATCTTGGTAACTAAAATACCTAAGCAACTTTTCAAAAACCCAAACAACAATATGCAAATAGTCTGACCCATAAATAGATCTAAGTGTGCTGGTTATCTCCATTTGCCCAACCCCCAATCTTTTCTCCATTTTGCTCTGACCCACTCAGGACCTCAGGAGTCTAATGCTGCATACTGCATCACCCGGGATCCCTTGCCACCTAATTTCCAGTTGCACTTAGCAATGCAAGGGGCTGGGGGCTGTCTTCCTTAGTGCTTCCCAGCATGCACCCTAACTCAGGTCACAGCTGTGTCTGTCCAGATTATAGCTCTCATGTGGTGGATCCTCCTGCCTGGTTCCCCTAGTCTCTCATATTCCTACTTCCTCCCCTTTCTCCTTCAGGTCTAGAGAGGGTAATAGCAGAGATAACACACGCAGATGTTGTATAATGCCCGAAGCTCCAAAGAAAACGAGAAAAGGACAGAGAAGAGTGAAGACAGCTGCTGAAGATTTTGAAACTATTGGAAAATACTGTTCTCAAAGCAAACCTACATGTTAGGAAGAACAAATTCATACCAATGTAAGATACAGTTTCTAATGTGAAAAGGGAGGTTATAATGTTAAGGTAGAAACATTTATCAAAGAGTTAGGTTTCTCATAAAAGTACAAAGAGCCTAAACCGCTATTCTGAACGCTTCTGTCTTAGTATTAATTTGAAGCCATTGAGCTTTGCACATAATTCTTAAGTAGAAAGGGCATCAAATTGTCTTCAAAGTGGAGTTCTGCCAAAGCACAACAATAAAAAACTGTTCTGAAAATTCCATAGATCTCTTTGGCACATAACTGTAAGGAATCTGTGTTAAACTGCCAAGCACTTAAGAGGATTTTATATATAAACCCTTCTGAAATGGCTGGCAAGACAGATAGTTAATCTCTTTAGTTAAAATAACTTTTCAAAGTAAATATCAAAGATGCAAAGCTACATTTTTATGGAGAAAGATGGCAAAGCAGAACTGGTGAGAGGGCAGGGCAGGCTGAAACACCATCCCACCATGTCTAAGGTCAGGAGAACCTCAGGACAGTCTGAAGGAGACTCAGGCAGGGCAAAGTAATGCCAGAGTCCACTGCCTCTTCTACACAGACAAGAAGTTGGACAATAAAAGACGATGTGTGAATGTGTCTCAGGGACGGGGCAGCGGAGTGTATAAGTGGCAGCTACGACGCTATGAACACCACTACAATAGTGCTGGGAAGTCTGAGTTAGCCATGGCCTGTGTAGAGTTAGTGTCCCCAACAAGAAGGGATTCCATAGAGGAAATATGAACTATAGACAAGTGTAGAAAAAAGGACATTTCCACATACATGTAAACTGAGTTGATAACATTCCTAAAGAAACTACTTAGGACTTTTTCTCTTAGAATTCTACAGTATTAAGACCTAAAAACAAATTCTTCCAGAGATTTTATTTACTTATCATTTCTGTTCTTGTCTACTTCAAAAGAAGATTTGAAGCGGACTCCTTGAAGACCCACATAAACTACAGCTTTATCACCACACACATCCTCCTTGACAGATTCCTAAAAAGGGTTCCCAGGGAAAGCCTCAGATCCCCACTGGGGATCTCTCAAGCGAAGTCATTAGAGGACAAATACACAGGCCCCCTTTCACGATACGGGTTATACCACTAATCATTACAGCACAAAGCAAAGACTTATCATCAGTCCACTGAACTTTATATTCTTGGGATCCTTTCCCTTTGCAAATGTAAACTAGAGGAGTCAAGTGATAATTAAGGCAGAAGGGAAACAAAAGTACCCGAACTAGAAGTGATCCCAGATAAGACAGAGGTATAATGTGAACTTCCCAAATGGAAAAGAGTAACTACATGATGACTATTATTCCTTAGTGTACTAAAAATCTCATGGAAACAGACAACAGTGAACACAAACTTGGTTAAGCAGAATTTGAATCTGCTCATAGGCCTCCCTGGAAAAAAAAAAAAAAAAAAAAACCAAACAAATAAAACAATCCAGTTAACACAATCACACCATCACAGTTAGGCAGAGAAAATAGGATAAATAGTTATTGCCAATTTATGGATATGCTCACAGTTCTTGAAAAAGTACCAGGTCTCAGGCTTGCCAAATTTCAATACATTAATAACAATTATTCTATGTGGAGAGAAAATTGCAGTGAAAGGAGAAAAAATTTATATTCAAAAAGCTTCATAATAAGAATTAGCATTTTCTGTTTCTCTTTTAATAGCAGATGAGCGAAACAACTTACTAACCCCAGAGTCTGGGCAACACCAGATGACAAGACAAGCTTGTTGGTAGAGGAGGGAAGACAGCTCCCCACCCCCGAAATAGAGGTGGGGTTTTTTTTTTTTTTTTTAAGATTACGCTGAAAATTTTTAAGCAACACCAATTTTAATCACTATCTACCAAACGGACTTTACTATTCCCATGTTCTTATTCTTATGAAAAACTAACTTCTCAACTCAATGATTAAAAGAACAACAAAAACATAAGAGCCTTCTAATAGAGCCAAATCTACTTGGTTCAGTTGCAAAGACTGTCCTAGGTGGCCTCCTAACCACCCGTGTTTGGCATCCTCTTCTCCCTCCAGAAATCCCCTTGCCCTCACCTACCCTTTGCCTCCAAGCATCAAGCATAGGCCCCATTTACACAGAATCTTCTAGTTCATGAGGCTAGAAACCCCCTTAGTTGTTAACCTAAGCTACCTTTCCCACGAAATGCATAGGTTTTCATCATATACTTGTTAAAGAGAAGAAAATCTTTAAGACCCACACAACTCTTTAATTGTGGTTCTGAATCATGTAATAAGCATAAGGAAGATATTTTTGAATAAAGAGGGCTTTCCTTCTTTTCTCTAATTGCATCATTTAAGCAGCCACCTCCTCCACCTACTTGGTAAGACCAACACTGCATCTGTATTTCCTTAAAAGGGAATATTTACCTATTAGACAAAGTGCTGCTTTCCACGTGGTAAGGTTTTCTTTTTGCTGACCTTGAAGGGGAGCGATCCAAAAGTCTCTGGGTTTGAAATGTAGGGTGATTCAAACATTGTTCTGTCAAGTATCTGTCAGCTGGGTCCAGCTTCAGTAAATTCTTAGGAAACAAAGTAGGATCAGAGAGAACATTACAAAGTTAAATTTAAATTGTAATAAAAAACCTTATTTCTTTTCCTTATAAAGGAAATGCATGGTCATTTCAAAATATCTAGCAAACACAGTTTAGTCCAAAAAATTTTTTTATCAGGACTATTTAAATTACCACATTGTCGGGACACCTGGGTGGCTCAGTTGGTTAAGTGTTTGAATTCAGCTTAGGTCTTGGGGTCCTGGGATGGAGCCCCACGTCAGGTTCCCTACTCGGTGGGGTTTCTGCTTCTCCTTCTCCCTCTGCTCCTCCCCTGCTCGTGCTCACTCACTCTCTCAAATAGATAAAATCATTTAAAAAAATTTTTTTTAAATTAAAATATAAATTACCACATTATCTTACTACTGTTGTCCTCTGGGAATAAGCCCTCCCAGCCCTTTTTTGAATATCGTATATACAGATTTTCTTTTATAAAAATCCGGCTTATGTTATACATGTAAGTTGTGGATCCTGCATTTTTCACATACTAATCAAAAACATTTTTTACAACATTAACTTAAACACTTGAAATATATTTTGGAAGAAGTATATATTCACATGAAAGAATATACACTTATCTTTCTCCTGTCCCCCTCTTGGGAGGCAGCCCATGTTATCAGTTTCTTGTGTATCCTTCCATAGATACTCTGTACCTAGTACCTATCTCTGTCTGTTCCTTGTATTTTACCCAAATAGTAGGAGACACACAATGGTCTGCACTTAACTTTCTTTCCACTGGACATTAGATTTTAAGAGATCATTGCATATCGGTGAAGAGCTTTTACTCTATGGATATGCCTTAGGCTGTTTTTGGCAATTCCCTAATGATAAACATTTTAGTTGTTTCCTTTATGCTATTATTATGAAAATACTACAACAAATAACTTTACAACATGTTTTTAAGTGATTAAAGAAGTGTGTGGTATGGATATACCAATTTATTCAACTGGTCTCCTACTGTTGGACATTTAGATGACTGCTGTTTTTCACTATTATAATTTATGCTATGATAAACACCTGAAATCCTTACATACATCCATGATCCCTCTCATAGGATAAACTCCCAGAGATGGATTGTTAAACTTTTGAGGAGTATTTTCTATGTTGAAAAATAGGGTTGTCTGAAATTATACTCCTTCTCAGCAACTGAGAATCTACCAATTTTCTGGCACGTTCATCAGCAATAGGCATTATCATTTTTTTTTTTACTATTTGTAAACTATAGACATTTAATAAATGGTATCTCATAGCTGTTTTAATTCACATCTGTGATTACTAATGAGGTTGAATATTTTTATGCTTATTGGTTACTTATATTCCTTCTTATTTTTCTATTTGTGCATCTGTCCTTTTTTTTTTTTTTTTTTTAAGGTTTACTTACTTATTTGGGGTGTGGGTAGAGGGAGAGGGAGAGGGAGAGAGAGAATCCTCAAGCAGACTCCTCGCTGAGCAAGGAGCCAGACTGGGGCTGGATCCCAGGACCCTGAGCCAAAATCAAGACTTGGACGCCCAACCAACCGGGCCACCCAGGCATCCCGTTCTAATTTAAGTGTTCTTTTTAGATTATAGTAACTAACCCTTTTATGTTGCACATAGTAGATGTTTTAATAACTAAAATGTTTTCTTCTAATACTACTTATCTTATTAGTAATTAGATAAGATTTTCAAAGGTGAATCATTATTAAAATAATTTTATTGACAAATTAAGCAAATATATATAAAACATAAACCTACATAACCTAACACAACTCAGTAGAGCACACTGGAATCTGCTGTGATGATATTCTCACAGCAAAATTCACTGACAGCATTTTCTCTCAGAGAAAGGAAAAATGTTGAAATTCCAGCATTCCCAAATCCATCTCTAGGTCACTTTCATTGGTTTTACCCACAGTTAATCTCTGTGATCCATTTGAACAGTGAGAACAAAGCCAGATTTCCTCCCACTGAGCCAGAATTCAATTTCAGACAACCACCTTTAACCTAGCACCACAGAAAATTTGAAGTCTGATCCTACCATACACTGAAACATTCACTTTGGGTCAAAGGATTCTGGTAACCCAAGCCACTGTTTACATGCAAGTGGATTTACACTCATGCTGACTCAGACAAAATTCTAAACTTATTTCAGTTCTTTCCTCCTCTTTAGAAAATAAAAAACTGTGGAGCTATATAAAAATGATTTTGGTCTCACTGGCAGTTAAAACAATTAACATCAAAATGGTTTCAAATGTATGATACTAGTTAAAAACAGAAAAGATGGCTCCTGAGTAGTATTTTAAATTAGAAATACATGACTTTTCATAAGCCAAATATCTACTAGCATCAAAGTGCTATTTTAAGATTATCAACTGTAGAAATTACTGCATATACACACAAAGAACTACTTCTATATTCATAAATATAGCTGTTAATTTTCAAATTACTTAAAAGGAGAAGGTCATTTTGAGGAAAATATAAAACTCACTGAGTGAATAGCTTCAAAATTCAGTATTTAGGGGAAGAAAACAACATTTTTTAAAAACTAAAATAGAGTCTATATAAATTACCATAGGTTGGATTAATTCTGGTAACCTGTATCCCCTCTAAAATGGCTAATATGTATAAACAGATGCAGGATGAGATGGCCATTTTAGGTACTTATATATGGACAAAATTAACAACTCTGCTTTAGGGAATAGCATAGAGAATACATTTCTTCATGAAAGGATAAATAATATTATGTACTTTTCAAATTCATTTTAAAAATACCTAAAAGACAAAAGGAATACTTCTATTTATATAACAATCAATAACAAGGCAATATCAATCTTTGGTGAGAGAACTCAGAATTGTGGTTTCCAGGAGTGGGAGGCACAGGGGTGTAGAGTCAGGGAGGGGGTCTTGAAGAGGCTTCTGGGGTGTTAATAATTTTCTCTATCTTGGGGCGCCTGGGTGGCACAGCGGTTAAGCGTCTGCCTTCGGCTCAGGGCGTGATCTCAGTGTTCTGGGATCGAGCCCCACGTCAGGCTCCTCTGCTATGAGCCTGCTTCTTCCTCTCCCACTCCCCCTGCTTGTGTTCCCTCTCTCGCTGGCTGTCTCTATCTCTGTCAAATAAATAAATAAAATCTTTAAAAAAAAAAAATTTTCTCTATCTTGGTCTTGATGTGATTACATGGATATGTTTACACTCTAAAAACTAACTGAAATGTATAGATATTTTGCATACTGTATGAATATACATTTCAATAAAAATGTTTACTTAACGTTAAAGAAATCTGAAGCTAAATATACTAAATAGGAATTAGTTTAATTTCCAAATTGGTATCAATACAGAAAGAGTCCAGTTTTCTTTGTACTTTCATCTATGCTAGATTTTACGAGGTACCACACTGACTCTTGGTAATTAGACTTGGTAATGATTTAACCAAGAAAAGTTGTTATTTTTAAAAAAAAAAGACAAAAGGCAAAAAACATGAAATTGTATTTAATTCAGTTCTTCTTTATTCTATTTACATTTTTTTAGTTACCAAATCATTAAGCCCTGATATTGATTGTATGACAGAACATATTGACAAAATCCAACAGATTCAAGAGATAATTTATGCCTAATTAACATGAAAGACCCTTGAGGGCTATCTTTTTAACAGCATCTCTCAACCTGTGTTCAGAAGAACACCAGTACTGTAGAGTCACTTTTTTAAAAGAAGTATTCAGTATTTAATTAAATTTGGGAAATATTCAGCAAGACATAAATGCTTCTTTACTATGGGATTTCTGAAAGCCTTCATAAATAAATGAATATTGTGATTCTCTACAAAAGGTTATGTGGTATATGGCCTTTCTAAAAGCCGTGCCCCCTCCCCCACCATTGCCCCCACACCAATTTGCAGTGTTCCTCAGGACAGGGAGGAACATAGTTTAAAGCACAGCAAAGTTCTGAGAATGCTCTCAATTTCCAACTGTGCTAAGTGTACCTTTAAAGACTCTGTGTATAATGTAACCTGCTCTGATTTTGAACAATAAACTAAATGGGCATAAAATAAAATTGATCCATTAACAAGCGTTTTTTGAAGATCTACTATCAAACAACCAGCACGAGCTTATGCACTGGCTGGCTGCAAGGAAAGCTGGAGAAACAGGAAAAACTGGTTCTCACTCAAGCGACTGTCTGTCTAATGGGTATAAAAAGATTTAATAAAAAACTGTGAGAATGTTTCCAGTTGTGCAGAGCAGGAAAACCTTCTAGATAGGGACAGGAGCATGAGGAGGCATGCTCAGGTGTGGTAGTAGCAGTGATTCTGCTGTGGCAAAAAAAGAGCCAGAAACAGCCACATCCTCAGGGAGAGAAGAGGCCAAGTTAGAAAAAGAGCAGAACTAGGTTCACTTACAAAATAATCTTATGAGAGGCCTTAAATATCATGTTTAAAAAAAATTCAGAACCTCTTTTCTGTCAACATTCATTTTAAGATTTGTTTTGAAACGCTATGCCCAAGCAGCTCTTCAATGCTGAATAAATTTTTAAATTATTTATTATTTATATTTAAATCGTTATTATTCTACCCACTTTTGGAATATAACTGAGGTATCTCATGGTCCTGTCTACACGGAATGTTACAGAAGTAGGTACTGCTATTTTAATTAAATTGCATGCTTTTAATATAACATAGTCCCCCATTATTCCCTATTACACATCTATTAACGAAATACATGTATTTCACAAAAGCAGGCTCTGGTCACATGTAAACACACACAAAAAAATCCACAAACCGAAAGACATTTTATACAGACAACATCAACTTGTCCCACCTTCATTAAGTCAAGTAAGACGCTATTTAGAATTCCAAGGTATCTTCTCTCCAATGTCTGAGGATGGTTAACAGCTGGAAACTGGAAGAACAGGACAGGAGTGTTAGCATGTGGGGGAGGGGCGGAAAAGGGCTGGAAAAGGTAGCGTAACGAACAGAAGTTACTGCCCTAGTGCCAAAGTCAAATTCTTTTCATATGTCTAGTACTTTTATGTCTATGTATTTGAGGTATAGATTAATAAGACTGGGTGTTAAATAACAGGAAAATGTACAGATGAAAAAGGATATTAAATGAAGCATGTAAAACATACCTAACTGTAAAAATTTGAGACTATACAGTTTACACAGTACTGTTTATATAGACAGTTCAGTTATAATATAGTTTATACAGAATTTGTCTGCTTACACAGACAATTCTTAAGCCTTTTTCACAACATCATTTACTCCTGAAAATTAGAGAAGTAAAAGAGAGAGAGAGAGAGAGAGAGAGAGA
>NW_024423319.1:110228784-110263072 GCF_017311325.1 Ursus maritimus
AGAGAGAGAGAGAGAGAGAGAGAGAGAAGGGGTGACTGGGTGGTTCAGTTGGTTAAGCAGCTGCCTTCAGTTCAGGCCATGATCCCAGAGTCCTGGGACTGAGTTCTGTGTTGGGCTCCCTGCTCATCGGAGAGCCTGCTCTGCTTCTCCCTCTCCCTGTGTCCCCGTCCCCCTACCCCCAACCCCACTCATGCTCTCTCCCTCTATCACAAATAAATAAAAATCTTAAAGAGAGAGAGAGAGAAGGCAGAGAGGCCAGTACTTGAAAGGCCACAGAAATAGCAATAGTGGATTCAGACACGTGTTCTAACATTGCTTTTAAAATACTCTTTTAACGACCTGTTTTCAATTCCTTCCTTTATATAAGTTGGAACAGAAGGCAAACAGTCTCCTAAATTAATAAATGCCTTTTTAAATAAAATGAGAAGAGGTCAAATTTATTTAGGTGTTCTGTCCTCTCTGCCACCTCGCATTTTGCAACATCTAAGGATGAGAAAGTATTAGAGCCCAATGCCATGTACTCCCTCACAATGGGAAGGTTCCTTTGCTTTTAAATACATATTTCCTTTATACCAACATAAGAGCATTTCAAGTACTAGAATCCTTAAACGTGTTCAATATGTGGATGTGAAGACTAGTTGTGAAGGAAAATTCAAACTAGGCACTTAAGTTGTGATTATGACATTATCCGCACACTGTGCTAGGGACGGCAGGAATCACAGCATATGGGTCAGACCTAAACCATGCATTTAAGCGACCCACAGTCTGGCTGGAACAGCAATCAGCACTGAAGTGTGCAGCCAAAAATTCTACTTGAAGCTCGGAAAAAGGAGAGACCAAGGTGGTTTGCAGCTGGAGAAAAAAAGAATCCACAGATAATATTTGAAGTAGGTTTTGAAAGATAAGAAAAATGTGAGGACAGAGAAAAGTAGGACAGCACCCAAGACAGAGGAAGTAGAAGGAATAACGTGAACTAAACACAGACACACAGGCAATAATCTAAAACTAATTACAGAGAGAAGCGATGCTATACAAGACATTTTAGCAATTCTTATTTTAGAGATGAAGAAGGTGACAATCATAAAGTTCAAATAACTGATTCAAGGCAAGTTACATAATTAAAAAGCAGAACTAATATTTGCACCCAGGTCTATAATCCAAACCCACACTCTTTCTGAACCTAGGCACCTCTCTCAACGGAAGTTCTTTTGGATGTTGTTGGAGTATTAAATATCAGCCCAAAGAGAGACACCTGTCATGCTGTGATGTGATAAACAACCTGTACTGCTACATTTTAATTAAGGTTTTGCTTATAAGGTCTATCTTATGCTACCAGATGTCCCTTTCTTTCTTCAGAAGTAACATTTCAATGATAAGAAAACTAATGCAGAGAGTGAAAAGGGATTAAAAATACTATGATAAAAAATGACCAAAGTAAGTTAAAAAAAATTAATTCATATGCTTTTGAATGAACTCTACCATTCTCATGTGATAATTGAACAAATAACCAAAACTCAAGCACAAAAGTTTAAATCATATCCCAATGAGTAGCTTTTCTTTCTTTCTTAATCACTGGAACAATACAATACAATGAGAGTACGCCTTTAGCGAGCACTTACTATGTGTTAGGCACTGGTCTGGGCATGTTACAGATAACATTTAACCTTTACAACAACAACCCAAAGGGTAGTAATTCTGTTATCAGCATTTTCTACATGAAGAAACAGACGCACAAGAAACTTGCCAAAGTCATTCATGTAGGAAATATGGAACCAGGCTTTGAACTCCTGCAGTCTAACTCCAGAGTCTATGCCCTACTATGGGACATCAATTGTTACTTTTTCAAAATAAAGCAATAGAGCAACATCTTGTTGACTTTCCAATGTCTACACAACTGAATCAAAACACCAGTAACATTAGACTGGTCCCCGGTGAGTCTGTATCTCACGGAAGTTTCAGTTTCCACACTCTACATGCTTAGCTACCTTTCGCAGATATCCTCCAACAAAATGATAAAGGAAGACATTTCCCTCAAATGACATTGGTAAACCTCCAAAAAGATTAATCTAATTTAGTTAAAATACCACAAACACGTTCAGACTAAGTTGTAAAAATATTAAAGTTTATAAAAATCAAAGTGTCATGGAAGCAGCAATTTCTCTGAAGGTTATTTATAAGCAGTGTTGTCATGTGCTTTCCAGCATTTTACAGATAATACTATTTAGTGGGGAGGTCTGTGAACAAAATGGACCACACACAAATAAGGGAAGAGATCCTTTGTTTGGCCTATCTAATCCAAATGCTACTCATTCTTCATTTCCATTACAAATTTCAAATCTTCTATAAATCTTTCTCTAGTGAATCCTGCCAACTATGATTTCTAACTTTTCCGAATGTTTGACACTCTCATGGTCTCAGCCATACTGAGAGATGTATTAGAAAACAGTGCAGTGCAGTAAAGAATGAGGTGCTTTATTATAAGTTATATTGCTTTCCGATTATCTCACGCACAAATGTCTTAATTCTTCAGCTAGTTTATAAGTTATTAAGGCCAGGTACCATAACACATCTGTTTACACTCGAATCTTCAGGCAATCCAGCATGGAGTCAGTTTAACCAGGCAAAGAACAGGCAGCCAGCAGGCCAAGCTTGATGTTCCAGAAGTTACTGTTAAAATCCTGAGGTCAAATATTCAATCATTCATTACTAGTCAACCTTGTAGGCACTACTCTAGATGTGCTGTGAATATAATGGTGGATATGATAGATCATTTCCTCAAGGAATTCATCAGTTCAGCGAGGATATATATATAATATATATTTTTTGAAAACAGCTATTCAAAAGAGATGGCAATGTGCACTACTGGAGCACAGAAGGGGCAGTCACCCACTCCCAGGAGGAGTCTAGAAGGGCTTCCCGGGGGGAGAACACTTGACCTCAGTCTGGGGGAAGGAGGAGCAAGAGCTTTCCACAAAGTAGAGCGAGTACTAGGAGCATCAGAGAAATGAAAATACAGCACTGTACAAGCACACGTCAAGGAAATGGTGAGACGTTCAATACGCTGACAAGTAGGGGGCAACGGGGAATGAGTGGCAGACAAGGCTGGAGGGCTAAGAGCAAGGGGTTCTTAATGCTACCCCCTAAAGAGTTTAAATGTAAACAATCCCATAGAGGCTTTCAAACACAAAGGAGATACAACTGAACGTGCAGTTTGAGGGAAGATTATTCCAAAGGCAATGTGAAAACACTAAAGTGAAGACAGAAAGTTGGAGAGCTGTGTTTAGGAGTGATCATCAATAGTTCAGGTAAAAAGGTGCTAAGGGGGAAAGAAGCATTAGAGATGGAGAGAAGGGAGGTTCAGTTGAGCTTGAGTGCTGATGACACAAACTGGCTCAATCCATCATTCAAGTATTCACTGCGTCCCTAACTAGATGTGCTGGGCTCTGCTATAGATGCTGGGAATACAGTGAAAAAACAGATGATTTCTGCCATTGGGGAGTTTATGCTTTAGTAGTTGAGAACTCAATAGTTAATAATTAACAAGTAAACAAATAACACAACTACCACCCAGGGGAAGTGCCAGGATGGGGGAAAAAAAAGGATGGTGCTATGGGAGACACTAGAAAGAGGGTGGGGACAGTATGTTGGTGGCATCAGAGAAGGGGACACTCTTGGAGCTGAGATTTACAAAGTGAGAAGGGACCACACAACAGAAGCACCTTCCTGGGAGAAGGAGCCACAAATCCCAAATCCATGAAGCTGGAAAAATCGTAAAATGTTTACAGAAGCCAAAGAAAAGGAAAGACAAGCGCGGTGAGAGTTTGGAGAGAGAGGAGCAGGCACCATGTTGGGTGCGCATGTGTGAGGAGGGGATGCTCTTCAAAGTGGAATGACTGAGGTCCAGAAAGTCAAAAGAAAAAACGAAGTGCTTTGCAAATGTCAAGAAAACATGGTTTGAGGATCATGCATTTAAGAAAGAAAGGAAATGGCGGTGAGCTTATTTTATAGTTCTCACAATGGTCACCAATTGGCATGTTAGCCCAGAGTAGTTGAAAACTAAAAAAGTAGCTTTTGGGGTAGATGGAAGAGAAAAGCAGCCTATATCTGGCTACTCTAATAAGGTGCCTCTGCAAGTTGCTTGTCTCTCATCTGGGGAAAGTTTATGCCTTAAGACCCTTTTTAAGCATATTCTCTGAAAACAAGTTTTGTACAAAGTTAGCAAGTCTAGAAAAGGCTGCCCAAGACAATATACTAGTTTGAAAAGAAGATCTGATGTTTCACTGTCAACAGACAAGAAATACAAACTAGAACACAACCTTTAAATCTATTCATATTCTCCCTCAAATCATTACAAATATGTTTGTTCAAATAAGCAAGTCATTTATACAATTTTTATACCTTTGGGGATGCTTAATACTTTACACAAAGAAACATTCTGAGATAACCAAAGTGTAGAGTATAATAATGCATATGCTAGAACAGGGTTTGAAAATTTGGAACTTATAAATTAGGAAAAACATTAGCATCTCCCACTTTCAAATTCAGACTACTGCTTAAAATTCACAAATACTATATAAGATTCAAAAATAAATTATTATAATGGGGATTATAAACACTGTATTGGGAAAGGGAACAGTATTCAACGGATAGCTTAGCAATGAACAATGAATTGTGCAATGAATAGTGATTTAAATACTGCTGTATTGATTCCATTTGGAGTTTTAGTAAAGCCTCTTACCCGGAGCCCATGGAATCGAGGATTACTGTAGAAGAGCTTCATCTGTTCAGATGGAAGTGGTCCTAGCACCTTCTGAATAGTAAAAAGTTGGTCAATCTCGCTTTCGCCAGGAAATAAAGGCTGTCCATCGCTAAGCTCCCCAAGAATACAGCCCACTGACCACATATCGACGGACTTTCCATAAGGAGCTCTGAAAAGCAAAGGGAGAGATTATCTTGGCAAACAAAGAAATACATTTTAATAATTTCCAAATTATTTTGAACAGATTCATGATTTAAAGCAATTTGTGTATTTAAGGAATTAAAAATGAGGCTGAAACAAAGGAATTACGGATATCCAAGTAAAAATTTAGAGCACAAGTAAATAAATCTATGCTACTAAAACCGTCAGTTTAATAATAATTTACTTGGTATACACTAAGTTGAAATCTATTCACATCTGGGCATATCTTGAAAATGAATGGCTTAATAAACCCTAATACAGTGCACATGTCTGATGAGTTAACACTTCACTTGGAAAATCAAATGCTCCCAAGAAACGCATTTTCTAGATAATTATCCTTTAGCTCTTGAACTGTCAAAAAATTATACCTCATCTATTTTTTGAGATCAGTCTATTAAAATGTACTACTGACTCACGTGTCTTCTTAAACAATAAACACTGAGTACTATTTAACTTCTGATTGCATAGAAACACAATTTCTTTTTTTTTTTTTTAAAGATTTTATTTATTTATTTGACATAGAGAGACAGCCAGCGAGAGAGGGAACACAAGCAGGGGGAGTGGGAGAGGAAGAAGCAGGCTCCTAGTGGAGGAGCCTGATGTGGGGCTCGAACCCAGAACGCCGGGATCATGCACTGAGCTGAAGGCAGACACCCAACCACTGCGCCACCCAGGCGCCCCAGAAACACAATTTCTAACCTAAGAGTGGGCTCAGCTCTACTGTATTATTTACCTAAAACTATTTATACCCCGTGTATATGGAGCTTTATAATAACTATTTGCCTCAAAGCATGTTTTTTCCATTTCCTTAAGTATTTACAGTTCTCCTCTAGGATCTGAGTTTACCAGAAGGCTTTAGGAACGTTACTGTTATTAATAAATGGAGGCTATACGTGAAAACCTAAGTACTCCATAAAAGCTTTATATGTATGCCCCAATATCTAGAGTCTTAAATAAAATTATATATGGCAGATTAAGAAACCATATTTTCTTTAGTTTCAAACACAAATAATCCAAGTTTTAAGAAGGGAAAGCTACGGGTGCCTGGGTGGCTCAGCCGGTTGGGCGTCTGACTCTTGGTTTCAGCTCAGGTCGTGATCTCGGGGTTGTGGGATCGAGCCCCACGTCAGGCTCCATACTCAGCGTGGAGCCTGCTTAAAATTCTCTCTCCCTCCCTATGCCCTTCCCCCCTGCTCATGCTGCCTTTCTTTCTCTAAAGAAATTTTTTTTTTTTTTAAAAGTTAAAAGAAGGGGCGCCTGGGTGGCACAGCGGTTAAGCGTCTGCCTTTGGCTCAGGGTGTGATCCTGGCGTTATGGGATCGAGCCCCACATCAAGCTCCTCTGCTATGAGCCTGCTTCTTCCTCTCCCACTCCCCCTGCTTGTGTTCCCTCTCTCGCTGGCTGTCTCTCTCTCTCTCTCTGTCGAATAAATAAATAAAATCTTTAAAAAAAAAAAAAAGTTAAAAGAAGGGTAAGACAAAATAAAGTATCTGAAAAAAATACAGGATGAAATTCTAGAATGCCGTAATGATACAGCAGTAATATAAAACTTTCAACAGATACTCTAAATTAAAGCAATGTTAACACTATACAGAATATGTTTCTAGGATAATAAGTCATTACAATTGAAAGTCAGTATTTTCTTTATCTCATTTCCTTCCCACAAAAACCTAAGGACCATATTAGGAAACTTCAAGTAGATTTTTTTTTTTTTGGTAGCTTGTTGGGAAGGGAAGGATACTGATCTTTAATACCTGTACAAAAGAAAAACCTTGTGCTAGATGGAGAAACTTATGGAAAATCTCTACATACCCAAATCGAGCTACTTTTCTTCTGTCAACAGATGTGAATAATTTATACAGCTGGAACTATACTGAATGTAAGGACAAAGTCTTAAGAATGTACAAAAAGGTGGGGCACCTGGGTGGCTCAGTCTTTAAGCATCCTACTTCGGCTCACGTCATGATCCCAGCTTTCTGGGATCCAGCCCTGCATGGGGCTCCCTGCTCAGCAGGAGGCCTGCTTCTCCCTCTCCCACTCTCCCTGCTTGTGTTCCCTCTCTCACTGCCTCTCTCTCTGTCAAATAAATAAATAAAATCTTTAAAAAAAAAAAAAGTACAAAAATGTAAATTCTTAATATTAACCAACTATGAACTGATTTCAATGGGATTTTTAGATAAATAATATGGTTCTTCAACTAGTACTTGACAATCATTTAATTAGCAATATATAATTTGGCTCAAATTCACTGGAGTCTCCATCTACTTTTGGTAGCTCCCACACATCTCTAAACATAACTGCAGTTTTCTGACAGGTATTATTAGGCAGGAAATACTCTCTGAAGGTCTATAATAAGGGTGCCCTCAGAATGAACTTCTTGGGGACATCATATAGACAAAACCATAACATAAAAAGTCCTCTACCATACTTGAATCCTTGGATGGTATTCTAAGGATGACCTACTTCATACTCATTTCTTCTTTGGCAAATCTGTCCAGTAAACTCAAATTCCAGTCCCTCCCAAAAGAAAATGGATTATGCATCCCATTATGTCCAGACAGAGATACAGAGAAAAAGAAACAAAGACAAACACAAAAGAAAATCAATTCTAAAACCAAGTTTAAAAATTAGCACAGAAATTCTAAAATCTATCCACACAAAGGGAAATAATAAAGTGACTAACCACCATTTGTTTCCCAAGATAAAGCAAGCTTTTGATTTAAAAAAAAAAACAGAACTTTCAATAACTGGTATCAATAATTCTTATATGCTCTATGTCAGCAATGAATCAAGAATTACAATCAGATGGTTGGTAGACACTGGGAAATGGTGAGTATCAAAATAAACCCTCAGTGAGTAACTTACACACATATTCTTCAACAAAAGAAACACAGAAATTTGTATTCCTACTATATAAAAAGTATCTTTTAAAATTAAATTAATTAAATTTCTCAGGGCTCCTGGGTGGCTCCATGGGTTGAAGTGTCTGACTGCTGATTTCAGCTCAGGCCATGATCTCAGGGTCGTGGGATCAAGCCTCCCGTGAAGCTCCACGCTCAGAGCAGAGCCTACTCAGATTCTAAAGAGATGAAACCTATAATTAGAGTACCAGTCATCATCACCACCATATCTCATTTTATTTACAGAGTGTGCCTTCTTTCTCCATTCTTGGATGGTCCCCAAGAAGGAAATACAATGTAGGGAAAATAAGAGAATACTACAACTAAGGTAAGTAAAGAATTATTCATATAACTATGTGATCGAGTCTCAGGAGGATAGGCTCCTTCTTAGGCTCTCAAGTTAAAACATACTAAAAAGAAAAGAAGAATCTTATCAGAAAACCCTTTTCTGGGGTTAACAGATGAATGAAAGAGCACTGAAAGTGGAAGGGTGGGCACAAAGTGGATGGATGTGGTGTTGCTGAGAAAAATCATCAATGCAGCGTGTTTGAATAGTCATTTATCATCAAACAGGATTTCTCTAGTCAGAAGAAAATTGGCAACTGCTTCAATATTTACATCATGTTTCTAGCAAAGTGGATGGATATAAGAGATACTTGATAACTGTTTGCTGAATGAATGAATGAATGAATGAACAAACCAACAGATAGGCCAGTCCTCCCAACAAGAGGTTGAGTTTATTTCTTCATCCCTTGAATCAGGGCTTGGCCATGTAACAGGCTTTGGCCGATGAGGCAAAAGCCATGCAAACAGAGGCTTGAAAACCACCTTCGCTTTGCGGCTTGCCCTCTTACTGCAGGGAATTTTTCTGTTATCACATGAAACAACTTGGACTAGCCCACTGGAGGATGAGTCTCCATGGAACAGAGATAGTCTGTCCCAGCTGAGGCCTTGTAAACCAACCAGCCTCCAAATGATCTGCTGAATGACTGCAGCTACCTGAGTGATTCCCATTGAGACCAGCATAAGAACAATCCAGCTGAACTTCAATTACTGACTCCCTCAAATCACTGGTACCCAGAATTGTGAGCAAATAAAACGGTGTTTGTTTTATACCATTAAGTTTTGGGGTGATTTGTTACACTGCAATAGGTAACGAGTATTTAATAAACTAAAGGTCTTATCTTCCATAGATGATCCCAAAGCTAATGATATACGATCAGCAGATTTATAAATGTCATTTTATTTGGGGAAGGTAACTTACCCAAGTAAGAGTTCTGGGGACCGATACCACCTGGTGGCCACATACTCTGTATAATTAGCATTATTGCCTTCTGATAAATTCCGAGCAAAACCTGAAAGACAGAAAAACCCAAACGTATAACTTTGAAAAAGAAATAATAACTTCATGTTGGCAAAGTATTTCAGTGCTAGTCATATTTTAAAGGAACGTCAAAAGAATGTAATGACTGGTACTGAATGGGCTGTTATTAATGGTGCCTTTGTTATTTTAAAATGTTAGTCCATTCATATGTCAATTAAAATATACAGTGTATTCACTAAAAAAAAAAAACAGTCTCCTCCTACATTAAAGAAATCCATATTTTTGAAGTCGTCACATGCTTTTATAAGCATTCAGAGCATACTTTTAAGTCAGCTCTGTCAATAAATGCAAATCTTAGGAACAAAATGAAGTCCCCACAAGAGCCCAAGTCAAAGCTAAAATATCCTGTCACAAATGGTCATTATATTTTTTTTTCCCAAAGATTTTTTATTTATTTACTTGAGAGAGAGAGATCACAGAGGAAGAGGGAGAAGCAGACTCCCCACTGAGCAGGGAGCCCGAAATGAGACTTAATCCCAGGACCCCGGGATCATGATCTGAGCCGAAGGCAGACGCTCACCGATTGAGCCAGTCATTAGATTCTGATACGTGGGACTTAACATACTATTTGTAGATCTACTGTTGCTGATCAGTTCTAGCAATTATATATATAAACAACTAATGGTTGGCAATGATGGAAACTAAGCAGGCCAAAATTATTTTCATCTCCTAATGTGACTGAGAAGCATATTAGGGGTATCTTAATTACTTACAGACTCTATCGATAATTATTTTCCCTCCAAACCCTTTCAAAAGGTTCTGGGGCCAAAAAATAAGCCAGCAGGTAAGCTAATTACCCACCTAACTCACAAAAAGCATTATGGATAGTCACAAAGAACCAGAACATTAAAATTAGGGGTAAAAATTAAGGTGTAGTTTTGAAAAATAGAAAATAGTGTTAACAGTAAAAAATAAAAACAACCACAGCAAAAAACAAAGCCCTAACTTCAGTTAATCAATGCTTCTTCATAAGACATATTTGGAAGAAATATTCCTATTTTCAAATGGGATTCATCAAGGTAGACAAAGGAGCCCGGCGCTCTGGGAGGGAAAGAGCAGTTCAGAAGTGATCACTGGGGATGCGTAGAGCACAGAGAACCACATGCGGTGCAGCCATGTGAAATTTCCTTACCACTTCAAATTGTCTTTCCTTTAAGAAATGATGCTGGGGGTGCCTGGGTGGCTCAGTTGGTTAAGCGTACAACTCTTGATTTCAGCTCAGGTCATGATCTCAGGGTCCTGGGATCAAGCTCTGAGTCTGGCTCCATGCTCAGTAGGAAGTCTGCTTGAGAATTCTCTCTCCCTCTCCTTTTGCCCCCACTCACACACACACACACTCTCTCTCTACCCCCCCAAAATACATAAATAAATCTTGAAAAAAGAAAAAGAAAAAAAGAAAAGAAATGACACCAGACCAAGGATACTCTTTTCCTATTATTAACCATTCTATAGGCATCTCTTTTGTATTTATAACTTGTTTACAAATTTCAGTCATTTGGGGGTTTAAGCAGATCACCAACCCATAGAATCATGGATGCACAGTAAAGGTCGTATGAGGTGCACAAAATCTCAGTAATTGATGGTAGTCACAATTATGGACAAGAATTGAGAAACAGAACCATAAATATTCCTGAAAATGGTAATACTAAGAAAGTGCTAAAAATGTCAAGGTCAAAATCTTTTAAATAACTGTATTTTGGTATTTCTTTTTTATTCTTTTAAGCACTTAAGATGTTTAAAATATAGCAGGCCTCTTCTCTGCAATATTCCTTATAAAGTATGAAAAAATTTAAGCCCTGTAAAACATTTTTCCGCAGGCAAGCAGGTTCAAAATGATCAAATTCTTTGCAAACACCGAGTGAAAACAGTTACACATGCTTCTAATAGCTACACTGGACAAAGCTCGTCATTCACACAGTGCATTCTTAGTATGTTTCTATTTCTCATTTATTCGATCCACCTCCGAGGTACTAATCTAACTTATGCTTACGAAAGAAGACGAATTCTCACTTATATGTAAAGGTTTACAATATTTATTATACTTGAATATATGAAAAAAATAACATTAAAAAAGTCAAGTTGTTATTTTTCAGCATATGGATTAGACAAAGGATTTTTTAAAAGTGACCCAGAACTTAAACACACTAATTTATAGTTTTAAAACTTTTCTGAATTATTTTAACTTAAATTTTTAATAGCACTTAATACAGTTTTACATATATAGAAAAGAATGCACAATTTTCTACTAGGAGAGAATATAATTCAAAAGCTTCCTTATACAATCAACCAGGATCTGGAATATTACACATCAATCACTAACCTCATTCACTGAACATTTAAAGAGAATAAATGGAATTGTTTTAAAAATGCCCTTGACCTTTACAGGTAGGTAACTATTGCATATGCATGATACATATGTATTTACCTACATATATCGTGTGTTTATGATTATACCTAAAATAATTTCCATCAATGTTTAAAATACTTTAAAAATATTCTTTTATCCTACCCAAAACAGAAGGCATAGTAGTATTTCCTAGAAAATTGGTTTTTTGGATTCATTAAGTGCTGGGTTTTGAATATATGCACGTGCATTTATTCGCTTTGCATTCTCATTAAACAAATACTGCATTATGAATTTTTAAAAAGAGTAGACAACACTATGCAAAGAGAGTATAGTATTTTCCCAGCAATCAATTTTTCAACATATGACCCAACAGAATATTCCTCTGCTAACTGAAGTCAAACCATAAAAAAATACTTTTAATAAGCCTTTAAAAGCTACCTATGTGTTATATTAAATTAATTCTACTTATAGGGCTCAATTTCTTTTTAACTTACCAAAATCACAGAGTTTCAAAACATCATTGTGGCTGATTAAGAGATTTTCTGGCTTTATATCTGAAGTATAAAGATGGAAAAACAATTATTAAAAAATGTTCCATGGACTGCTGATTGACACTATTGGATCACTATAACAGCACCTAATTAGAAATACCCAGAGTAATGTGAATAGAAATCTGTGGCAGTGAAAAGCAGGGTAACACAATTTTTGCTGATACATAAAAGTTTCAACTAATTTCTTTTTGAGAAACATGAAGATCCACAATTAAAAAAAATATTTTTCCTTTTAAATCTTAAAGGTATTAATGAGATCTCTGAACGGAATTTAAGAATCACTGAATCTAGGTCACCACATTTCAAGGAACTATCCTACTTTACAAAGTACTAATAACAAATTTTTGGAGATAGAATATAAAATTCTTGGAGATAGAACATAAAAAAACGGTCATACCCCAAGATACCTTAAAAACACATATAAGTAGCTAGCGGTATATTTACTAGAGGAAAAACTACATAAAAAATAGAATTTGTTGTGATTTTCTATATGATGTCTATATTTACATATCTCTCTAGCTTTTCTGTGTGGTTCACAATTATAAATGTCTAATGCTGAAGTTATACTGGATGAGTCAAGAAAAGATTCCTCATTTTTTCCATGAATCTTCAGAAGATGTGGTGGGAGCTGAGTAGAAATATACAGAAAATGCTGTTTAATTCCTGCCTTGGGAGGCATCTCTCAATTCTAATTTTAGAGTACCCATCATTTATATCAGATGGCAGAGGTGAAAATGGAAAAAGGGAAGAGATAGGAGCAAAATCTGTAGATTTCAGAATCATGGTTTCTACTGCTAATTCACAACCATTGATGTATTACTATATATTTAACCAAATCACAGCATCACTATAGAAATGCTGCTAAATCAGTTCCTTATTAAAAGCCTCATATTGTAGTATAGACTGTTATAAGAATCGTTACCCTAGACACTAGATATGCAGTTGACTTGGAGAGCTATCTATACCACCACCAACCTTGATAAGTTAACTGGTATGAAAGTCAAATCCAAGAGAAATATAAAATATCTTTTTCTAGATATAATAGGAGTTGGCATTCTTCACATGACCTTTAAGCTATTCTTAAAGTGAGACTATTTTTAAAGTGATATGCTTGTGTGTTTGTATAGGTAAATTAAAATGTAGTATTCATTTATCTGATAATTCAGAGACAAGAAGTAGATATTTTAACATTTTCTGATAAACATCTTCTGGCTTCATTATTTTATCAGTATGTGTCCCATTACTGTAAAACTCTGGAATTCAAGAGAGATTATCAGGAGAAGATAAACAGTGTAGAGTGAAAGACCGTGCTGAGAAAGTAATTTCCTTTTTATTACTATAAACCACCCACCTCACAGCAATAAAGGACAAAATAAAACAGTTTATGCAAGCATACTCGTGACCTTTATGCAAGGTTGATCATGCCTACGACTTGCAATAGGCACTTTTCACTAACAGGTAGGGAAATTCAGGAAGTGAAGGTATACACCAGACGTGGTTGGTCTACGAGGGAATGAGAGGTGACTGTCAATGGGGGTCAGTGACCACCTTTAAAGCCTTATTCTGGGTGGTTTCAAATTTTCTGGTCTACCAGCAGGACCAAAAGGCAACAGAGAACATCCCTTTGCTCTTTTTGCCCAAAGTAAGCCTTAAAGTTCCTATTTGTCGAGTTCTTTATATCCCTAGGCATTTCTAAAGTTGAGAATAGATCTGGTTGTACAAACAGAGATCGCACCGTAATATCCAAATAAACCTGCAGTCCATCCTTTTGGTGATACAAAAGGAGACTTGGAAGGTGAACGACATCTCATATCCTGTACTTTTAAAATGTATTTAATTTAAATGGGACGTCAGTGCCCATGGAAATACTCTTAAGACAGTAATATATAAAATATTTCATTGTTAACTCTGATCTTTTCTTAATATTTCCCATTTCAAAAATTCCATACTTACCTCTATGGACAATATCATTCTTATGGCACCAGTGAATAGCTTTGATTAACTGATAGATGTAACTTTTAACTTTTTCAGGTGGAACTCCATTTGGCATTTCTTCCAGCAATTCAAGCATATTCTAAAAATTAAATAGGGAGCCATTAACCTCCACAAATTAGGCCGGCCCATAAATCATGTTATTAACAATAAAAAAGAGTCCTCGATGATAATTCACCCAATACACAGTATGCATTTTTAAAAACTGTTTTGTCTTCCATCTACAATCTTTTTCAAGCAGAAGCAGGATACTGTATGAAATCAAAGTTCTCTTTTAAGAGAAATTCCATTTTTACTACTCCCCAGTGCTGCCCCAAATAATAACCCTGGCACTTTCCTCTCTCCTTAAAACCTTTCAGGCATCACTTTAGAATACTTCCAAGGGAAAAGCAATACAAAGTAGAGATAAGATGCTGTGATGTATAAAGGAGAGGGGAAAGAGTCATTTTAACACAGCCCACTACGTATGTTTAATAGAACCTTGCAATAAAATCAAGCCTTGAAAATATTTCTAGAACACCTGGAAAATATTTTTAAAGAAAATGATCCCTAAGATTAGAAGTCATCCACGCAATCAGTACAAAAATTAAGACAGGCTAGAAAATGTTGCTGAAATAAACACTGACAGACCCCCAACAAATCAAGTTTTGAAACTCTTGGTTTGGAGTCAGAGAAAATTCTAAAATTCATGCAAAATTTTTTATTAAGTAGAAACTCTACTTAACCAGTCTCCACTGAATTTCCAGAGTAACCACACATTTTCCATTCCCTCTGTAAAGTACAACACTAAGGTCCACAGCATGATTAGAGTTTGTTCTTTGTAGACGACCGTCTAGGAAAGCAGGTCTCAAAGTATGACCTGTGGATCTCTTGGGGGTGGTTACCAGATCTTGCAGAAGGCCCATAAAGTCAAAACTATATTCATAGCAACACTCAGCTCGTTGGCTCTTTCACTATGTTTGTATTTACACTGATGACTTAAAGCAAGGATGGGTGAACTGGTGACACCTTAGCATAAATCAAGGCATTGGATTCTTCAATGCTACACTCTCGCAGTTATTTAAAAAAAAAAAAAAAAAAAAAGACAAAAAGCCAGTTTTAGTTAAGGATGTCTTTCTTCGATGAAGCAATGAAAATTACTGCTTGTATTAAATTTCAACTTTTGAGTACGTGTCTTTTTAGGAATCTATATGATAAAATGAAGAATGCCCATAAAGCACTTCTTCACATAACAAAGCAAGATAGTTGTGAAGAAAATCACTTGAGTGACTTGAGTTGCAAGCTGAACTAGCTGCTTGTTTTTGGTAGAACACCATTTCTCACTTGAAAGAATGACCCACAACCGTATTTATGTTAACATGTAATGGGACTATTATTGTTATTCTTAAATGAATTAATAATTTATATTGCTCAATTTTGACTCATAGTATGATAAATATTAATAGATAAAACCCACATAAATAATAAGCTCTTAGTGTTTCCAATAATGTTAAGAGTGTAGGAGTCGTAAGACCAAAAAGTTAGAAAACCTGCTTACTCTAATACAACCTCCAGTTGAGCTGCATACATACAATCAATTGTTTGTTTATAACACTTTCAAACCTATTTATAACAGATGCACTTGTTATTTTAATACAATTAAATATCATATAACCATTGAAATAATGTTTTAAATAGAGTTGCTGTTTTTAAGAAAACAAAGTTTAACACTTTGGAAAGACTTAATAAAGGAAAGCCACTAAACACACTGTTGCCTAATCAAATGGGAGTGCAACAACTATAAAACACTGGCAGGGGACAGGTGGTGATGGTGATAAGGATTCTGCACTGAGATTGCTTTACAATGTTTTTAAGCTTTTGCTTCACTTTAAAGATGCTCTCACAGGCTTTCACAGTTGATGCATTATGGGTATGATGTATTTAAGAAAGACTCATTGGAACTCCAACAGAAGACAGATACTCAAAAGGCCTTGACCCTACCTCTAAAGAGTAGTAAATGAATATATATTTTAAGTTAAAATGTTTGAAGTATGTATGCATCATTTTTAAATGATTCTCTACTTAAATTGCCTTTTTCAATTAACAAATGCATAGGAGGTCCCAAATGCACACTAGGAATAAGAGGGTTTTGCAATACAGAAAATAAACTGTATGTCTCATTTCATATTACACTTTAAATTCTTCAGTGGCAGAGAAGAATGTCCCTCAATATCCATTCTTCCCTTAGCCCACAGTAGTACAATTTGTAAGTGGATGCATAGGTGCTCAGAATGAAGAGTACATTTCCTCTCTGCCTTGCAGTTAGAGTGGCCATGAAACTAAGTCCTGGCCAATGGGATGTGATAGCTGGTGCCTGATCTTGACCTTAAGAACAAGGGCCACATCCCAGGAGTGGTAGAGCAGAAAGGCAGAAGCCATCTAGGCCTCCTATGGCTAAGGAGCAGAGTTACCATACCAGGTACTACCTACCTTTCTATTTGTATGTGTGGAAGAAGGAAATTTCTATTTTGTTTAAGCCACTATAATCCTGTATCTCTGTAAAGGGTAGGGGGTTGTTACAGAGATACAGAGATTTTCCTGCCCTCTTGAGACTCTTTGTTAACTGTTAGGCACTACCACTGATGGGAGGTCACCTTCCACTGAAAAACCACAGGGTCAGGGCAAGAATCACAGGCCTGCGGGGACACAATATGGGAGCTCTGGTAGCAGCTCTGCCACTTATCATCAGAGAGATCTCAGACATGACAAATTACCTGGTACACAGAGGTAATTTCCCCATTCGTTCATATTAAATTGTTTTTAATCGTGAACCATCACCATGAGCAGAACAGAAATAAAAAAGACAAACTGAAATAGATCTGTCAGAATTTCATTATTTGGCAGTGAAAACTGCAAACTGCATGATTATTCTTGACAACTAAAAAATAATATAAAGAGGTTCTGATTTTTACAGCAATCCTTTTTTATAACATTTTAATGAGTATCAAATTTCAGTTTAATTTTGGTGGGGAAGGTCCCTTAGGAAAATACCTAAATTGACACAGGAAAAGAAACCTTAAGGGGCACGTGGGTGGCTTAGTCGGTTAGGTGTCCGACTCTTGATTTCAGCTCAGGTCATGGTCTCAGGGTTGTAGGACTGAGCCCCGCGTCGGGCTCCACGCAGGGCGTGGAGCCTGCTTGGGATTCTCTCTCTCCCTCTTCCCCTCACCACCCCCTCAAAATATAAAGATCTGTCTTCTTTTAAAAAAAAGAAAAAGGAAAAGGAAGCTTTAAGCAGATTTTGGAAAAGAAACATAAAACAGTGTTTTAAAATGACAAAGAAACTTATACTCTTCAAGTTTTGCTTGTAATGAAGTTACTACATCTATTTATTTTCATTAGAAAAATAATTTGTAAAGGCTGAATTAATTCAAAAGCCACATTCCTGGTCCATCATCTTGGCAACACTGCTTTCTATTTTGTGATGATGATGGTGGTGATGACACTGTCATTTATGCCACAGAAAGCAGCTGGCAAACATAACCCTCTCCAGTGTTCACCTTCTTTAGAAAGCCTTATCTTATAATTTAGAAATTCCTCATTTTATCATGTAGATTCCTACAAAGACATGTACTCAAGAAGTGAAATTTAATAAAAGTAATAATTTTTACTGTTGGTTAGATTATAACAGGAAATCAGGAGCCACATATTTATTCATCAAGGAAATCTCCAAAAAGTCCATCTGGCTCCAGTTTATCCTACTCTTGTTAAGGTAATTATTTCAGTTTTAGGCAATTATCAACCACTGAAGGGCAGCTGCCCTCAAATAAATTCAAAGACACATGTATTGATTACTATAGCATACACTTGCCCTTAGGCCACACATCATTAAAATTGTCACTAATAGTTACCAATTTAAAAAAAATACTAAAGTATGCAGACAATTTGAACTGTGTATACTTTTCTCCTTTTCTCCAATGCTTCCAATCCGTTATTTATGGCCTCATCTACCTCTCCTCAAGCCTTACCGTATGCCTCCTGGTACATCTTCTTCCCTTAAAGCCAAAGCACTGGCAATTCACAAAAGGTTGCTCCATGAGCCCACTCATTTGCCACTGTAGGTCTGATTTAGGCAGCCATCCTAGGCTTGCAGGCTGCCTTACACACCTCTGTCATCCTATGTCATCACTGTCAATTTACTTGTCTCTCCCTCAGAGGCCTTGCCTAGGTTTAATTTAAATAAACCAAGTCTAAAAATTACTTGTTGAACAGAGATTCTAAAACATCAGAAGCCAAAGTAATTCACTGTTGGAATGTATGATGATCTCTGTATATTTAAATTGCACAAAATACTTCAATAGATTTCAGGGCTTCTAACGATTATGGATAATAATTTCATTTTTAAAATACTAAGATTATGAGTACATTGACAAATCACATGAGGTAATAATGCTTCCTTGAATATTGTCAGAAACAACCCTAAATAAAAGAATCAGGCAGGGGCGCCTGGCTGGCTCAGTTGGTAGGGCGTGCGACTCTTGATCTCAGGGTCATGAATTTGAGCCACATGCCGGGTGTAGAGATTACTTTAAAAAATTAAAATAAAAGTAAAAAAAAAAAAATAGAATCAGGCAAATCTCCTGATTTAATTAGTGACTTACTTTTTCAACATACTCAAACACCAAGTACAATTTCCCCCTCCGACGAAAGGCTTCCTTCAGCTCCACGATGTTTTCCTGCTTGAGAGTACGAAGCATTTTAAGCTCTCGTAAAGTCGTTTCCTTGACTTCTTCATTTTCTAGAATGTAAACAATGGTGAATAGAGTAAAATTAAAGCTTTCAAGCTACTGTTCAAAGAATTCTAAGAACAGTGAAAACATACCAATTTCACTTTCCACTTCGAGTACTTCTGCATAAGAAGTTCAAGGATGGAAGATTAAATATCACATTTTCTTGTTGAAAGGATCAAGAATTAGCATCTTACAGAAGAAAACGCTTACTTGACCAGCATGAACCTAATTTTCTGCTTGTGTTTTCTTATACTCCGTTTTGTAAAGTATATGTATAAACACAGACTGACAGATACGACAATTGAATCCACTGTCATTTTCATTCTAACACTACATACTGAGAAAGAAGGAGTTTAAAAGGGTAAGAAAGAATCAACTCGATCAGTGTGCAGAGGAGCCTCTATGCAGCATCTGTAGCAGCTGAGGTTTTTAACTCTGGCCTGTAGTTTTGGCTTTAAAGAGCATTTTATTCTTCAGGCTGCACGTGAGTCACCTCAGTGAGCAGAGGTCACTTACCAGGCAGCCACAGCACAGCTCATAGTCAAGTTGCAGGAATTTCTAAGAGTGTCTGATCTCTCTGAACAGCAGCTGCTATAGGTCCCTGCTGTCTTCCTGTGGCATGTCCATCTGTCCACCCCAGATGGTGTAGCCGTACTGGGATGGAGAACTTAACGCTGAACCAATATACCCTTCCACATCATCAACTTCACTCATGATAGCCCCCACAGGCATGGAGAAGGACAGAAATCACATTAACTCTAATGGATGAATTGGCAGGGGAGTAGGGAAGGTAATACTTTATTTTAAATGAGTTTTTACGATACCTTCAGATTTAGCCTAGAAATTCTAACTACCATGTTTACATATACACATACATGTATGCACACACATGCACACACACACACACACACACACACAAGAATACAGGTTCATAATCCTTTATCTGCAACTTCAAAAATCAGTCTAAAAACTGAACACTTTTTCGAAGTTTACGGCAAATCTCTTTAGAAGTAAAACCTGAACTGGCACGAGACGACTTATATACTTTGTTTATCCCACTTAGTATGAATATTCATATGTTTGCTTCAGAAATAGTACCTGATTACAAGGTGCTAAAGTAGCATGCCATATTTCCATTCTAAACTCCAAAAGTTATTCTAATTTTAAAACACATTTGTCCCCAAGGTTTGGGGTCAGAGTCAAAATCCTAGCTTGAGAGTCTAAGTTTTGTGATTCTCAGGTTCAGTCATATCTAACTTCCCTCAGGTTCAGGGAAGAAGAAAATGGAGTTTGGGGATGAAGGTGATAAAGAGGAAAATGCCTTCTAGGGAGAAAGGCTTCCTAAGCAAGATACACAAGAGGAAAGGGGCTGAATCTTCCCTACAAAGGGGGATGGAAGATTCTAAATCAGGTACCAGAAGTACTTCTCAGATTATTTTTTATCCCAGCCCATTTCTCAGCCCCCGTTCAAACTGAGTTTAAAGAATAAAGAGACAGTAATAAAAGCAGGGGCTTTGTAGCACCAGAGTATCTATAATAAACAGGGAACATAAAGTCAACACTCCTTTGTGAACTGGTTACACAAGTGAAATATTCTCCTTACTTCAGGAAAAAAAAAAAAAAACTGTTGGGGAATGCTGGAGCAGAGATCAGAAAAGGACAGAGAAAGATACCGCCTATCAGAAAGCAAGAACTAGCAGTAACAAAGGCCAACAGTGATATAAGCAGTGAGCCAGCCCAGTCCACACCAGGGGGTCAACTGGGAACTGGGGACTCACAGGGAACCCCTGTCAGGGGAAAAGAACATGACACCGAGGGGGCCACCTGGCAGTAGGGGGAATGTACGAGATGTGATCAGGGGACTTCCCAAAGTGGCTTAGAGGATTGTGGTGCGATAGAGGTCCAGCTGTTCTGCAAATTGGGGTTAAGCCAGAGAAGTGGTGTTTTGTGATTTTCAGAACAGCTAAAACGTAGGGAACGCTAAAAAGTCTTTACTGTTGTAAGGTAGGTTCACTGGCTTCTCTGCTATCCCATCTGGGTTACTTTCAAGAGTGGGATAATCAAACTAAAGTCCACTTATGTCTAATACACAGAATGCCACACAGGTCTCAATACAAAGCAAATGATCTTCTAACAAGGAAATAATACAATAGAGGCAAATATACTGATTACTCATGACCTGGTTCCTGTCCACTTTTCCAACCCCATCTCATATCCTTCCTTCTCCTCCCTCATGTTAGTCTTTTAGTCCCCAAAATAGCCCCAACTTTGTTTTTTCAACCTTAGGGCCTTTGAACTTATTCCCTTCACCTAGAATTTGCATTCCACAACCCAGACTCCTTACAAGGCTGGCTCCTCTTCAGGTTTCAGTTTAAATAGCATTCCTCACAAGCTTTGCCCAGATCACTAAACCAAAGCAAGCCTCCATCCCTATTATTCCTTATCACACTACTCTGAACTTTTCTTTCGCAGACCTTCTCACCATTTTTATTTATAGATTGTTTTGTTTACGGGTGGCCACCCCTGCTAAACCAAGAGCTCTCAGAGGACAGGCCTAAGGTCTACTGTTCAACAATACACACTCAACCACCCAGGACTGCACCTGGCACAAAGAAGGGATCAATAAATACTTCTGACACAAATGCTTTCACTGGTGCCATGAGGAAATCTTCAGTCATATGTGGCTAGCTTTCATTCATGGGAAGCAGCAATGTGATGGCAAGCAAGAGGCGCTTCACCCTTTCAGTTTCGAGTACAATGCTTTCAATCTCGTCTCTAGAAGGTTGAGAGGGCAGCTTTTCAGGCAGTAAGACAAACTAAATTTATTTTCCCCTATTCATCTCTATGCCTGGTTGTCTTCTACAATATATGATTATAAAATATGGAGCCTCAAAAAAACTACAAAGTACTAAGGGTCAAGAACACATATATATTTAACCATTCATTAACAACATCCATAAGCTCTGCTGGAGCTGGGTACAAATGAATGTTGCAACCAAATCAAAAGTAAATACAGCTGGTACATGTTTTCTAGTCAAATGCTTGGTGAATTCTTGGCACCCGAAAAGCAACTGAAAAAAGGGAGCTTTGTATTACTAACAACTTGCAGCAGTTTCACTTTGCTGACAGATAGAGCCACCTCAGAATGCCTGAAGTAGAATGGCTTTAGAAGAAGGAATGCTGGAGTAGGATTTGGGAGACCTGGAGTTTGGATCCTGTTAATGAACCAACACTGTGAAATATGATGTTGGGCAAGCCACTTAACTTTTCATTCATAAAATAACTAAAAACTGGGCACCCTCCCCACCTACACACACCCTAAAAAAAAAAATCCCGTGGCTTTTTCCAAATCTAATAATCAATGATTTATTTCCATTAAAATCTCATTGATTATGAGCATAAACCTCACTGATTTTTGCTACTTTGTTATATAGACATCATTCAAATCTATACCAACTCTACATAAAAATGGCTAAAGAAAGAGAAATGAATCTTCAAAAAGCAGCTCACAAAATCACCTAGCATATGGGGCCAAAACCACCTAATTTGAGCTGCCTATCTATTTTAGGAAATAAAGGCTTCTCTAACGTATGCTTGTCATAGATATTAAAAGTTGAAGTAAGCACTTTGGCACTAAGAATGTAATGAATGGGAACAGGCAGGAAGTGGAGTTATTAATTCCCTAAGTGCAAGCAAAATGCACACTCTTCATTACTCGGTCTATTCTATCATTTTTGTTTCTCTAAATACTTTCAAGGCTCTTGGCTTACCCTATAGGACAAAACTGTGGCACTAAATGATAAGATGATGGGATAAAGCAATACACATTCCACTTACATATGCTTCTCATCTCAGGTTCAGAAAGTAGCCAAGCTCTTCAGCAAGGCAGTTTTTCAAAGGTGACAGCACAGACTACTGACATGAGCCCAAAAATCCCTGCCTTCCAGTTGAAATAATCCTGTGGATTCTTTATTTAGGCTAGGCTTCTCCAGTTTACAAATGAAGAAACCAAGTCTAGAAAGATCAACTTCCTCAGGGTGAGTGAGGGGAATGCCACACTGAGTAGCACACAGGCACATAGGCAACATGGTGTAAGGTATTGAGCAAGCTCTAGAGGATGAGTCAGAACACCCAAGCTCAGGTCTGCACTTTGCTACTGCTTAGCTGAGTGGCAAAGCAACATGGTATGGGTAGAAGAAAAATTCAACAAAAATTTTGAGGTCTGCATCTTCCCCAGTTAATTACACACTAGCTATGCAGCTTTGGGCCTTGGATTCCTTGGCTGTAAAGTGGAGTTGGACTTCTACTAGAGGATTCTGAAGGTCCCTCCAGCTCTAAGACCTGGTGCTTCCATGCAAGTCCTACTTATGTGCATGTTGATGGACCTGGTCATCAGTTACCAGTGAGGGTGTTCAGCTTAGTACAGGCAGCAAGGGCAGCAAGTCTGACAATGTTAAATTCTTTTGAATGATGATTAAATGGCAGTGTAGAAAAAGGACGTTAAGTAAGAAAAAAACAAAGAACTAACCTACTTTTAGCTCGCCAGTCAGGCAAGTTAACACACTAAAAATCAAGGAGGGAGATTCACTAAAGTAAAAGAAAACAATTTTTAAGGGGAAAAAAAAAATCACAGGAGCAAAAGAAATGCAAAGTAAGTAATAAAAAAGAGAAAAATCTAAAGATGAGCAGAAACTCTATTGTAACTCTATTTTTAAAGAACTGTGGGCTTGGAAAAGAAATCCAGAAATAGCTGTAACCTACTTTATGAAATCACAAACCTGACATTCTTGTATAGCCAAAGAGGCCCCCCAAAATGGACCTTTAAATGGGTACAATGGAGGGGGGGGAAGCCAACCCATCTTTGTACAAAATTATAAGGGTACCATACTTGAGTCTGGTTGCCCTGACTAAAGAAGGAAAACCAACAAGAGGGCAATTAACATGGCCAGGGGGGTTTGAAAGGCGGTACCGATATCATATATTTCAAAAAAGATGAAAATCCTCAAATCTTCAGCAATGAAGACCAGGTAGAGCACAATAGAAATTTATTAAATTATGAAAGGTGCAAATGTTCATCAAATCCTAGAAGAATTTCTGAAGCTTGAAAGAGATCCATTCTGGACATTAAAAAGGAAGTGTGGTGAAATCATGACTAGCCGGAATGCTCAAGCTTAGTTAATTGAATTCTCTGTTTAACCAAAGGTAGGGAAGTTTGTTTTAAGGCCTCTCTTACAGAGAAATCAGGTTTTTTAATTTAAGGACCAGAGACTATGAACTCTTGTTTTGTACCATTATATAAAATGAGACCAGAGTTTCCTCGATCCAGAGATCAGGATAGAGCTTTCTAAAGTCTGGGTAAAAATAAGGATGAAATGAACTGGAAGAAAAAAGGGAAGACCAATTAAACATTTTCTCATGTTTAAAAAGAATAAATGGGTCCATTCCAAGAGAAAAAATATTTATCCACAGAAAAGATAAGCAGGATATGAAATGCAAGCCATTTTATTTGATATAAAAGCAGAGGCACAACCTAAATTCCATCTGAACTATGGACTGCTATACAGCTCTCCGAGAATCAGCCTCCTTGCCATGTACCAAGGCCCAGTGACATAGGGAGGATCCTTCCTCACCCCGTCACCTGTACTTTTAGGGAAAGACTAAAAAATCCTAAAAAGCAAAAGATGTTGTCACACCAGAAGATCCTAATGTATGTCAAAAATAAATCCTAGATCACAGGACCTCCTCAAGTAAAAGATGAACCGACAACGTTTTTAATTCTTGTTAGTTCAAATCTATGTAGGCTAAATCACGGCTCTTAGATTATTCAATAAATTAAGGATGGCAGACATTTGTACATGTGTGTGCATGAGAATGATCTTCCAATAGTGACAGATTACCATCTGAACATCAAATCTTACTGTACAAAATTGGAGTTATAGGAAGGGTAGATGAATTAGGCTAAATTTATCATTATACATAGTCCAAAAAATATCTTTCAACTAAATCATTTCTAGTAACTTTTTGGTCTGTGGTCATTTTTCTCTTTTCAGAAAATCCAAATACTAAGTAGAACTAATTCTATGAAGACTCCTGGTTAATTAGGTGTTTATACTTAATGTTTCTCTGTGGGAACTTACATTAATAGACAAATTCATAGGGGTGACTGGGTGGCTCAATCGGTTAAGTGTCTGACTCAGTTTGGGCTCAGGTCATGATCTCATGGGTCATGAGATCAAGCCGTGCTTTGGGCTCCGTGCTAGGCCTAGAGCCTGCTTAAGATTCTCTCTCTCTCCTTCTCCCTCTGCCCCTCCCCCACCACTCACATATGTGTGCTCTCTCTCAAAAAAAAAGAATTGCCTAAAACTCTACATTGATGATGATGAATAAAGAAGCAAAAGTCATGAAAACAAAAAAATATTAACTAATGAAGAGATCTCAGATAAAAATTTCATCACTCACACAAGTCCTCCATTTTAACATGAGTTATGTTAGTATGTCAGTCTTTCAAACAAAATCATAGACTAAAGACACTGATAAATGATCTGACAGAGTTCTAACAGCTAATAACTAGAGAGTAAAAAACTGATGAGGATGAAGACAGAAAGACGGGGACAGACAAAAATAAAGGGAAAACTGACAAAGCCTTTGGTGTATTTTTTTAATGAGCCTCTTTTTATTATGTAAGTCATTCATTGACTTAATCTACAGTTTTACTGTAAAAATTGTCCATCTCCCAAAAAAGTAACATTTGATTATTTTTTCTAAGAAATTGCACATAGTTGCTATTATAATCTAAATTGTGTTGGGGCGCCTGGGTGGCACAGCGGTTAAGCGTCTGCCTTCGGCTCAGGGCGTGATCCCGGCGTTATGGGATCAAGCCCCATATCAGGCTCCTCTGCTGTGAGCCTGCTTCTTCCTCTCCCACTCCCCCTGCTTGTGTTCCCTCTCTCGCTGGCTGTCTCTATCTCTGTTGAATAAATAAATTTAAAAATCTTAAAAAATAAATAAATAAATAAATTGTGTTAACTATAAGATAAAGTAAACTTATTTTTATAATTTTTGTTCCATTTTCCCAACTTAATTAAAGTCCCAGTCTAACCTTTTATTTACTATTAAAGTTTGGTTCCCATTTTAGATTGGCATCTATTATCCTGGGATAACAAGGACAGCTTGAATTAAATAGTGGTCTACCTTAAAATGTAGTTTCAAAAACATTTTATACAAATTTGTGGATATATATGAATTTAATAAGAAAATAGGGCATGATAACAATCTTCTAAACCTAACAGAAGATCATATATACTCTCATAAAATATCCCTTGATATCATCAGTATGAAAATACTTGACTAGCTTGAATGCAAATCAGACCAAGTTCAGATTCTATTCAGTGTAACAATGTTTTTACAGGATTATTTCATGATCTTCACAAAGATTTTTAAACATTGGGTTTAGAAAATTCACTATCATCAACAGAATATTTTCAGAGTAACTAATAAATGAGATTAATGAGAGCTATATGACAATAAGGATATTATGATGAAACTCTATTTTTATTAGAATTGTCCTGACTGAAATTTAAGGTGATAAAATGGTTCAGAATTAAGTGGTTTCCACAGGGGTTGAATGGACATTCTCATGTGTACTGAACTACCTATGTGCATTTCACATTCCAAAAGGATTGTTCACCACACACATTCCCTTACTTCTATTAAGCAAGATTCTACTCAGGTAAGAGGAAAAGGGTAAAGGCAGAAAAGAAGAGTACAAGATCTTCCAGGGACAGCTGAAAACAGTAGGAAAGTGTGCCTAAAACAGAACAGGAACTAAAAAGTTACAAATAATTCCATGTCTTCAGATTCTATCACAGAAATGTTAAGGAAGTATTCCTCCAGAAATATATATGGGCGTACCTACAAAGGTGTCCATCTGCAAGGTGGATGGGTGATAAGGCTGCATGTCCGTAAGGTAGGATAACTGATAATGGTCTGGCAGAGATGAGGGCAGAGGGGATTCATGCTTTGTCAGCACACAGAAATGTAGGCTGAGCAAATGTTTCCTATAATGTCTAGACTATTCATACACTTTCTGGATGCCACACCTAGAAACGATGTCTCTTGCCTCAAAATTATTCAAATTCATTCAGGTACTGACTTCTTTCTTTCTTTCTTTTCTTTTTTAAAGATTTTATTTACGTATTTGACAGATAGAGAGCACAGTAGGGGGAGCTGGACAGGGAGAAGCAGGCCCTCCGCTGAGCAGGGAGCCCCATGTGGGGCTCGACCCCAGGACCCGGGATCATGACCCAAGTGGAAGGCAGATGCCCAAGCGGCTGAGCCACCCAGACACCCCAGGCACTGACTGCTTTCTACTCCGTTTTACTGCTATATATTTACAGGTCTTAATTCTACTAAGCTTCCTGAAATTACCCACACCTGATTTACCTTCATGTCTCTTACAGCACTTGGCTCAGTGCTCAATAAATTTCAACAGATACGCTATTGATTACCACTCTAAAGGTATCAGCACACAGGTACAGACATATTGTTTAACTGAAGTTAAGAACTGGTATGCACAGAACAGAGATTGTGAAGAATATGGCACTTCTGTTGTTGTTTTTTTTTTTTAAAGCAATGGCATACATGACCTAGATTGTACTGCCTATCAAAAACTTCATGACAATTATTATTTTTGGTGGTAACCGATGCTTGACAATGTGCCTTACGAGATGAATGCACAGCCAGAAGTCTTTACACGAAGGCAAAGGTTATGCTTTGATCTACTGTTGCAACCACTCTTTTTAGATCATCATTTGTCTCTTGGCCACCTGTGGTTAGCCCAAAGCCACTGCTCAAAGAGCTCATTGCCAATGGTCTCAGAGTGGACTGGCCTGGGGCTATTGTTTCCTGTTAGACTTCAGGTACAGCATTTGAAACAGGTTTTTTTTTTTTTTCTTTAGAACAAGCGAAAAGCTTTTTTTTTTTTTTTTTTTTTTTTTTTTTTTTTTTTTGCCTTCTCTTTAAGGCTGGCAAGAAAGTGGCTGCTAAGGGTTTCCCAGATGATGTGATGTGCTCCACATAACCAGCACATGAGAGGTGGGTTATATCAAATACTACTGAATCTACCCCCAGGATTTTGTGAGCCCTTTTTATTATTTAATGTTTGCTAAGTGTCTAAAGTAGGAGTGATGAAACTGTTCACAAACATAGAGGCTGGTGTGTTACAGTACTTAGTCAATGTGTGCTGACAGAGGTAGGCTACGACTGTTATTGTCATACTTGCAGTTAGATAGGAAAGTTAATGCTATGCCTCTTAGCACTATTTTTCACAAAGCAGGTTATGATTCAGTGGTAAAAATCAATGTTATCTGATGCCACAAATAGGCATTTATGTGAATTTATATGAGCAGGAAAGAACAGAAAATGAAGAACCTCACGTTAGTGTAATAGTTTTGTGACATTTTTGCTTCAGTTATATATAGGACATTATGTATGTAGATACTGGATTAGAATGTAAAAAAATATTTCTGTGGGTCTCTGTAGAAAAAAAAATTGGGGAAATGCTGCCTAGAGCTTCTGAAAGGTCAGGTGTGCCTTTGTGGTAAATTTTTCTACTTGGCTATCTTTAGATGCCCAATAGTCTAGATTTAAAACCTAATGAACTACTGAAATGCTTTATTTGTTTATATTTTGTAGGTTACTTTTTTTTTAGTGCTTTATTTTAAATTTTCTTGCCCAGCATAGGGTAATTTTAATGCTCCATCTGAAATGGTCTGGATGTAACCAAGGACTCCAACTATGGTATTTCTTCTTGAAAAGCTTTTATTCTTCCAATGAGTTATTTTAAATATAAAATCACTTTCTTGATACTATCTACATACCACTTATTCTTGTATTTCTAAATGACTAGAAACCGGAGATCACAGTAACCAATACCAAAGCCCTTCAAACAGCACTTACTATTTGTGTGAACTCACAAAAGTATTTATTTCAAATCAGCTTTCTCATTTTAATAATATTTAGGAATAGCAGAAATAGCATGCCTTCTACCCAGCGTTTGAGGCAAGATTTCTACAATGCTGACTGTACCTTAAAATATAAGATAAATTTTCTAATATAATGAGATACGGAAAGATTTACACAGAAGGAGCCAAATGTTTCAAAGCAAAGCATGATAATACATAAGTTACACTCACTTTCTGAGATGGGGACTTTAACATTTCAGGAACAAAGTCTAGTTAGCTAGATGCCATCTCTTCCACATTCTATTCACAAAGACTAAATACAAAAAGGAAAAATATATATATATGTATATATATATATACCTTCGCTGTCCTTGAATTTCTTGATTGCCACAATTTCATGTGTTTCCTGCAAAGGAAAAAAGAGGCAGAAAGTCATTTTCCAGTGTTTTTGAAATTGGGAATCCCAATTGTCTGGGGGTATATTCAGGGACAGAATAGCAAGAAACCGGAGAGTAAATAAATAAATCCTCTTCTTTCCCAGCCCCTCATTCCCTGGTTCCAAAATTCTCCTTCTTACCACCCTACAGACATTTTCAGAAGAGGGGAAAAAAAAAAAGTAACGGGGAGAGAGAAGGTGACCAAGAGCGGAGATGGTGATAGACCATGGACAAACCAGAAGTGTCGATGACTTGAGGCTACACAAAAATGCCAGGATGACTGACAATATAATATACCATCATCTGCACTTCCTTCTAAACTCAGGGACACATTTTAATTGGGCTCCTATAGCACAGAAAAGGCTTCTACAATACTCGGTAGTTGATGGTAGCAGAATTCCCCTTGAAAGTCTCCTCCCTTCACTTAACTTTTCCTTACAGACCTATCTAGTTCACTAGTTCTCCCCTACTGATGGTCATTTCAAACCCAAAGAGAGACAAACATCTGCTGCCAAATACCAATCACTACCTCCCCTCCTGCCCTTCTTTCACTCTCCCGAACAGAAGGAGTTTGTGAGCAGAAACCTACTTTAAACTGAAACATTTCAAAAAAGATAAGGGCTGGAAAGGAAATGGAAATGCTCAGAACTAAGCACCATGAGGTTAAATAACTCATGTCTAATTCTGGTCTATAAAAGGAATAAAAAAAAGCTTTTGGCAAAATAACATATAGATTCTTCAAAGCCAACATGTTATATAGAAAGGTCTTCTGAATGACTCAGGTCTGCTTTTTTGTACTCTAAGTGGGTATACTTTGAGATCTGTAGGAGCAAATCTTTTAATAAAAGATTTTCCCTGCATCAAAACAAAGGATTTAAAAATGCACACAATAACAGGCAATAACCAACAAGGTACAAATCATTAACTTATTAAAAATAAACACTTTAGTTGTTAATAAAAGCAAAGGGGGTTCATGAAAGCGGGGTGGGGGGGTGACCATTTTAATTCTTATGCTCAACAACAAACCCTGAATCGTAACTAGGTCTGTAAAATCAAACCCTTTCTGTTTCTCACCTGCCCCTTGAAATAAGAAGAAAATATCAGCTTTCATCTTTGTTATAGGGAAAAAAAATTCAACTGAAAGTGCTATAGGCTACTGAGGAAAAAGGTTCTTAAGAGTATTACATTTTTGTTGTTAATGGAGGATTGATAGAATTGTAGAGTACAGACAGCTTCTGGGATACAATTTATTTGTACTCAGTCTTCCAGGTACTTTCTGATATTGGAAGTGTTTCATTATTGGGAAGAAATAACTGCAAATTCAAAGTGATATGGGGGATGATCAGCTAGAATATTAGTACAGGTAGTAGCAGGTAACTCTGCTAGGTATGCTACTCCCTCTTAACACAGTGATAACCATTTTCTTACTCTGCTCCTTTTCAAAAGGCTCTAGCCAGCAACCTACGAATGGCATAAGAGGAAGAACAAACACTATCAGGAAACTTGGCTCCAGGCACAAAGAGGCAGCATGATATGCACCCAGAAAGAGAGTAAAACTGCTCACATTTCAGGGCACCTGGGTGGCTCAGTCAGTTAAGCATCTGCCTTCGACTCAGGTCATGATCTCACGGTCCTGGGATCGAGCCCTGTGTCGAGCCCCATACCGGGTTCCCTGCTCAGCGAGGAGTCTGCTTCTCCCTCTACCCTTCCCCCTGCTCTCTAATAAATAAAAATAAAATCTTAAAAAAAAAAAACTGTTCACATTTCAGCTGAGAGATCTTCCAAGTCATGTTTCCTCCCATATTGCACTCTAAACGGAGTCCCAAGGCATCTTTTTTAATTTAAATTTAATTAACATATACTGTAGTATTGGTTTCAGAGGTAGAGGTCAATGATTCATCAGTCTTATATAAAATACCCAGTGCTCATTACATCACATGCCAAAGCATCTTTTTATTGCATCCTAAGTGTTAACTTTGTCTGATTTTACAAAAGCTCTTGCTTATTAGTTCAAATTCACCCATGATAGGACTACAAGTTTACATTTACAACAAACTTATTTACATCATCTTAAAGAAAGAAATTGATTAACTTCTGGCATCTCACAAATAGAATTCATTGTATAAAACAGTTGCCTGAAAATGCGTGAAATAAAATGAAACGTTTATTCTTTCATTTATCCTTTCACCAATACCATGGAACTCCTGTCTCAACATACACACACTCTCTCTCTCATTCACTCAATGCAGTTTATATATTTACTTAAAGAATGAAGCCAAACAGATGAAGTTTTCTACATAAAATTAATTCAATGTTTAGTGGAAACTACGTGCATTTAAGAGCAGAAGATGCTAGAAAGAATTTAACATTTCACTTTTATTCAAGCTGCTTACAAAAATAATGCAAACTCATTAAAGAAAACAAAATATAAAAGGCATAGCCCTTGTTAGCATTTTGGTTTATATTTTCCTAGTAAATTTTTCTCGAATTGTAATAGTAATATTGTGTATGGTGTTACATGTTTTTATTTCACTTGATACTGTATGAGAAAGATTTTAACCTGTCATTACATAATTTTTAAAATCATTATTTTTTAATGGATTGTTTAACTGACAATGAACATACTTTGACATCTGTGTCTTTATTTCCATAGAGTAAATTCTGCAGGTGATGTATCTGAGTCAAATGGTACGAACATTAAAGGCTAGTAATACTGCCAAAACGGATATCCAAAAATATATGATTTCACAGTTCCCTTCAGCAATATATAAGAACACCCACCCACTCTTTAACCATAGCCAACAGGTGAGTTCAGAGAAGTTTCTATCAACCGGTTAAGTAAAAAAAAGTCTACTAAGCTTAATATTTTTCTTGATGATTCATGGATGTGAACCTGTTGCCAAATTTTGTTACAAATATCTTCCCCAGATTGTTGTGGTCATTAAATTATTTAGGGTTTGTTTGTTGTTGAATATAACGTATAATTACATAGTCACATGTATTGATATATGCTTTATGTCCACTACTTTTGTGTTCAAAGTCCTTACTTAGCCTGAGTATGGTTATATTCATCCACATTTATGTCTCAATATTTTAATGATTTAACTTATTTCCTTAAGTCTTTATCCACCTGTCATTTGATATATGACATGGTGAGGGAATCTATGTTTAATATAGTTCTAAATACTTAATCAATTTTCCCCATACTCTTTACCATGGATTTTTAGTTCTTTGTTGTACCTTAGCATTCTTACATATATGCTCCAGATTTTCTTTCAGAGCTTTCTGGTCTAGTCTACATGATTCATCTGTTGATTCTTATGTTAGAACCAATTTAAATTATTATGACCTGTTTATTTTTTATTTATTTTTATTTGAGAGAGAGCACGCATGAGCAGAAGGAGGAGCAGAGGGGGAGGGAAAAGGAGGGGGAAATAATCTTAAGTGGACTTTATGCTGAGCCCTACATGGGACTCGAATCCCACAACCCTGAGATCATGACCTGAGCTGAAACCACAAGTCGGATGCTTAACCTACTGAGCCACACAGGTGCCCCTACTGTGACTTGTTTTAAATTAATCTGGGATTATAGATCCTGGTTCTTCTTTTACCATTTTGTCAAATTTATTTTTGAGAATAGATTTGGCTGTTGTTTTTAATTTATAATTATACACACATGAGCAATTATATGTAATCTATATTTCTTTATGTATTTTATTGGCTTCAGTCTTTACCTCTAGTCCTTTTCTACTGTGGTTTTCACATTTTTTTGTAGAGCTCAATTTGCATTAAGTTTTTGTTCAATGTGCATCTTTGAGTGGCTTTCTGAGGAAGTACCTTATTTTCCAAGTCATTACATGTGTGCAAGTCCTCACACATGAATGGCAACTTGGCAGGCATAGAATTCTTGGGAAGGCAACCTTATGTTCTCCACCATCTTCAGGATCCCTGTAAAGCTGTATGCACTGCAAAGCCCTGGAAAGTGCCACTCACATCACAGACATTGCAGGTTTGTATGTTTATTAAAGCAACTTTCCAGCACATAGGAGTAAAAAGCCTGTAACAAAATCCATATACTACTTCTTCTCTATACACTTTTTTCTCCTTCCAAGAAGAAAATGAAGTCTGAGGACAATTTGATTTTTGTTTCAGCATGGATAACTTTGTTTCTACCTAGATACTATCAGGACTTTTCCTTTTCCTTGGAATAAAAATTTTAAATTACCAGAATATATCTAGAAGAGAGTGGGGTAGGGGTGGGGGTTGAACTAATATTATCTGGAAATCAATGAAATTAGAAAAGTTTTCTTCTAGCAACCTTAAATGTTTCTACACCTGTTTTCCTAATATTTTTTACTAGATACCTTATAACTTTTTTTTTTTAAGATTTTATTTATTTATTTGACAGAGAGAGAGAGACAGCCAGCGAGAGAGGGAACACAAGCAGGGGGAGTGGGAGAGGAAGAAGCAGGCTCCCAGCGGAGGAGCCCAATGTGGGGCCCGATTCCAGGACTCTGGGATCACACCCTGAGCCGAAGGCAGACGCTTAACGACTGAGTGACCCAGGCGTCCCGAGACCTTGCAACTTTTAGGTTGGATCTTTCATAGTTGCTTTGTATGTTTTATTCACTACTGCATAAGTGCCTAGAATAGCAGGCACATAGTAGGTTCAATAAATATTTCATGAGTGAATTAAACAAAACTGCTACATCAATTTTTTTCTTTTACTTCCTCCATTTTAGGTTTCTCTATCTTATTTCAGCTGACTTTGACTTCAGCAATTTTTGCCTTGTTTCAGCTTGTTCTCACTATAGAGGTCATATCCTCCTGGCTCTCCTTCAGGAGACTGCATCTACTTGTTACAAAACATCATTTTTAGAACTATGTGTTGCTTCTAAATCTTCAGAACAATGTTTTCTTTATCTTCCCATGTCTTTTCATAAGGTACACATCCCTGCTTTTTTTTTTTTTTTTTTTTTTTTTTTT
>NW_024423319.1:110263082-110268962 GCF_017311325.1 Ursus maritimus
TTTTTTTTTTTTTTTTTTTTTTTTTTTTAACTCATCCCTATTAAGATTGGAACAGATTCACTAGGCCTGGCACCCGAAAGGCTACTTGGGTTTTTTTTCAGCCACCTGGGCTTCAAAAGCAGATTGATGCACCTGAGCTCAATGTCAAAACCTGGATTCCCAGCAAATATTCTTCTCATTGGGCTGGCTGGGCTGAGGCTGGATCATCTGTGCAGGGTTGTCAGAATAGGCTGTTTGCTGAACTCACACTTCCTAGCACACCCTGTTCCCTCTCCTCTCCTCTACATTCACCACACCTTGCAGGGGGTCTGTGAATCCTAGGATGCAACTTGCTGCTTCCAATCCTTCTCTGCTTCTTGCCATACTGTATTTGGGGTGCTTAGTCTCTGAAAAGATCTGGCAATACAGGTGCTGATGTGGGCTAATTGGGGGACATGATGTGGGCTAATTGGGGGACAGAGAACTCCCGGGTCAAATGACAGTTACCACCATGCGATGGCTGCCTGTTTCCGGCTCCAGCGGGCATGGGTCCAACCAAGCCTTTTGCTACTCCGTTTTGACAGTCTGCCCTAGTCTGGTTCAGAAAGTAGAATAAGGAGCATGAAGTTCAAGGCTGTATTTTTCAATCCATCTCCCTGGACTTTGCCAATAATCTTCAATTTTTAGTTTCTTAATTTACAGAAATTTTATGAGTTTTTGGATTTTTAAAATCTCTTCATGGGTATTTAATGGAGAGGTAAGAGATGATACACCAAGTTTTATTACTTGTACTACCACCCTGAGATGCTACACATAATATGGGTGTAGACAAAGAAGAAAAATATATGAAAAACAGCTCTAAAGAACTGTGTTTTAAATTCAGTTTATTCACAAAAAGCATGCCATTGCCCCCACAACGTCTGCAACAGAATGTCACCAGCTGTAGTCAGCATGATAGGCATAATTTTCTACTTGTTTCAGTATCTTACTTTGTTTAAAAAATGAGTTAGTTAAAAGCTGACATTTTGAACAACAAACTAAGGATGGGATAAAATATATAAGTAAACCACTAATGATAATTCCATACCTCACCCTTAATTTTGTCTCAAAAATGGAATCATATTACTTTGGAATGCAAAAAGATAAAGGTTCCTAAATTGTGCTATCTCCATGTGTGAACAAGCTATATCAAGGCATTTAACATTTACCAAAATAAATTTCCTCAGCTGAAAAAAAAAATTAGAGAATGAAAAATAAATTTTATGAGTAGTAAAAAATAGAAAAATATCCAAAGGACCTATATTTCTTCTAGTATTCTCAAGATCTCCACCCGATAAAAATCATGCCTCAATCACTGAACAACCATCCTGGACACAGCGACTTGTAACAAAAACTTACTCCTAAACCTCCCTAGTCATTGGTTTATGGCCAGAATCAACTGTTCCTTAAAATGTTGGCAAAGCAACTAACTGGTATTAACAATCATAAAATTTACTAAGTTATTTAAAATGCAGTTACATAACTTGATTTAATTATGCTCTGGAACAGTGAATTCTCTATATTGATCATACACTCTCTAAGGAAGTATCAGGAATCATTATTTTAAATGTTTTGCTCTGTAATTTAAAATATCTAATATGCATTATAAAAGAAAACAAAATATAAGTGATTTTAGTTTACTATTTGTGGATTCCAAAGGTTATACTATACAATTCATTCTGTAATTAATTACTCCTGAGGAAGCCATTCCTTGGGAGAAATTATTTCTTCATCCAAATAGCAGGAAATACAATTTGACACTAAAGTATTTTAAAATATCTCAATCCATGATTTGTATGTAAATATCCCAAATGTCTGAAGTTCTTTTACAGACTGGCATGCGCCTCCTTCAGCAGGGGCAAAACCCTACAACCGTAGGCACTGTTACCAGATAGACCAATATGGTACCTGAAAAAGCAAGCTTTATTTTAGATTATTTAAGTACTTTGCGCCCCTCATTCAATCCTCAAATCACTCTCTGAAGAGGATCTTACCATTATGCTCATTTTATAGATGAGGATATACTGAGTTGGGGGGAGGTTTGTTTTTTGAGTACAGTTGACACACAATGTTACATTAGTTTCAGGTGTATAACATGGTGATTCAACACTGAGTTTTAATGAGGTTCTGTAACTTACCCCAAGATCATGTAACTATATAGAAAAAAATGTCAGATTTAAGTTGATTTGCTTCTGATCATTCTCTCTTGCTGAAATGTAAAATGTCATAAATACACCTTTGTTCATTCCCAACCCTTCTCTCCCCAGAGGTAATTTCTACCCTGAAACTGTTATGTACCACTCCCATGCACATTTTTATTATTACAAATGGATTTAGCCATAAGCAATTTTACTACTGCTTTGAACACTGAAAATCATGTAAGTGGCATGTTACTATGAGCATCTTTTTGCAACAGCTTTTTGTCTTTAAGCACAACATTGTGTCTCTGAGATTTAAACAAAATCTAATCAAATCAAAATCAAATTCAGTGGCACTCAACTAGAGACACTGTGCACCTCCCCCTACCCCAGAGACATCTGGCAATGTCTAGAGATCCTTTTCGTTGTCACAGTGGGGTGGAGTGGAGGCTACTGGCATCTACTGGGTAGAGCCCAGGACTGCTGCTGAACATCTACAGTGCACAGGACAGCCCCCATGACGAAGAATTACCCACCCCCAAATGTCAAAAGAGGTGGCATCAAAAAACTCTGCTCTAGTTTATTCATTTTAACTGTTATGTGGTGTTCCACTATAAACACTCCCCCTTAGAGAGGGTGACCACTTTTTGAGATCAAATAAAGCTTTTGAAAAGAATCATATACTGCAAAAAGAAATTTTAGGTGAAAATGAGATGATTAAAAGACTAAATCTTCGAGAATTATTAAAGCTATTAATCATGGCACTAAAATGTCTACACTCATCTCATTTTCATAAAATGATTACTTCTGGGGCGCCTGGGTGGCACAGCGGTTAAGCGTCTGCCTTCGGCTCAGGGCGTGATCCCAGCATTCTGGGATCGAGCCCCACATCAGGCTCCTCCGCTGGGAGCCTGCTTCTCCCTCTCCCATCCCCCTGCTTGTGCTCCCTCTCTCGCTGGCTGTCTCTATCTCTGTCGAATAAATAAATAAAATCTTTAAAAAAAAAATAAATAAAATGATTACTTCTATAATAACTTTTGTAATACGGCCCCATTTAAACATCATATAGTAAAATATACCAAAAGATATACATTACTTACTTTTTTGTTAAAAATTCAGTGACGCTTTTCAACCAGCCCAAAACAATTTGGCAGTCACAGAAAGTGTACACAAAAAAAACAGAAAGCGCAGACCAGGAAATACCAGTGTACATTCTAAACTGTCCATTATTTGTATGCTAAGAGTATTTCATAAAAACTCTTACATTTTAAAACGCATTACAAGGAAAACTCATAATTTACTTCATGCTCAGCTTCTAGAAAGATGATAGTCTCGTGAAAATATTAATACGTTTTCAAAACATGAGAGAGCAAGCATGCAGCCAAAAAAGGAAGATGTGGAAGTGGAATTTTAAGACTCACATAGAGAACAACTGCCTTCAAGCCAAGTCAATAATAAAATTTCTATGTAACAAAACCTAGTTCCTCATTTATGTCCATTAAAACATCATATCCCTTCTACCCTCCTATGGGCTGGATATGCCCTCCAGAAATCTTTACTGGGATGTATGATGACAGTAAATGAAGTATAAAATATCTATGTAGAATTCTTAACCATTCTCTCTTTTCCCTTGGTGAACCTGGTCCTGTCTCCTGTCCCCGTACCTCAGTGAACAGATAAATACCTAGCTAAATATTTAGGATCACTTTTGATATCTCCCTTGTCTACACTCCCAAATCCATCCAAGTACTGTTGGATTTTGCCACCGAAATCTTTTTCAAATCGGTCCACAGTTCTTCTCTACCTGACTCCCACCCTAATTCCAGCCCTTTACATTCCCACTTGGGAGTACTACCTAGCCTCCTAACCCTTCTAATAACGTCTGCCAGGTGGCTATTTGGAAATGGAAATCTGCTTTCACTCCACCACTCCCCTTATAATAACTCTCGCAAAACTCCCTTGCCCTAAAGACTATGTCAAAGCCCCTCCACGTGGCCAGCAAGGCCCATCCAGGGATCACTCCAGGAATGCTCTCAGCCTCCTCTCCCTAGGTCTCCCTTGCTTGGTGAGCCCCAGCCATAATCACCAAGACCTCCCTTGCTATAGTTCCCTTTGCTCCTAAAAGTTTTGCCCTCCCCTTCCCCACTCAACCCTAAATTACCCTTCTCTCAGACCTTGGCACAAATCATCACTTCTTCAGGGGAGCCTTCCCACAGCCCTGTGACTAAGTCTGAAGGCCCATATGTTCTTTTAGCAAACATCTCTTCATAATTATTAAAAGTGACACCTTCACATATTTTATGACCACTTGGATAAAGGTCTGACTCAACCACTGAACTGCAAGCATGGGGGTGAAAAATAATGTATGACTGGTTCAAAAGTGAACTATACAAGAGAGAGGCAGATCCAGTGCAAAAGTCTCACTGTACAGCATCACCAATTCAAAATATACATCCTGCGGGTCCAGGCCATGCTTCTTCTTGGATGAAATTTACTAATTCCACTACAGCCTAACAGAGAAACACTTTTTCCTACCACAAAAAAAAAAAAAAAAAAAAAAAAAAAAGATTCTTTGGGATATAAGGAATTTTTTAAAAGCCAATAAAATATGAGAATAAAGAATACACATATACACAATTAAGTCTTTTCTTAAAGAACAGTATATCCCTAGGAGACATATTAAGATAGACCTGTCTCCTTCTTTCCTTAAAAAGTTTCAAAAAATGAAGATAATGAAACATAAGACCCTTCAAAATTTCATCCGGCCCTCTCCAGAAGCCCTTTAGCAGACAAGTATTTGAATAAGCTCTTCAAATTCAGAAGGAATTATAGTGTCTTGATTAAAAACCTGTTTTGTGGGGTGCCTGGGTGGCTCAGTAGGTTAAATGACTGCCTTCGGCTCAAGTCATGATCCCAAAGTCCTGAGATAGAGCCCCGCATCATTGGGCTCCCTGCTTAGCAGGGAGTCTGCTTCTCCCTCTTCCTCTGCCCCTCCCCCTGCTCATGCTCTTTCTCACAGTCTCTCTCAAATAAATAAAATCTTTTTTTTTTTTAATTTTTTAAAAAACCTGTTTTGCTATTTGGCTTCTCTGACTCCTACATACCATAAAAATGCACTGCAAAACTGATACTGCTTTCTTTCTGTTAAAAATTTCTTTTTTAGCATTACTATAAAATGGCTGTAGTCACAAGGTTGCCAATATATATCAAGTCATATAAGAAGGCTTACTAAATTAAAAAATTAGTATTTATTGATTGATTTCTCCACCTAAAACAATAAAATAAAGATTATTATCCTTCACCGTCACCTCTGCTCCATTCTGAGACAAAGCTAGTAAGAGTTCCTCTAGTCTAGAAAAACGTAGTATGAAAACAGAGATTTCACATAATTACAACTATCTAATATTTGTGTGATATGAAACATTCCCAATGATGGAAATAGTCACAGATCTGAGACCTGGCTAACATGGTGCTTATGGTGCTGTTTAGTAACATGGTCTCCAAATCCTTGGCGCAAACGTGTTACAAACATCCAGCAATTTTGTATTAGTGGTGTTTGGGGGACGTCAAAGAAAAGGGTTAAAGCTTGGGCCCATGTGGAACAGAAAGAAGGGAAGAGCCTCTAGAGGTGAGATAAAAGACCATGAGTTTTATGGGAAGAGAAAATCAAAGGGAGAGGCTCTCTTGTAAATGTAAGCCACATTGGCTTTTTTTTTTTTTTTTT
>NW_024423319.1:110268972-110298908 GCF_017311325.1 Ursus maritimus
AAAAAAAAAAAAAAAAAAAAAAAAAAGATTCTTTGGGATATAAGGAATTTTTTAAAAGCCAATAAAATATGAGAATAAAGAATACACATATACACAATTAAGTCTTTTCTTAAAGAACAGTATATCCCTAGGAGACATATTAAGATAGACCTGTCTCCTTCTTTCCTTAAAAAGTTTCAAAAAATGAAGATAATGAAACATAAGACCCTTCAAAATTTCATCCGGCCCTCTCCAGAAGCCCTTTAGCAGACAAGTATTTGAATAAGCTCTTCAAATTCAGAAGGAATTATAGTGTCTTGATTAAAAACCTGTTTTGTGGGGTGCCTGGGTGGCTCAGTAGGTTAAATGACTGCCTTCGGCTCAAGTCATGATCCCAAAGTCCTGAGATAGAGCCCCGCATCATTGGGCTCCCTGCTTAGCAGGGAGTCTGCTTCTCCCTCTTCCTCTGCCCCTCCCCCTGCTCATGCTCTTTCTCACAGTCTCTCTCAAATAAATAAAATCTTTTTTTTTTTTAATTTTTTAAAAAACCTGTTTTGCTATTTGGCTTCTCTGACTCCTACATACCATAAAAATGCACTGCAAAACTGATACTGCTTTCTTTCTGTTAAAAATTTCTTTTTTAGCATTACTATAAAATGGCTGTAGTCACAAGGTTGCCAATATATATCAAGTCATATAAGAAGGCTTACTAAATTAAAAAATTAGTATTTATTGATTGATTTCTCCACCTAAAACAATAAAATAAAGATTATTATCCTTCACCGTCACCTCTGCTCCATTCTGAGACAAAGCTAGTAAGAGTTCCTCTAGTCTAGAAAAACGTAGTATGAAAACAGAGATTTCACATAATTACAACTATCTAATATTTGTGTGATATGAAACATTCCCAATGATGGAAATAGTCACAGATCTGAGACCTGGCTAACATGGTGCTTATGGTGCTGTTTAGTAACATGGTCTCCAAATCCTTGGCGCAAACGTGTTACAAACATCCAGCAATTTTGTATTAGTGGTGTTTGGGGGACGTCAAAGAAAAGGGTTAAAGCTTGGGCCCATGTGGAACAGAAAGAAGGGAAGAGCCTCTAGAGGTGAGATAAAAGACCATGAGTTTTATGGGAAGAGAAAATCAAAGGGAGAGGCTCTCTTGTAAATGTAAGCCACATTGGCTTTTTTTTTTTTTTTTTAAGATTTTATTTATTTGTGGAGAGAGAGAGAAAGTGGCTGAGCAGGAAGGAGGCACAGAGAGAGAGGCAGACTCCCCGCTGAGCAGGGAGCCCAAAGCGGGGCTTGATCCCAGGACCCTGAGATCATGACCTGAGCCCAAGGCAGATGCTTAAGCAACTGAGCCACCCAGGTGCCCCTTTAAGCCACATTCTTAAGGAGGCCACTCGAATTCCTACACTAAAGTCTTCAACTATTTTTATTTGAACATTAAAAACGAATATAATCCAGTAATAGTGTGAGACTTGGGGCCAGAAATATAATAAAAACATGAAAGTCTAGGAACATTTAGTTGATAAATATAAGCAAACCCACATACCTGGAAAGCCCTTGTAAGTACTTCTAATAGGCCCAGAATGTCTGTTGGTGGATTAATATCAACCTGGACATTGGTGATAATATCAAAGGATGTAACCATGATGAATTAAGGAAACTAGTTCATACAGAACTGTAAACTTAAAATGGATACATGTTGTATATAAGAAGATATATGCTTATATGTAAATTATACCTCAAAAAAGTTGATTTAAAATGAATTATTTAAGCAGCCATAAAAAAAATGAAATCTTGCCATTTGTAATGATGTGGATGGAACTAGAGGGTATTATGCTAAATGAAATAAGTCATCAGAGAAAGACAATTATCATATGATCTCACTGATATGCAGAATTTAAGAAACAAGGCAGAGGATCATTGGGGAAGAGAGGAAAAACATGAAACAAGATGAAACCAGAAAGGGACACAAACCAAAAGAGACTCTTAATCTAGGAAACAAACTGAGGGTTGCTGGAGAAGAGGGGGGTGGGGGGATGGGGTGGCTGGGTGACAGGCATTGGGGAGGGTATGTGTTGTGGTGAGCGCTGGGTGTTGTGTAAGACTCATAAATCTCAGACCTGTACTCCTGAAACAATACGTTATATGTTAATTTTAAAAAATACTACAAAAGAAATTAAAAAATAAAATGATTTAAAAATAATTCACCTCATAGTTATGGACCAATATAAACTTGCTAGCCTGTTAATATTATAGATAACTAATAAAAAGTTCAAAAAATAAAATGTAGTTATTAAGATGAAAAAATCAGGCATCCAAAGAACAATTTTCACTAACTTTCATGGCAGAGCAAATAGCAATTCTTTTCAATAGAAAGAGAGAGACTTTTAAAACAATTTAGCACTATGTTTATAGATCATACAAAATTTGAGATATACTTGATTTTCATATAATCCTTTCAGACATTATATACAGATGCTCTTAAATCACTCTGTCTACACCACACTCAGACTGCGGTTATATCCACAAATGAAAGGAAATTTCAAAAAGTACATGGCAATGATGCCTGTCAGACAGCATTTCAGTTTAGTAATATTAACCATCATGTCCATACTGTAGTTATTGTGCAATTGTGTTAGAGTTTTATTTCATTTTCCCTTATTTTACAACAATAAGCAGATAATGAGAAAATGAAAACTTCACCTCTAGTGGTCAATTGAGAAGAAGATAGTATTAATTAGGCATGCCAAATGCAGGCAATCTACATCCTCGATCAGATAATCATTGACTTAAGCTGTGTTCCATAGTGAACCAGGAGTACAAAATTTAAATTTAACGTTGGAAATACATCCTCAAAGACTAAATCTAAGATGTGCCAAGAAAATGTAGCTTTTTAATTCTCTATAACTTTTAACCTTTCTTTCCAAGCTCTGACCTTGATTTAATTTGCATTCTATAGTAGCTCAGTCTTTTCTGGCTTATAGTCTCTTTCAAGTAAATGCTCAGTTTCCCCCTCAGATTTTCTCCCTATTTCTACCCAGATGGCAGATGGATGTATGGATGTGGATTGGGGTTACAGAACTTCACTGTGGTATGGGAAGGGCTCTCAGATAAACACACACAGGCCCTTGTGCTGTCATCTGGGACTCTGGTCTCCAAGACAAGGTTCCTTACAGGCCTGGACCCCAGAACACGGGCCTGATGTTGCTGTTGGAACCCATGGGGACTCTGGACTCAGGTATGTGCTCTTGGCTTATAGCCCAGGTGTCTGGCCTGGTTGTTTGGCTCCTTCACAGTTTTAACTGGTGCTGATGACATCCAGACTCCTCAATCCCATTTATACCCAGGACCTGGCTATCAACCATAGTGTTATCAGCTTGCCCCTCAACATAGCATCCCCACCGATAGGTTCACTGGCTCTCAACCCAGCCACCTGCAGTGTGCAGTAACTTTGAGATTTCTTAGAAGCCAATCACAAGCTGAAGAGAGACCCAGGAATCTTCTCTCCGCCTAACCACAGCATGCCACATTTTACTCTGCTGTTGCTGCTTCCACTGTGATGAGGCAACTTTGCAAGGCAGTTCCCTCAGTTCCAAAAGGGGACTGGGGCATAAGCTTCCTTCACTTTTAGATGTATTTACCCTCAACCTACGATCTCCTTAAATCCAAAATTTCAGTTCCCTGATGTAATGGGGGGCAGGGGAAGAAAATGCCAAGACTTGCCTACCCTAGCTCAGCCTGTTCTGCTTAAACCCCTTTGGCACCCAGAAGGGCTGCCTTTCATCTCTCTTTTAAGTCTCACGGTAATTTCTCCTACAAAGAGGCATTCACTCTACTCTCTTACCTGGAACCAAGATAGAAGAAAAAGTCAGGAGAAAAAAACCAATTTACTGACCCAAGATACATCACCAAGTATTCCATAAATACTACCCCTGTTAAATATATAAAGATTCAGGTACAATGACAGGGGAAAAAAGGGTTTATAACTAAAATGGGCTGATTTTCAACATGAAAAAATATGGCCCAAATGAAGACAAAATCTACTGTCCTGTTTTACTACTGATAGACCGCTTGCTACAGATTTCTTTACTAAAGGAAGGAATGACTGTGCCTAGCTTTCTCAGGCCCAATTTTTTTCCAGGAAATTGTGTAGATACCAATGAAGTCAATATACTTAAGTTTTGCAGACATTAGGGGGTAAACAATGTATAGAATGCTAACAATAGCAGAGCTACTACTATAGACGCAAGTTGCTCACTGCTTTCTGGGAGTGCTAACAAAAACCAGACCCATGACCAATCTTCTGCTCAGTTAGAAACATTACTGCTAAAGTGATTATAAAACCACTGCCTAAGAATGTCTGATTCTATTTTGCTTTATTCATCAATAAGCTGATAAATCATACATACATAAAATATAAAATCTATAATTCTTGATTTGGGGCCCTGCTTTTATTTTTTTTAAGATTTTATTTATTTATTTGACAGAGAGAGAGCACAAGCAGCAGGCAGAGGGAGAGGGAGAAGCAGGCTCCCCACTGAGCAGAGAGCCCTATGTGGGGCTCGATCCTAGGACCCTAGGATCATGACCTGAGCCGAAGGCAGACGCTTAACCGACTGAGCCACCCAGGCATCCCTGGCCCTACTTTTACATTTTCTTATAAAAGAAGAAAAATGAGAGTACTGAAAACTGGTGAAGAAAGTCAAAACACCACGTTTTCTTCCAATTCATGAGAAATATGCCTGGGATTTAGGACAGAAACATGCTTAAGGAAACTCCAAAGTTCTAAAGCAACAGAAATCATGTTCCATATAACATCTTTAGGCTACTAAGGCATAAGGTCCTCCAGCTTACTACGATGTTGCCAAAATGTGACAGACTGATAGGGAAAGTGAGAGAAACTCAGAAGCTCTCTGTTCAAACAACAGAACTAGATTACCTCTCCGGCCCTCATGATCATACATTCTGATAGATATGCTCACACATATGCAGACAAAAATGGTGCAACTAAAATCTGTAACAAGTTCCAAGTTACCACTTTTTGCCGTAACCATATCCATGTAGAAAACTAAAAATTACATTCAACATAGGTAGCAACAGTTTTCTTTTCTTAAGAACTTATTTTCAAAGTATCTAGTTTAGTTAAAACTTACTTTATCTTTCATGCATTGTGGAGAAAACTAGAGAATGCCAGATTCGCTTTCTCTTACCATAGAAAGAGATGAGTATCAAACATGAAACAACAGCCTAAATATTTTTGAAAGAGCAAGTCTGGTAGCCTTTATATCCAAGTACCCAGCACTTTATCTTACATATGATAGCTATGTAACAAAAATGTCCGCAGAAGGGAACTGTACCACCTTGTTGTACAGGCATACTGTTCACCACCATCATAAAGGAAGTTGTATGACCTCAAACATGCCACCTTGAGTGCTAAAGCAAAAGAGAAGGAGAGGACAAAAAGTGGCCATGCCTTTGAAACAACTATGGAATAGAAGTCTCAAGCAGTTCACTGTTTCGCGAGAATCAGCCAAGAAACACTATATAACCTCAACGAAATTCTTGTGTGGCTGGTTATTTGATGTCAAGAATATCACTGAAGCATTCTAGTTGAAATCCTCTTGTAGGAATATTCTCCAAAGACCTCAGTGAGGTCATCAGTTTGCACATAATAGATCTTTCAAACATACTCTGCTATCAATCACAGGATTGAGGAAAAGAAAGATGTGTTACATATCATGCAGCCTGGCAGCTTTCCAAGGCTTCAAGTATAAGGTTTTAATTCCATGCTTCATCTCCTAACTTTAAAAAAAAAAAAAAATAACAACAACAAAAACCCTGGTCCTGTCACAACTAATTATTTGCAGTTTCTCAAGTGAACCTTCACACATACTTGCTTACACTCTGCCTCCAGCATTCATCCTTTCTACGTTCATTCATTTATTCAATCAACAAACAGTTTTCAAGCTCCTACTCCGTGACAGGTACTGTGCTAAACAAAACAGGGCCATTCAAATACAGTATTTATTTGGGTGAGGGAGTACCCATGGAGGTGACTTGTTTTTAGCTGGTACTTAAATCACAAGAAGCCAACCCTGCTACTTCTAGTTAACTCTTCTTCTTCAAAACCCTCCAAGATCCCCCAGCTTATTTTGTGTGTTCCTTTTTTGTGCTTCCTAGCACCCCATCCACACCTACAACCAGGATCTTACCATACCTGCCCTGGTATCTAGGGTTTGCCATTCCACCTCACTTCCCACCTCAGACTGTAAGATCCACAAGCCTAGGAGCTTCACATAACTCTGTGCCCCTAAGACCTAGCAGAAAGACACTCCAAAAAGGTAGGCTAAATGAGTTAGGCATTTTAGCTGTTCTAAGTACCTCTTAAGGATCTTACAGGGACCAAGAAGAAATGAAGCCATGGACACAGACAGAATAGAGATATATAAATTTTAACTAAAAACATCACAGAAAATAAAGACGAAAATAGTATCTTGTTAAAAAGACCAACCACCTGAGTTTTGAAATGAGTGACCTATTTGTTTCTTGACATTTTCATGCTCTGACAGCCTATGAACTCCTCAAGAGCAGAGACCACATTCTAACCACTATGCTGTCATGAGCCTTTTTCTTCTAAAATGTGGGCTCTCCACACTTGTGAACCATGCCCTTTTTGTTCTTTATCCCAAACATCCAGCAGAACTCACTACAGCAGGTGCTTTAACAAATGTCTGCCTAATGAATTAACTTTAAGTTCTAAAGCTCGCTCCTGTGTTTTCTCTTGAGCTAGAACTAACAAAGATCCCTTTATACATCAACAAAGAATGTATTTAAATGGCACTGATAATAAATCAATATGAATCTGAAAGATCTGCTTCAGATAAATCACATAGTGGGTAAGTGCCTGTGGAAATTTAAACACCAATGACATGAAAAATGCAAATCAATGAATTATTTTAGGAGAAATTATACACTATTCTCTAAAAAAACATGACACATTTTATATTCAACACCGTGTTTATAAGGAATAGAACAAACTGTTACACTACCTAGTACATAGAATATGTAAATGAAACTTGACTCCACATTTTAAATGAGAAAATTTAAATTTTCACTGAAAAAGCAAGGTAAAGGGCAGCATGAATCGCTCCTGAACAGAAAAACTTTATTACATTTAAAGTACTTTACAATAAGCCCCTAAAGTAGAATTTAAATCTAATGGCATGGATAATATTAACATAATGACTTGTGAATCACATCCTTATAGTTATTCTACTAGCTGTATTTGAACAAAAAGGCACCCAAAACAACAGAAAATATCATAAATGTATAAATAAATGTGACAATAGGTGTATATAATAAAATATAATCTGGCTAAATTTTCTCTTGAACTCTAAACAACCAAAGAAAACGCAGAAATTTCTAACAAAATCATTATTTCTTACTTTCTGAAACAAATTTTAAAATCTGATTATTAGAGGACTGTACTCCAAACAATTTAAAATATAAGATATGTACTGGTTATTTTTCATACTCTCATTGCCAGATCTATGTGGTTTCATAAGAAAGGAAACAAAGTGTTTCTAATTAGAAAGTTTTTAATTACATAAAATTACTTAATTGATACCTTTTAGAAACCCAGAAGCATTTCTTTCAGCCACAATCTTGATTTCAAACAAATAATAATAAAGCAAAGTGAAACTCAAAGGTTTTCACACATCCAGAAGAAGGGTAAGAACTTCAGATTTAGAGCCACACTGCCTGAAATTTAAATCATGGCTCTACCACCTACTAGGTAAGTGACCTTTGACAAGTTACTTAACCTCTCAGTGCCTCAATTTCCTTTTCTGAAAATTGTGTCTAATGTCACTTATTCCTGAGGTTGCCATTTGGATTGAGTAAGAGGATACAAGTAAAATGCTCAGAACAGCACACGTACTAAATGTTATTACTATTATTACTATCATCAGGGAGAAAGTTCGAAATACTCTACTTTAGGCATTCCCAAAACCCAAGCATGTTTCCAGAGGAACTCAGAGAACATGGGGTTTTGTCCCTGGGGGCGAGGGGAGGGGGTGCCTTCTCCCATCCCTAGAGACAACTAACAGTCCTTACTATTATAAAGCGCAGACTCACAAAGGCAGTGGAGCTGAACTTCCCATCCAATAGGCTAATGTCAAAGAGAGCTGATGTTCCTCCAGGAGTGGAGGATCCTCCAGGACTGGGAGGATCACAGGGCTGGGGCTTCTGCATGAGGCAGAAGGGTGTCCAGGACGTTGGACAGTGGTGTTACTTGGCTAGATCCCTCCAGTCTGATCACTAAGCACCACACCCTGGAGAGCTGGGGCCAGGGAAACAATGCCCACTGGAGGGTAGTGCCTGGCAAAAGGTTTAATGGTAACCAGAGTAACAAGCAATGGTAACCATGAGAACAACAAGGCACTTCAGGATTAGGCCCCTTCTCCATTTGCCTGGTACTTCATAAACCAGAGAAGGCTTATGTCAGTCAATGGGAAGCAAAGGAGCTCCAATGCCACAAGCCACATGGTATGGAGCTAGATTTAGTTTCATTTCTAAAATAAAGAATTGTGTTTTCTACCTCAGTGTCATTAGGCAAATTAAAATCTATTTCACAGGGCTTTAAACTCTACAAAATGGCGAGGTCTCTGAAGTTAAGGATGACATCTCAGTACCATCTATAGTCCCCAGGGCCAATCTCAGTGCCTGATACATGGTTTATTTCAAGAACAAACCGATGTTATTATATAAACCAATATTTACAGAATTTTCACACACATGTGGAGACTTCTAGTTTTGGTAAAGATGGAGTAGCCACACTTCTCGCATGTCCTTCCTCTTGAAACTAAAAATCCCTGTATATAACATACAATCAAGCATAGGAAGACAAGGTGGGAAAGTAGCCGACTGCCTTGGGACTTCAGGACTTGGGGAACACCATGGCAGTGAGGTCCCTGGGTTTCCCCACTGTCTCCTATGTATCCCCGGAAGAGTACTGCAGAAGCCTCCAACCTAGAACTGACAGGAGGCAAATACAAAGTGTCAAGAAAAGTCTGTTCTCACAGCCAAAAGAGCAGGAAAAGGACAGGCTAACAAAAGAAAATCTTTGGGGCGACACTCCAGGCAAACATCAATGGAAAACCTGCACTACCATCCCACTGAGGTTTCAGTAGGGCTGAGCAGGTAGACACTTTTTACTTACAGACACAAACGCGCACGTGCACGCGCACGTGCACACACACACACACACACACACACACTCCAAGGAAGCAGGCAGCAGGGCTCCAACTCCCTAACTCCTCACTTGGTGCTATTCTTGTTGGTGGGGTTGAGCAGGGAGCTAATCTTCCATCTCCTGCCTGCCAGAAGCAGGCACAGCTCCCATTCCCTGCCTCGTCATATTGGCAAGTCCAGTCAAGAGCTGATCTTCCATCTCCCTCCAGGCAGAAGCAAGCAACAGTACTCTGGCCCCTCTGCCACAGTGGTGTCTGCAGGATGGAGCAGAAGCAGTAAGGCAGTGCAAATCACTGGTCCACTTTCCTCTGGGAAGCTGTTAGCAGGGCCAAATGAAGAGGTAAACATCCACCCTACCCTTCCGCAAGGAGGCAGCGGGAGTGAGAACAATGGGGAGAGGGGTGTCCAAGCAGGAAGCTGAACACACCTAGCCAGCCATCAGGCTACCACCCAATAGGGAGGCTGNNNNCTGAACAAAAAAATAAAAATAAAAAGAGTCCAGAGTGTTGTAATATCCAAACTGACCAGGATACAATAAAAATATATGTATCACTCATCATACCAAGGACCATGAAAGTCACAACTTACAGACAAGAGACATCACCACAGAGATGAATCAGATATTGGAATTATTGAACAAGGATTTTAAAGCAATCTTAATAGAAGTACTTCAACAAGCAATCCAGAAAGACCCATGGACAGAGATTTAAAATAGCCCCAACAAAAGCGTGCTCTCTCAAGCTAAAGGACCAGGCAAGGAGCAGCCTAGCATGAAAGAAAACATTTAGACAATAACCAACCACCCTACTCCAGCCAAATCAAACACTGGTTCCATTCACATCAGTAAGGGCGAAGTGGGGAACATGTCCAAACCCCTGCCAGGGTAGTGACAATGAAGGCGACATAAGAAGCCAAACTCCCATTTACATCAGTAACGAGGAGCCCCTTCCCCAGTAGGTATCAGTGGAAGCCGAACGAGGAAACTGAACTACCATCCCCATCTGTGCCCTCTACCTTGCAGAGCACAGTCATAAAAGACCAGATAAAACAGAAGATTAAATAAGGTAGAGAGTCTAATGACATAATATCCAAAATGTCCAGGTTTCTACAGAAAATCAGTCATCATACTAAGAACTAGGAAAACCTCAACATGAATGAGAAAAGACTATCAAGATGCTAACAAAGAGATGGCAGAATTATTTGACAAGAATTTTAAAGTAGCCACCATACAAAGAGAAAGTCTCAAAGGAAATCTTAATTTCATAGAACTTAATGAAAATACATTAAATCAAAATATGTGCAATGGAGCTAAAGCAGCACTAACAGAGAAATTTATAGTACATTAGCACACATTAGAAAGAGGAAAGGTCTCAAATCGATAATCTAAATTCTTACCTTTAGACCAGAAAAAGAAAGAAGCCCAAAACAAGAAGGAAACAAAGATAAAAGATAAAAAACAAAGATAAAAGGAAACAAAGATATTTCAGTGAAATATCAAACAGAAAAATAATAAAATAATTTAGAATTTTTAAAAATAAAATCAATGAAGCTAAAACTGGTCCTGCTAAAAGATTAATAAAATTTATAAGCTTCTAGCAAGACTGATAAAGAGAAGATAAAAATCATCAATATCAGGAACGAAACCGGGGAGAGATCCCTAGAATCCCACCACCATTACCACAAACTTCACACTCCTAAATTTCACAACTTAGAAGGAATAAGGCCAATTCCTGGAAAACCACAAACTACCAAACATAACCAAAATGAAATAAGCAATTTAAATAGTTGTGTAATTATTAAATAATTGAATTTGTAATTTTGAAGTTCCCAATAAAAAAACCTCAGGTTCAGATGAGTTCACTACAGAATTCTACCAAACATTTAAAGAATTAACACCAATTTTACACAATCTCTTCCAGAAATCAGAAAAGGAGGAAACACTTCCAAACTCAATTTTCTGAGGCTAATAATACAATGATATCAAAACCTGACAAAGACAGCACGAAAAAACAGGAAGTATAGACTAGCATCTCTTATGAATTCACATACAAAAAATCCTCAACAATATACTAGCATTTCAAATCCAGTGATGTATAGAAAGAACTGTACACCATGACCAGTTGGATTTATTCTAGATATGCAAGGCTGATTCGACATTTGAAAACCATGTGAACAGGGTAAAGAAGAAAAAAATCATAAGATCATATCAACTGAAACAATAAAAGAATGACAAAATTGAACACCAGTTTACGATTCAAAAAAAAAAAAAAAACCTCTGGCAAACTAGAAATAGAAGGTAAGTTGCTCAACTTTATAAATATCATCCACAAAACCCTATAGCTAACATATTTAACGGTGAAAGACCAAATGCTTTTTCCCTAAGATCGGGAACATGAAAAGAATGTCTGCTCTCATCACTATTACTAAACACAGTATTGGAAGTTCTAATCAGAGTAATAGGCCAAGAAAAAGAAATAAAAAGCATACAGATTGTAAACAAAGGAATAAAACTGATATTTGCAGATGACATGATCATCTACACAAAAAAATCCCAAGAATACACCAAAACCTCCTAGAACTATTAAGTTTAGCAAGATTGTAGAATACAAGATCAACACACAAAAATCAATCACATTTCTTTCTTTTGAGAGAAAAGAGACAGCACAAGCAAGAGGGGCAGAGGAAGAGGGAGAAAGAACCTCAAGCAGACTGCGCTGAGCACAGAGCCCAATGCAGGGCTCAACCCCAGGACCCTGAGATCATGTCCTGAGCCAAAACCAAGAGTCGGTGGCTTAATGGACTATGCCACCCAGGCACCCCAATCAATCACATTTCTATATGTAAACAACAAAGATGGGAGACAGAAGTTAAAAGCAAAATATCATTTATAATTACTCCAAGGAAAGGGTTGCCTGGGTGGCTTAGTCCATTAAGTGTCAGACTTGATTTCAGTTCAGGTCATGATCTTGGGGTCATGGGATTGACCTGCATGGGGCTCCGCGCTCAGCAGGGAGTCTGCATATCCCTCTCCCTCTGCTCCTCCCCCATGCTTGCTCTCTCTCTCTGACTCTAAAATAAATAAATAAAAATCTTAAAAAAAAAAAGTTACTCCAAGGAAATGAAACAGTCCAATATAAACTTAATGAGATATGTACAGGATCTGTATCCTACAAATTACAAAATGTTACTGAAAAAAACTGAAGAAACCCTAAGTAAATTGAGAAACATACTATACTCGTGTATTAGAAAACTCAACAAGATGCCAATTTTCCCCAAATTGATATACAGCTTTATTTTTTTTTTAAGATTTTATTTATTTATTCGACAGCGATAGAGACAGCCAGCGAGAGAGGGAACACAAGCAGGGGGAGTGGGAAAGGAAGAAGCAGGCTCACAGCGGAAGAGCCTGATGTGGGGCTCGATCCCAGAACGCTGGGATCACACCCTGAGCCAAAGGCAGACGCCCAACCACTGTGCCACCCAGGCGCCCCGATATACAGCTTTAATGTAATTCCTATCAAAAATCCCAGCAAGTGTTTTGTAGATATAGGCAAATTTATTCTAAAATGAAAATGGAAAGGCACATGACCTGGAATTGCTAAAGAAATTTTGAAAAGGCAGAATAAGATGAGAGGAATCACTATACCTGATGTTAAGGCTTACTACAGAGCTACAAAACAGTAATCAAGACAGTATGATACTGGCAGAGGGATAAACACACAGATCAACAGGACTACACAAATACACCTAACTGATTTTTGCCTGCAAAAGCAATTCAATTGAGGGAGAGACTTTTCTACAAATGGTGGTGCTACAGCAACTGGACTCCATAGCCAAGAAAGAAGAGATGAGACAAGATGAGAAGAGATGAGACAAGAAATGCCTCAACCTAAAATCTCACAACTTACACAAAAATTAATTCAAAATGGATCATGGACCTAAATGCAAGATCATGGATTTACTTTTACTTAAATCTATGAAACTTTTAGAAAACAAAGAAGAAAATCTTTAGGATATAGGACTAGACAAAAAGTTCTTAGACGTAATTACCACCAAAAACACAATCCATAAAAGGAAAAACTGATAAATGACCTTATCAAAACTGAAATAATTTGCTCTGTGGAAGACCTTATTAAGCGATGAAAAACAAGCTACAAGCANNNNGCATATCCAACAAAGGATTTATATATATATAAACTCCTTAAATAGTAAGGAGTAATATTAAATATTAATAAAATAAAGAATCCAATTAGAAAATGGACAGAAGAAACAGATACCTCACTGAAGAGGATAATACAGATCCCAATTAAGCACACGAAAAGATGCGAAACATTATTAGCCATTAGAAAAATGCAAGTTTAAACTACAATGAGATCATCGACATACCTATTAGAATGGCTAAAATAAAAACACTGATAATACCAAATGCTGGTGACCATGTAGAGAAACGAGATCACTCATACATTATTGATGGGAATGTAAACCACTCTGGAAAAAGAACATGCCAGTTTCTTATACAACTCAGCAGTTACACTCTTGAGCATTTATTGTAGAGAAATGAAAACTTCTGTTGACAAAAAGACCTGTACACAAATGTTCATACGGCTTTATTTGTAATAGCTAAACCTGGAAATAACCTAAAGGTCCTTCAACAGGTGAATAAACAGTGGTACTGCCACTGTTTTAACTCAGCAGTTAAAAACAAAAACAAAAACAAAAACCTATTGGTTCATACAAAAACTTGGATGGGTCTCAAGGGAGTTTTGCTGAGAAAAAAGCCAATCTCAAAAGGTACCACCGTACCATTCCATTTGAATAGTATTCTTGAAACGACAAAATTAAAGAGATGAACAGATTCGTAGCTGCAAAGAGTTAGGGAGAGGGGAATGGAGGGGTGCAACTGTGGCTTTCAACAGCACAAGGGATCCTTGTCATAAAACTGTTCTGTATCTTGACTGTGGTGGTCACATGAATCTACACGAGTGATAAAAACTACACACGTGCATGCGCATGTATGTATATATGAGTGCATGTAAAACTGGTGAAATATGAATAAGGTCAATAGCTTGTATCAATGTCAGTTTTCTGGTTATGATATTCTACTAGTTATGCAAGATGTTACCATTGGGAGTAATTAGTTGAGAGATATATGGAATCAATTATTTCTTACCATTGCATGTAAATCTGTAATCATCTCAAGATAAAAATTTTAACAAAATCAAACAAACAATATGTGAATATCAATGTGAAACAGGAAGTGAGCATGGCAGTATCCAATCCAAGATTTCAGAGGTTTTGCAGTGCCCCATAGAAACACACATCCCATTAGTAAGTAACTGTGCTTATTCCTCACAAAACAGTTTGTAAGAAGGAAATCTGAAAGACTGTAATGAGCCAAGAGACTAGGTTTTACAAATGAGACTGTTTAAACTGTCAGAGCAAGATGCTGTTCATTGGCAGGTTTAACATTTCAGTTGTCCCCGTCTTCTCATTCCTTCTGCCCTGTGGGGTGGGTAGAAGCTTCTGATGAAGAGTAGATCAATCAGTTAAAAGAAAAAAAAAGCTACATTTTTTGCACATCTAAGTAGTGGGTGTATCTGTGATCCTGCTATATATAATTAAAGATGCTAATACTAAAACCTTCTGTAATGGAATCACTGCAATTCCATTTCTAAAACTCTGCAGTAGATTCTGCTTAGATTAAGATGTACCAATGAAGAGTTCAAAAGACTAGGAAAGATGAACGCAGCCAGAAACTCTCAGAGGAGGCAAACAGGCAGGTTGCTCTCTTAAAACTTTATTAAATAAAGAACATTTTCTAGACTATATGATGGACTAGGTCTACATTTGCATTTAATAAAGCTGAACATGACAGTAGTCTAATGTGAAATGTTAAACCATTTAGTGTACAAAACTGTTTATGTAGCTGTTGTACAAGAACAAAGTATGAAGCTCAGCATTTTCACCAACCATCTGTGAGTTTTAGAAAAGTCATTTAAATAAACGATTAGACTTCTTTAGTATATATTTCCAACACATCAGTTACATGGGTAATACTCAAACCTCTTTAAAGCTTTCTTGCATTCCAAATAAAATCATCAGTACAAACATCAAAAACACTGACCATCCCAAAAGACTGCTTGCCAAACTCATTAACAGAATACGAGTTCTAAAATAATGCTTATTACGAAAGGTTTATTAAGTAAAATAAAGCCAAGAATTATCAGTTACTGTAAAATTCATGTAAGAACATTTAATAGTCCAGCTCTAAGCATTCCTTTTAAGTTTCTCACATTAATGAGTACTGTTTACAGAACTAAAAATCTATCATTCAAGTATTAGTCATTACATTTCAGAAAAAGGACATCATTCCTGATCATTCTATAAAAGAAAAAGATCACAATGAATAGAACCAATATCCATAATAGGATAAACTGAGTAAAGGGGGGCACTTTGGGGAGGGAAGAGTGTTTCACTTTCACAGTAGGAATTATGTAAACATCATACAGCCCACACCACAAAATCCATGAGAAAGGCTCAAATTTGAACCCTGCATTATTTTAAAATCATGTTCATGAGTTTTTATTGCATCCGTTTGTACTAATACATGACAGATATCTATCACTCTTTCATATACACTGAACCGTTCTTGGGAAATATGGGAGAGAAAAAGTCCTTACTTATGTACCACCTAATGCAACTTTTATTTAGAATGTAAATTCTTCGAGTCAACCATTTTGAATACCAACTATGTTCCTCCACCAATCCCTCCCCTTTCTCCTCTCCTATCCCAGACGCCCCCCACCCAAGAATGCTTTATGTCTGTTAAGCCTCGTAACTGACATTGTTGAGTACCACCTCCTCTGGAACAAAAGTACACTCTCCACTGTACCTTCCTTTTGTTTAACAGCTGAGCAGAATCATAATGCTTTCAGGCATGTGTCTAGATCTCTAGGTCATTCATTAAGGCTGCTGCTGGCATGACCGCTGGCTTTGCAGAATGGCTGCTGGTCTACAATGACTATTGCCCAGTGGCTACTTTTATCATTCCCCCCCCCCCCCGAGAATTCTGCTTATCATCAGGGAAATCAAAAGGCTATGTGTGCAAGTTAGAGGTGGTGCTTCCTGCCAGCCCTATTAGATCTTGCTATGCACTCTGTTTAGCATGGCTTGGCTCATTTCCTTGTTTACTGTAACCACGGCAGGAAGAACTGTTTCTGTTTCCAGGAACCACCTTGTCCCTGGGAAGGGACATGGAGGAGAGAGGAACAGCTGATGAAGAGTCAATGGAGAGGCTTGGCAGACCAGATGTATCATGGTAAGGCTCATTCTCTGGATCCTTCACATGTTCCTTAATGCCCTTGAAGAAGACATAGAATAACTCGATGATGTTCAAAGCAAGAGACACCAAGGACACCACCAGCATGAAGAGAATGAAGATGCTTTTCTCTGTGGGGCGAGAGAGGAAGCAGTCAACCTGATGCGGGCAGGGGTCTCGTTTGCAAGTGTAAACCGCATTCAGGCTGAATCCATAGATGTACCACTGGATCAGCAGGAAGGCCACCTCAAAAACAGACTTGAAGAAGACACTAATGGTATAGATTCGCAGCAAGCCCCTTCTCATATGCACCTTACAATGTTCTTCAACGCTATACTTGAACTTCTTGATTTCGATTTCATTTTCTTGCAAGTTCACCTCCATGTTGACACCATCGTTTTGAGTGACTCTGAGTTCCTCCCCTCTCTTTTTCAACTTTTCTTCCTTGCGTATCATGTAGAATACGTGCACTAGGTACAAGAGTGAGGGAACGGACACAAATATGATCTGCAGGACCCAGAAGCGCACATGAGAGATCGGGAAGGACTTATCATAGCAGACGTTTTCACAACCAGGCTGCCGAGTATTACAACGAAAGGCAAACTGCTCATCATCCCAGGCTGACTCAACCGCGGTCCCCAGTAGCAGGATTCGGAAAATGAAAAGGACTGAGAGCCACACCTTCCCTCCAGGGGTGGAGTAAGCTTGAACCTTGTCAAGGAGTTGGCCTAAGGCACTCCAGTCACTCATGTTGCCTGTTCGCTGTTCTTTCGCTTAAAAGAAGTGAAGTAGGCACACCAAGTGATTGCACTCCTTGGAGGATGAAGTAAAATGAAAAAGTAAGTTCAAGCACTCAAAACTTTCTAAAGTTTAAAAGTCGGCTACACCCACTGGTACCTTCCTCACTCTTCTTCCTAATGAAAGACAACTGCTGATACCCAATAAAAGCTTATGTGGATTCATTTTCATACATGGTGAGCAAATAGTCTTAAATAAGGATGTATATATATCAATAATGGGACAAATTACATAAATGAGGGAATAACTCAGGGACGTCTGGGTGGCTCAGTTGGTTAAGCGTCTGCCTTCGGCTTAGGTCATGATCCCAGGATCCTGGGATCGAGTTCCCCATCAGGCTCCCTGCTCATCGGGTAGTCTGCTTCTCCCTCTCCCTCTGCCTGCTGCTCCCCCTGCTTGTGTGCTCTCTCTCTTTCTCTTTGTCAAATAAATAAATAAAATCTTTTTTAAAAAATTGAGGGTACAACATAAACACCTCTAAAGGTTTCCTTCAATTCCAGAATAAAGTAATCTCCAAAGATAAAGACTGAAACACAGAAACTGAATTAAAAATTCACATGTAAATATTGACCAATTCATCTTCAAACATTATTAGGGCCATCATTTCCCAAATAGGAAACAATAGGGGTGCCTGGCTGGCTCAGTCAGTAGAGCGTGCAACTCTTGATCTCAAGGTTGTGAGTTCGAGCCCTGTGTTGGGGTGGAGACTACTTTAAAAAGGGGGGGAACAAATATACAATGATATTCATCTGAGCATTATCTATTCATTGCCTACTAGATACCAGGTACTATACTGGGCACTGGTCCCTATGGGTGAGTAAAACAGAATTCCTGTACCTGAGCAACTCACAATTAACTAGAGGAAACAGATCATTAAAAGCACAATAATTTAGGGGTGACTGGGTGGCTCAGTCAGTTAACTGACTCCTGATCTCAGCTCAGGTCTTGATCTCAGGGTTGTGAATTCAAGTTCTGCAACGAACTCTGCGAAGCCTACTTTAAAAAAAAAAAGTACAGTATTTTATTAAATCTAAGACACAATTGATTATAAGATAAACCATTATGTTATTTACCACTCAGAAAGCAATCAAGGCATCCAGTGTTAAGAGTGCCTCAATTTCAGAAATGTGAGGGGGAATGTACATCTTAAAATCAATGAAAAAGGTTAAATGAATATAGAATTGCAATTTTTAAATAAGTGCTAAGATGTGAAGAAAAAAAAAAAAGGTACTGACAGAAATTAACTCAAGGAAACTCAGATCAGTCTGTACAGAGTCAGCCAGGCAAAGAGTCAGTTAGCTATGAGGGAAGCCAGCATTGGCAAAGCTTTGAGGGTGGGAGAACTCACTGCACTCAGGGAGCTCAAAGGCAGGCAAACTGGTTACCAGGTATTAAGTAGAGGTAGCACAGCCCAAGACTGGTGCTGGAGGAAGCGACCTCAGGCATCTGCTTACCAGCAGCAGAGAAACCCAGGAGCAGAAAGCATGATTACACTGTGATGCTGGGGCAAGACTGAAGCTGAGGGAGAAATTACTAATGGCAGTTCAGGAACTCTAGGGGTCAGTAGGAAGGTTGGGGGAAGAGAAAGGATACAAGTGAAGAATGTACAGAGCAGTACAGGGATGAGGGTTCTATGCTAAAATGGGCAGCCAGTGAGTTTTGGTGTGACAAAAAGTAGAAGAGGATGTCAAGAATTATGGGGGTGATCCTGAGAGTCTCTCCCATAGAGAGGGTAATGGATGACCAGTCCTGGCACTGTGGTCCTGAATGCTGTGGTGAATGAAGGGACATTTTGTAAGGGTAGCTGCCATCCCTGTTACCACAAAGTAGCAAGATCAGGACTCCCCCACCCCACCCCAAAAAAAGAGAGGCACTACGGCTCCCTCCTTATCTGGAAATTGCTTCAGGATCCAGCCAACAGAGGCCTCAACTTAAATACTTATTTACTGAACGTGAACCACTATCTCAGGTGAAATGTGAACACATGGAAGCTTTTTTATTAAGACTAAAATATTAATACACTGTGTCAATTCGTGTGGGTTTCTTCTAGGAGACTGCTGTATCACCAGTCTTTTGGGGATTTTGGGGGGGGGGGTTAGGTTTCAGGAGGAGCAACACAGATACCGACCACGAACCTGTTCAGGGTTGGTGGGAGCTGGCATGGGGCACAACCCATAACTGTGCCCCTACTGAAGACCTGCTCTTCTTTCTCCATTTCCTCCCAACAGCCCTATTTCTTTATAAGAAATGTCTGTAAGCAAAAGCCTAAGCAAAGGTTTCTGCCTCTAATTCAAATCATGCTAGACAAATCGATCTTCATTTTTTTTTTAAGATTTTAAGTAATCTCTACACCCGAGATGGTGCTCAAACATACAACCCTGAGATCAAGAGTTGCATGCTCCAACAACTGAGCCAGCCAGGCCCCCTGAAGCTTACTTTAAGACAAACCACAACTAATTGATTATTACGTGGCAAAAAATAATAATTTTCAATCAAATCCTTTCAATACAGCATGAACTCATCATTTCTAAAACTTTATTTAGTATGTTAGGATAAAAGCCATAATAGTTAATATTTTACTTCTCCCTCCTGAAAAACTTCTAATTCCCAAAGATAGATACTCATTTTAAACAATTCAGAAAATTAAAAGAGAAAAATATTTCTTAAACATGAGTTTGCCAACTAATAATCAATCTTAAATACCATTTAGCTGATTAGTTTCTTGGTTTGTAACAGCTATTCCTCACAGTAGATTCAGTGAGAAAACTAAACCTTAAAATGAAACCTAAAAACAGAGGGCAAGGTTAATGCAATTTACAATGTCTCAATTGCCCAAGGTTGGTTACAACTGTTCTCCAAGGATAAGAACTGAAGGTTCCCAAAATGCAATTTTTTAGCAAGTAATCAAATTACAAGACTTTGAAGTATACACTGTACTTTCTCAGTTGCTTGAATAACACATTTTAGCCAAATTGTCCTTTATCATGCAGATTATGAAAGTAATCCTATTAGGCTAAAGTCACCAAGATCTCCAGTTTATAATTAATACATTCTCAAGGTTAATTGAAAATAAACCACTGGCGGCATAAGAGTTAGGCATTTATTCTCATTATTTTTTTCAAATTTAAACAGTGCTTAGTCTCCAGAGATTTCAAAATGCCTCAGAAAATTGAGTTACTTTTTCATAAACAAGTAGGGTAAAGTAATAACGAGTGAAGGTTAAAGACAATAATCCCCGAAACTACTTTAGCACCGATTCTAAAAGGAATCTGATAAAAAACAGTACAGGGGGAATCAATAATTCCAGTTAATTTAAGGCAAAGTTATTAACAATTTTCTAGAACTACAAGAAGCGCAAGTTTTTCAAATATTTTGTTCTGAGAAAGTTCTTGCTAAGCACTTTGAAAATATAGAGAGCAGAGATTCAAAGGGATGAAAATAACTAAGAATGAGTCATCTCAGCTAAGCAAATCGTTCATAGAGAAGTTAAAAGTCTCTTGCTGAACAATTATTTTTAAACTGGACAAGGTATTTCCAATTTTAAAACATAAACATAAAGCATCAGGTTTCAGCCCCAATATATAAAGTGCTTGAATATTGTCCCTCCTATCCTTACAGCAAGAGAAAAAAAAAAAAACACTGAAAATCAACTTTCCTTAGGCTTATCAGAGAATTAAGGACATAAGACAAACCGAACTCCTGAAATCTGGAGAGACAGGCAAATAGAGAGCATCACACCCAAGAAGAGCTTACCTGGAGCAGAAGGCACTAGAGCAATACCCTAGGGAGAAAACTTAAATGGTAATTTTGACAAAGGCTTGCAAGTAAGAACTCCTAGCTACCAAGTCTTAGGAGGGCCCTCCACACTCTCTTGGCTTTACCTCCAGGACTTCACCAGGTTCTGAACATGAAGATCCAAGAATGATCTCCTCCCCTTTTGGGTAAGAGTTAGAAAGAAAAAAAAAGTAACAATTTTGAAATATGCCCAGGGTAAAGATCCAATAAAAATCTTCTCCCTTTTGAGGAAGAAGGGGAATGTAACCATTTTAAAAAACACCCAGGGAAAAAGTAACAGTTTTGAAATAAGCCTTTGAAACAAAGGCCAACACTCAAAGGGAAAATTTATCAGAGCCTTACATGTTGTCCTGGGAGAGGGGAAATTAGCCAGCTACAGCCCCTCTCGCCTTCTTGCTTCACCTAAAAAGAAGGGGAGAAAAAAGGCTAAAAAATACTTCTGAAGGTTGCAGGCCAGGGCTCAGGCCCACCGAAAGACTTAAGATTTGGTCCTAAGACTATAGAATACTTCCTCTTCCCCATACTCGACCACCAGGTCACAAGGTTCTGGTACAGTAACAGTGGATTTCAATGGTAAGAGTTGCAAGAAGCAGACTATTTAAACTATTTAAAAAGAAGTTCTTAGGGAAACACAAAGGCAATGGGGGAAAAAAATAAACAAAAAGACACTGGAGGAAACTGAAGCCTCTGGCACCTACATGCACAACAAACATTTAAGAGCCCAGCCTCAAGCCAAATTAACCTAAAACATTACACTAAAAGCCTATTTACCTCAGTTCCTATAACCTGATATATCCTATCTGGGTTTATTTTGGGTTTTCTTAAAAGATTTTATTTATTTACTTGGCAGAGAGAGAGAGAGCACAAGCAGAGGGAGCAGCAGAAAGAGGGAGAAGGAGAAGCTGACCCAGGCGCCCCTATCCGGGTTTTAAAAAACATTAAAAGGCAGGCTAAAAGGCAAGACAAAAGGCAGTCTGAGGAGACAAAGCAAGACTTCAGAACAAGATTCAGATATAGCACACATTTGGGGATTATCAGGAATAATCTCGGATAGGGAATTTAAAATAACTATGTACTATGTTAAGAGCTCTAATGGAAAAAGTAGACAACATGCAAGTACAGACTGGTAATGTAGGCATACACAATCCTAAGAATTAAAAGAAGTACTACAAGTAAAAAACACTACAACAAAATGAATGCTTTTAATGGACTTAGCAACAGAATGGATATGGCCAAGGAAAGAATTAGTGAATTTAAAAATATTTCAATAGAAACTTCCCAAACTAAATGCAAAGAGAGGAGCACCTGGGTGGCTCAGTCGGTTAAGCGTCTGCCTTCGACTCCGGTCATTATCCCAGGGTCCTGGGATCCAGTCCCACATCAGGCTCCCTGCGCGCAGGGGAGCCTGCTTCTCCCTCTCCTCACCCCTGCCCCCTGCCCCTCACCAACCCGTGGTCTCTTTCTCTCTAGCTACTATCTTTCTTTCTCAAATAAATAAATAAAATCTTTTTAAAAAATGCAAAGAGAAAAAAGAAATTTCATAAAGTAGAACACAGTATCTAAGAACTACAGAACAATTACAAAAGGTATAACCGGATTACCAGAAGGAAAAAAATGAGACAAAGGAAAAGAAATATTTGAAGGAATAATGGCCAAAAACCTTCCAAAATTAATGACACCAAACCATACATCAAAAAAGCTCAGAGCAAATCAAGCAAGATAAATATCCAAAACACTACACCTAAACGACATCATATTCAAACTACATAAAACCAAGCATAAAATCATGATATCAACCAGGGGAAAAGATACCTACAGAGAACAAGGACAGGAAATACATCCAACTTTTTTCAGAAGCCATGAAGTAAAATATTTAAAGTGTTGGGGGGAAAACCCACCAACCTACAAAGTATTCAGGGAAATTATCCTTCAAAAGTGAAGGAGAAATACTTTTTCAGATAAACAAAAACTGAGGGAATTTTTTAACAGTAGACCAGGCTAGAAAGAACTGTTTTAAAAAGTTCTTTAGGGAAGGAAAATTAAACAGGCCAGAAAGTCAGATCTACACCAAATAAGAGCACTGGAGCAGGAATAAATGAAGGCAAAATAAAATCTCTTGTTTCTATTCTTAATTAATAGATAAACATTCAAAGTAACAAGAATAACAATGTATTCACTGATTATAGCATATGGATAAGTAAAATAAATGACAGCAATATTACAAGAGAGATGGGAAGGAGGAATTGGGAAAATTCTAGTTTAAGGTACACGCAGTGCCTAAGAAGCAGAATACATTTATCCAATGGTGGACTTAGCTAAGTTGTAAATGTATGCAGTAAACTCCAGGGCAATGACTAAAAGTCTTTTTAAAAGAAGTATAATGGACATACTAAGACATGACAGAAAACAGAATCATATAAAATGGTCAGTTAAAATCAAAAGGAAGAAAAAGAGGGGAACATTTTTGTCTAAAGAAAGAAAAAAAGAAGAAGAAGGGAGGCCTGGCTGTCTTATGACCCCTTGATATCAGGGTCATGAGTTGGAGCCCCACATTGGGTACAGAGATTAGCCTCCCAAAAAAATCAATAAAAAGAAAAAAGGGGGGACACCTGGATGGCTCAACTGGTTGAGCATCCACCTCTTGATCTGGGCCCAGATCATGATCTCAGGATCCTGGGATTGAGCCCCACATCATGTTGGGCTCCGCCCTCTGCAGGGACTCTGTTTGAGATTCTCTTTCTCCCTCTCCCTCTGCCCCTCCCTCCTCACATGCTCTCTCTCAAATAAATAATCTTTTTAAAAAAGTGTAATGGGGCGCCTGGGTGGCTCAGTTGGTTAAGCGTCTGCCTTAGGCTCAGGTCATAATCCCAGGGTCCTGGCATCTAGCCCCGTGTCCAGCTCTCTGCTCAGTGGGGAGCCTGCTTCTTCCTCTCCCTCTGCCAGCCACTCCCCTTGCTTGTGCTCTCTCTGTCAAATGAATAAATAAGATCTTTTAAATAAATAAATACATAAATACTAAAAATAATTTTAAAAAAGTAACAAATAGAAAAGTTACAAAAGTAAAAAAAAAGGTTCATATTAACCCAACTATATTGATAATCACATTAAAATCATTACAAATGCGAATGGCTTTTAAAAAAAAAAAAAAGAGTGTGCGTGTGGGCAAGCAGGGGGCAGAGAGTGGCAGACAGTGAGGGAGAGAGAGAATCTTATGCAGGCTCCGCACCCAACATGGAGCCCAATGCAGGGCTCGATCCCACAACCCCAAGATCATGACCTGAGCAGAAATCAAGTGTCTGCTGCTTAACTGAGTCACCCAGATGCCCCTGTGAGAATGGATTTTTAAAACCACTTTAAGTAAAAAGACACAGGAATGCAAAAGCAAAGGAAGGCAAAAAGGTATACCACATTAACACTAATCTAAAGAAAGCTGGAGTAGCTATATCAATTTTAGACAAAGCAGATTTCAGAACCAAGACAATCATCAGGAACAAAGAGAGACATTACAAAGTAATACATTCTTCAAGAAGACCTAACAATCCTTAATATGCAGGCACCAAACAAAAGAGCACCAAAATACATGAGATAAATATAGACAGAGCTGCAAGGAGAAATACAAAAATCCAACATTATAGTTGGAGACTTCAACACCCACCCCTTTCAGTCACTGACACATCCTACATAAAGAAAGAAAGAAAGAAAGAAAGAAAGAAAGAAAGAAAGAAAGAAAGAGAGAGAGAGAGAGAGAGAGAGAGAAAGAAAGAAAGAAAGAAAGAAAAGAAAAGAAAAGAAAAGAAAAGAAAAGAAAAGAAAAGAAAAAAAGGTTGAGTAAAGATATAGGTGCTGAACAGCATTGTCAACTAAATAGATCTACTAAGACATTTATGTAATACTCTTCTAAGAGAAGCATAATACATACTCTTCTCAAGCTTACATGGAGCATTCCTCAAGGCAGACCAAATTCTGGGCCATAAAACACAATAGATTTTGAAGCATAAAAATCATACAAAGTATACTCTCACAGGGCACCCAGGTGGCTCAGTCAGTTAAGCATCCAACTCTTGATTTTGGCTCAGGTCATGATCTCAGTGTCATGGAGCCTGCTTGGGATTCTCTCTCTCCCTTTCCCTTTGCCCCTCCCCCCTGCTGCTCTAGTGCTCACTCACTCTCAATAAATAAGGTATATGCTCACAACCAATGGAATTAAACTAGAAATCAAGAACATAAAGCTGGAAAATCTCAAAATACTTAGAGATTAAGCAAGACACTTGTAAATAACACATGGATTGGGGCACCTTCAGTCAGTGACGCATGAGACTCTTGCTCTTGGGGTCATGAGTACAAGCCCCCACGGGGCATAAAACTTACTTAAAAAAATAAAAATAAAAAAATAGCACACAGGTCAAAGAAGAAATCTTTAGAAATGTAAAAATGTTTTGAACTAAAAGAGTACTAAACAAAATTGTGTGATGCAGCAAAAGCAGTGTATAGGAAAAAAGTTTATAGCATGGAATGCATACATGAGGGAAAAAAAAACAGACCTAAAATCACTAATAAAATAAATTAAAATTAAAAAAATAAAATCAGTAATTAAGCTTCTATCTTAGGAAATAAGACAAAGAGGGATGCTTCTATCTTAGGAATAAGACAAAGAGCAGTAACTTAAGCCTAAAAACAAGAAATAAGAAGAAAATAATAATAAAAATTACAGAAGTAATCAATGAAATTGAACAGAGGAACTCCCCAGTGGGGGGGGGGGTCAATGAAAACAAAAGTTGGCTCTTTTAAAACATCAGTAAAATTGATAAACCTCTAGCCAGGCTAACCAAGAAAAAGAAAAGACACAAATTATTAATATCGGAAATGAAAGAAGAGTCATCACTACCAATCACATGGACATTAAAAGGATCATAAAGGAATATTATGAACAAATCTATGCCTATCAATTTGGTAACTTAGGTAAATGGACCAATTCCTTGAAAGATACAAACTATCAAAATGTACACAAGGGATAACAAATAATCTGAATAGGCCTATATGTATGGAAGAAAATCAATAATAACCTTATAAAACAAAAAGTCCCATATCCAGATTGTTTCATTGGTGACTTCTAAACATTTAAGGAGAGATATACCAATTCTCTACAATCTCTTCCAGAAAAATCTCTTCCTTCCAGAAGTGGAGGAACAATTCTTAACTCACTCTATGAGGTCACAATTAGCTTAATACCAAAACCAGATAAAATCATTAAAAGAAAGTTAAACTACAGACAAATATCTCTCACAAAGATGCAGAAATCCTCAACAAATATTAGCAAAGCAAATACAGCAATGTATAAAAAGAATGACACACCATGACAATATGGGATTTGTCCCAGGTGTGCAAGGCTGGTTCAACATTCTAAAATCAATTCATGTAATCTACCATCATCAGTGGGGTAAAATAGAGACATTGTATCATCAGATCAACTGATGCAGAAAAGTTCTGACAAAACCCAACACCCATTTGTGATAAAATCTCTTAGTAATCTAGGAATAGAGAGAACTTCCTCAATTTAATAAAGAATATCTACAAAAACCCTACAGTTAACATCATTCTTAATGGTAAGAAACTTCATGTCTTCCCACTAAGCTCAGGAACAAGGTAAGAATGACCCCTCTCACCACTTTTATTCAACATTTTACTGGGAGTCATAATTAATACAAGAAGACAAGAAAAGGAAATAAAAGGGATATAGATTGGGAGAGAAAAAATAAACTGTTTTGTTCACAGATGATAGGATTGTCCATGAAGAAAATCTCAAAAACCTACAGTGAAAAACTCCTGGAACTAATAAACAATTCTATCCAAGTCACAACTTACAAGGGTAATATACAAAAGTCAACTGCTTTCCCATATGCCAGCAATGAATAATTGGAAACAAAAATTTAAAACAATACCACTTACATTATTACACATACAAAAAAGTACTGAAGTATAAATCTAGCACAATTTTTCCAAGATCTGCATCCAAAAATCACATAGCTATGTTGAAAGAAATCAAAGATTTAAATAAATGGAGAAATACTCTGCGTTGATGGATTAGAAAACTCAGTATTAAGATGTCAATTCTTCTCAACTTGATCTATAGATTCGATGCGATCCCAATCCCCATAAGCTATTTTGTGAAACAGAAAAGAGCCCCCAAAATAGACTCAACACAAACACAGCTGATCTTTGACAAAGAAGCAGAGGCAATCCAATGGGAAGAAAGGTCTTTTCAACAAATGGTACTGGACATCCATATGCAAAATAAAGAATCTAGATACAAACCTTTTAAGTTTAACAGAAACTAACTCAAAGTGGATCATAGACCTAGATACAAAATTAAAAAACTTCTAAAAGGTAACCTAGAAAATCTAGGTGTTCTTGACTTTGGTGATGAGTTTTTAGATACAACACCAAAAGGACAATCCACGAAAAAAAAACTGGTACATTAGTTGTCATTAAAATTAAAATTTTCTGCTCTGCTAAAGTCACTGTTAACAGAATGAAAAGACATGCCACAGACTGGGAGAAAATATGTGCAAAACACATATCTGCAGAGTGATATCACTGAAAATGGCAAAATAGGGAAATCTAGGACTCCATCCTTTCACAGAAACAAATAATGAGCTGGCAAAAGTGTTAGAATCAACTTTTCTAGATCTCTACAACTAGTCAAAAACATAAAACAACCAGGGAAAGACTTGATAAAGGAAGTAGCTACTTTGTGATATGAGCACGATATACATTTTAAACTGCCCATCTACCTCATCCCACACACCGTATCCATGCTGGACAAGCAGATGACAAATAGAAGGCAAATTCCTCAACCTGATAAAGGACATTTATGAAAAAATCATAGCTAACATCATGCATACTAAATGGTAAAAGACTGAAAGGCTTCTCCCCAAGATCAGGAACAAGACAAAGATAACCACTTTTGCCACTTAATAACATTATACTAGAAATTCTAGCTAGAACAACTGGGCAAGACAAAGAAATAAAAGGTGTCCAAGTTAAAAAGGAAGGAATAAAACTATTCTCATCCACAGATGATATAATTATATACATAGAAAATCCTAAAGAATCCATACATTCGAGCTAACAAATTCACCACAAAGTTGCAGGATAAAAAAATTAAAATACAATAGCCAATAGTCCACAAAATGTTAAACACATAATTACCATATGACCCAGCAATTCTACTCCTGGGTATATATACAAAGGAATTAAGAGCAAGAACTCAAGATACTTGTCTGTGAATGTTCAGAGTAGCATTATTCACATTAGCCAAAAGTGGAAACAATTCAACTGTCCATCAACCAATGAATGGATAAACAAAATGTGGTATATCCATACAATGGAATATTATTCAGCTATAAAAAGGAATGAAGTCCTGATATATAGAATATGAACAAATCTTAAAAACAGTATGCTAAGTAATAGAAGCCAGACACAAAAAGACAAATATTGTATTATTCCATTTATATGAAATATATAAAATAGGTAAAACTGTAGAGACAGAAAGTAGATCAGAAGTTACTAGGGGTTGGGAGTAAGAGGGAATGGGGGAGTTATTGCTTAATTGATACAGTTTTTTGGGGGGAGTGATAAGGAAAATTGGAAATATATAGGTGATGCTTACACAATATTGTGAATACAGTTGATGACACTGAACTGTATACTTAGAAATGGTTAAAATGGTAAATTGTTATACATATTTTACAATAAAAAAACAGTAGTATTTCTATACACTAGCAACTGATGATCCAAAATGGAAATTAAGAAAGCAATTCCATTTACAATAGCATCCAAATGAATAAATACCTAGGAATAAATCTCACCAAGCAGGTAAAAGACTAACACATTGAAAACTACAAAGTACTGATGAAAGAAGTTAAAGAAGACTTAAGTAAATGGAAAGTCCTACATTCATGGATTAGAAAAACTTATATTGTTAAGGTAACAATACTATGTAAAGTAATCCACAGATTCAGTGCCATCCCTATCAAAATTCCAATGGCCTTTTTTTCAGAAATGAAAAGGCTAATCCTCAAATTCATATGGAATTACAAAGGGCTCCCAATAACTAAAATAGGTCCGGGCGGGGGGGGTGGGGAGGACAAAGTTGGTGGATTCATACTTACTGATTTCAAAACTCAATACAAATCCATAGTAATCAAAAACAGTGTGGCATTGGCATAAAGACAGACACATAAACCACAGGTATAAAACTGAGAGTCTGGAAATAAACCCATACAGTGATGGTCAACTTATTTTCAACAGGGTGACAATACCAATAAATAGGAAAAAAAACTGTCTCTTCAACAAAAGCTGTTGGGACACATCCAAAAGAATTAGGGTGGACCCCTATCTCATAAATACAATAAAATAAATAAATATTAACTCAAAATAAATATTAAATAAAATAAAAATTAATTCAAAATGGATTAACCACTTAAATATAAGAGCTAAAATCATACTACCAATTTTTAAAGAGACATAAGCCATCATGACCTTGGATTTGGCAGTGGTTTCAAAAACATGAGCAAGAGGGGCGCCTGGGTGGCACAGCGGTTAAGCATCTGCCTTCAGCTCAGGGCGTGATCCCGGCTTTATGGGATCGAGCCCCACGTCAGGCTCCTCCTCTGGGAGCCTCCTTCTTCCTCTCCCACTCCCCCTGCTTGGGTTCCCTCTCTCGCTAGCTGTCTCTATCTCTGTCAAATAAATAAATAAAATCTTTAAAAAAAAAAAA
>NW_024423319.1:110298918-110301511 GCF_017311325.1 Ursus maritimus
AAAAAAAAAAAATGAGCAAGAGAAGAAAAAAAGAGGTAAACTGGACTTCATCAAAATTAAAAACTTTCATGCAAAGAACATTATCAAGAAAGTAAACAGACCACCTACAGAATGAGAAAAAATATTTGCAAACCATATATCTGATAAAGGACTTATATGCAAAATATATAAAGAATTCTTGCAACTCAACAATGAAAACAACCCAATTAAAAAATGGGCAGGGTGGGGGAATGGGCTAAATGGATGATGGGTATTGAAGAGGGCACATGTTGAGATGAGCAATGGGTGTTCAATGTAAATGATGAATCACTAAATTCTACCCCTGAAACCAATACTATACTATATGTTAACTAACTTGAATTTCAATTTTAAAAAATGGGCAAAGGACTTAAATAGACATTTCTACAAAGAAGAGATGCAAATGGACAACAAGCACAAGAAAAGATACTCAACATCACTAATCACTACAGACATGCTAATCAAATACACAAAATGCTACCACTTTACATCACTAGGATGGCCACAACAAGAAGAAATAAGGAAACAAGTATTAGCAAGGATATGGAGAAATTGAAAACCTTGTACATTGCTGGCAGGAATGTAAAGTAGTGCAGCTGCTGTGGAAAAAAGTTTTGCGGTTCCTTGAAAAGTTGAACAAAGAACCCCCGTATTACCCATCGCTTCCGCTCTTAGGTATAAATCCACAAAGTATTGAAAACAGGAACTCAAACAAAACTTGTACACAAAAGTTCACAGCAGCACTATTCATAATAGCCAAAAGGTGGAAAGTGGAAAACAACCCCCATGCAGTTACGGGGTTTGAGAAATACTTGTTTTTCCTTTATTACTGACATAAATATTTTCCTAAGTTCACTTTCATGAAGAATTTATTGAAAAAATGGGAAAGAAGTTTTCACACTATCATTTCAACTACAATCTTCCTCAAAATTACCTCTCCCAAGCTATGTGTTAAGCTTCCTGACAAAAGAAAACAGGATCTTACGTTTGTTGATTTATACATGCTAGGCTAAATTCCTCAAAAATAGGAATTACTTATTGACTTCTACAGAGCCAGTATGAGGCAGAGTATCTGACATTTTGTGGGCACTCAATAGATTTGGCTTAAGCAGATATTTGGTTGAATTATACTTTATAATGCCGTGCCTAAAACAGTGCTTTAAGTACAGAAGGTCCAAAAATTTTTGATATTTTAAAATTAAAAGGCTTTAACATATGAAAAAAAAACCTTTAAATTAGGAAAGAGTAAAGCTCAAAAGCATTGTAGAATATCAACTCTAGCTTCTAAAAGTTATTTCAGGGTTGGATTACTTTTTATATAGAAATAGATCATTGTGGGGGCGCCTGGGTGGCACAGCGGTTAAGCGTCTGCCTTCGGCTCAGGGCGTGATCCCGGCGTTATGGGATCGAGCCCCACATCAGGCTCCTCCGCTATAAGCCTGCTTCTTCCTCTCCTACTCCCCCTGCTTGTGTTCCCTCTCTCGCTGGCTGTCTCTGTCTCTGTCGAATAAATAAATAAAATCTTTAAAAAAAAAAAAAAGAAAGAAAAGAAATAGATCATTGTGTACTACTTTCCAGTTACTGCTTTCAACAACTGATAGTTATGCTTAACTACTTAAAAGTATCCACTATATGGGCATTTGTTGATCAGTTCCTTTTCTTGTGTTACCAGTGAACACATAATTCAGGCCTCTGGAAAAAAAAAAAAAAAAAAGATTCACTTTCATTTTTGCTCCTGAAGTTTTGAAAAGAAGTTGCATTAAAGAGCTAGTGTAAATCCCTTAAGCACAGACATTTATCAGAGACTAATGAAATTACTCATCTGAAGAAGGTATAGAATGTTCTTTTGTCTGAACTAACTATGTTTTTATGATTAGCGGAGAAGAAGACTTTAAAGTCCATCTAGTGTCCCTGCCAACTCATCCTCTAGAAGGGTAGAGGAGTGTGTGGGGGAGGGAGGGACAAATCATTTAGGAACTGAGTCACTGTGGGAAGGATGAAAAAGGTAAAGTCTTCTGCGTAGACAATACATGCAGAGTTATTATCGGCCAGTTCTAACATGACCATTTCTTTATCCCATTTACTAAAAACCAGACAAACAAAACAAATCTAGATAAGGATGATGAGGCTAAAGGTAAAAGCCCAAAATTATTTTATTTCCCTGAAGAAGTTAGATTCACCTGTGAATTGATATACGAGCCATTATTTCTTTTGATAATAAGACAACAGAAACATAGGTAGTTTGCTCTGTATCAAAACACTAGCAGAGAGCGGAGTCCAAGATGGTGGAGGAGTAGGAGACCTTAGTTTCATCTGGTCCCAGGAATTCATCTAGATAGCTATCCAATCATTCTGAAAACCTGAGAACTCAACCAGAGATCTAAGGAAAGAATAGCTGCAACTCTACAAAGAGAAAAGTGACCACTTTCTGCAAGGTAGGAGGTACGTAGAAGTCAATCCCTGGCGCTATATGGAAAGATACACTGGGCAGGGGAGTCTCCGTCAGCCGGCACGGGAAAGTGATATGGCAGCCGAGCACAACATCAGAACTTTTAATTTTTTTTTATTTTTTTTT
>NW_024423319.1:110301521-110307992 GCF_017311325.1 Ursus maritimus
TTTTTTTTTAAAGATTTTATTTATTTATTGGACAGAGATAGAGACAGCCAGCAAGAGAGGGAACACAAGCAGGGGGAGTGGGAGAGGAAGAAGCAGGCTCCTAGCAGAGGAGCCTGATGTGGGGCTCGATCCCATAACGCTGGGATCACGCCCTGAGCCGAAGGCAGCCGCTTAACCACTGTGCCACCCAGGCGCCCCAACATCAGAACTTTTAGAAGTCTGCTCCAGTGAGGGATGTCCCTGCCTGAAAGGTGCTCAGGTGGTGAAGCAGAGCAATATCCTAGGTGGGACAGTGTGGTCTCAGGATCCTCGGGGTCACAGGAAGACAGGGGTGCCTGAGTGCGGCAGAGTTCCCAGGCATCGGAGCAGGGAAGCCAGCTACAATCAACAGGCACAGGAGTGGGCTCTCAGCTCAGGGTTGCCATAAACCATGAACTGTGTCACAGTCGGGCAACCACTCTCTGAGCAGGGGCACAGTGAGCAGCAGAACTGCCACGAAACCCTCTCCTCCCTCCCCCGGGTTTGGAGACTCAAAAGGTTTGGAGACTACGTGCCTGAGATAGAAACATGCAGTCACAGGCTGGGTGAGCATGGAGTGCTGACCGAGACCAGGGAGACAGGAGCGATTGACTGCTTTTCCCTGAGGGCGCCTTGAGGAGTGGGGCCCTGAGCTCTGTTGGCTCTGGGGCTGGAGAATGGGAGGCCGTCATTTTCATTCTCATCCTCTTAAGTGCCCCCCAGAAAGCCTTCAGGGAACAAAAGCCACATAGAACAATCCTGAGATTACTTAACTTGGCCCCCTGGCAAGGACGGTGCAATTCCACCCAGGGCAAAGACACTTGAGAATCAATGCAACAGCCTCCTCCCCCAGAAGATCAGCAGGAACATCCCACTAAGATGAAATTTACCAATCATAGAGAACTACAAAACTCCAAAGTTAGGGGAAAATAGTATAGAGAATTCATGGGTTTTTTTACCCATGATTCTTTAGTCTTTCAATTTTATTTTTTTTCTCTTTCATTTTCAAACAATTTCTTATTTTATCGACTTTTTTAAAATCTTTTTTTAATTTTCATCTTTACAGTTATCGTCTATCCTTCCAATGTATTTAATTTTATTTTTGTATATATATACATATAAATATATATATATATTTAATTTCATTTGTGTGTGTGTGTGTGTGTGTGTATATATATATATGTTTTCTTTCTTTACAATTTTTGGATGCAGTTTCTTCTAATAAACTGACCAAAATACACTCAGGATATAGTGTATTGCTCTGTTCTGTTCACCTGTTTATATTCTTTTTTTTTTCCCCTTTTCTCTTTTAATTTTCATTTTTACAGTTACATTCTATCCTTTCATTGTAATTAATTTTATTTTTGTACAAATATAAATTTTTCATTCTTTACAATTTTGGGATTTAGTTTTCTAACAAATGGACCAAAATACACACAGGATTCAGTGTATTCCTCTATTCTGTCCACCTGATTATACTCTCCTTCTCCCCCTCCCCACCCCCCGGTTTCAGGTCTCTTCTAATTTGTTTAGTGTGTATTTCTCTGGGGTTGTTGTTGCCATTTTAGTATTCGTTCTCTCATCCATCTATTCTTCTCTGGACAGAATAACAAGACGGAAAAACTCACCTCAAAAAAGAGAACAAGAGGCAGTACTGACTGCCAAAGACCTAATCAGTATAGATGTAAGTAAAATGTTGGAACTATACTTCAGAATAACGATTATAAAGATACTAGCTGGGCTTGAAAAAAGCATAGAAGAAACGAGAGAATCCCTTTCTGGAGAAATAAAAGAACTAAAGTCGATATCAAAAGGATATCATAAAGGATACTGATGAGGTGTAATAAAAAATGGAGGCTATGATAGGATAAATGTAGAAGAAGAGAGAATTAGTGATATAAAAGACAAAATGATGGAGAATAAAGAAGCTGAGACAAAGAGAGAACTACCACTGGATCAAGAAGGTAGAATTCAAGAGACAAGTGATATAATAAAGCAAAACAATAGTAAAACAATTGGGATCCCAGAAGAGGAAAGAAAGAGGGGGACAGAAAGTATACTGGAGCAAATTATAGTGGAGACCTGCCCTAACCTGAGGAAGGAAACAGACATCAAAGTCCAGGAGGCACAGTCCTCAAAAACCAATAAGAATAGGTCAACACCCCGACATATAATAGTGAAACTTGCAAATCTCAGAGACAAAGAGGAAATCCTAAAAGCAGCTTGGGACAAGAGGTCTGCAACCTATAAGGTTAGAAACATTAGACTGGCAGCAGCCGACCTATTAATGGAGACATGGCAGGCCAGAAAGAACTGATACAATCTGATAATGATATAATCAGGGTGCTAAATGAGAAAAATATGCAGCCAAGAATACTTTATCCAGCTAGGAATGTCATTCAAAATAGAAGGAGTGATAAAAAGCTTCCAGGACAAAAAGAAACTAAAAGAATTTGTGATCACCAAACCAGCCCTACAAGAAATATTAAAAGGGATCTTCTAAGCACAGAGCCCAAAGGTAACATACATCAGAAAGGAACAGAGACAATATACCGAAACAGTCACTTTACAGGTAATACAATGGCACTAAATTCGTATTTTTCAATAGTTACTCTGAATGTAAATGGGCTTAATGCCCCATTCAAAAGACACAAGATATCAGATTGGATAAAAAAGCAAGACCCATCTATGCTTTCTGCAAGAGACATATTTTAGACCCAAAGACACCTCCAGATTTAAAGTGAGGGGGTGGAAAAGCATTTATCATGTTAATGGACATCAAAAGAAAGCTGGGGTGGCAATTCTTACATCAGACAAATTAGATTTTAAACCAAAGACTATATTAAGAGATGAGGAAAGACACTATATCATAATTAAAGGGTCCATCCAACAAGAAGATCTAACAACTGTAAATATTTATGCCCCTAACATGGAAGCAGCCAATTATATAAGCCAATTAATAACAAAATTTTAAAAACACACCAATAATAACACAATAAGAGTAGGGGACTTTAACACCCCACTCACTGCAATGGACAGATCATCTAAGCAGAAGATCAACAAGGAAATAAGGGCTTTGAATGACACACTGGACCAGATGGACTTCACAGATATATTCGGAACATTCCATCCTAAAGCCACAGAATACACAATTTTCTCGAGTGCACACGGAACATTCTCCAAAATAGATCACATACTTGGTCACAAATCAGGTCTCAACCAGTACCAAAAGACTGAGATCATTCCCTGCATATTTTCAGACCACAATGCTTTGAAACTGGAACTCAATCATAGGAAGAGATTTGGAAAGAACTCAAACACATGGAGGCTAAAGAGCATCCTACTAAAGAATGAATGGGTCAAACAGGAAATTAAAGAAGAATTTTAAAAATTCATGGAAACAAATGAAAATGAAAACACAACTGTTCAAAATCTTTGGGATCCAATAAAGGCGGGCCTAAGACAGAAGTATATAGCAATGCAAGCCTTTCTCAACAAACAAGAAAGCTCTCAAAGACACAACCTAACCTTACAACTAAAGGAGCTGGAGAAAGAATAGCAAATAGAGCCTAATCCCAGCAAGAGAAGAGAAATAATAGAGATTGGGGCAGAAATCAATAAAATAGAAACCAAAAGAATAACAGAATAGATCAACGAAACAAGGAGCTGGATCTTTGAAAGAATTAATAAGATTGATAAACCCCTGGCCAGACTTATCAAAAAGAAAAGAGAAAGGACCCAAATTAATAAAATCATGAATGAAAAAGGAGAGATCAGAACCAACACCAAAGAAATACAATTACAAGAACATATCATAAGCAATATATGCCAAAAAATTAGGTGATCTGGAAGAAATGGATGCATTCCTAGAGACGTATAAACTACCAAAACCGAAACAGGAAGAAATAGAAAACCTGAACGGACCAGCAAGGAAACTGAAGCAGTAATCAAAAATCTCCCAACAAACAAAAGCCCAGGGCCAAATGGCTTCCCAGGGAAATTCTTCCAAACATTTAAAGAAGAGCTAATACCTAATCTTCTGAAGCTGTTTCAAAAAATAGAAATGGAAGGAAAACTTTCAAACTCATTCTACGAGGCCAGCATTACCTTGATCCCAAAACCAGACAAAGACCCTACCAAAGAGTAGAACTGCACACCAATATTCCTGATGAACATGGATGCAAAAATTCTCACCAAAATACTAGTCAATAGGATCCAACAGTACATTAAAAGGATGATTCGCCACAACCAAGTGGGATTTATTCCTGGGCTGCAAGGGTGGTTCAACATCCGCAAATTAATCAATGTGATAGACTACATAAATAAAACAAAGGACAAGAACCATATGATCCTCTCAATAGATGCAGAAAAAACATCTGAGAAAGTATAGCATCCTTTCTTGATTAAAACCCTCCACAGTGTAGGGATAGATGGAACATACCTCAATATCATAAAAGCCACATACGAAAAGCCCACAGTGAATATCATTCTCAATGGGAAAACACTGAGAGCTTTTTTCCTAAGGTCAGGAACACGGCAGGGATGTCCACTATCACCACTGCCGTTTAACACAGTACTAGAAGTCCTAGCCTCAGCAAACAGACAACAAAAAGAAATAAAATGCATCCAAATCAGCAAAGAAGTCAAACTATCACTCTTTGCAGATGACATGATACTCTATGTGGAAAACCCAAAGACTCCACCCTAAAACTGCTAGAACTCACAGGAATTCAGCAATGTGGCAGGATATAAAATCAACGCACAGAAAACAGTTCCATTCCTATACATGAACAATGAGACAGAAGAAAGAGAAATTAAGGAATCGATCCCATTTACAATTGCACCCAAAACCGTAAGATACCTAGGAATAAACCTAACCAAAGAGGCAAAGGAGGGGCGCCTGGGTGGCGCAGTTGTTAAGCGTCTGCCTGCGGCTCGGGGCGTGGTCCCAGGGTCCTGGGATCAGGCCCCATCAATGCATAAGAGTCAGTTGCATTTCTTTACACCAATAATGAAGCAGATGTAAGAGAAATCAAGGAATCAATCCCATTTACAAGTGCTCCACAAACCATTAGATGCCTAGGAATAAACCTAACAAAAACAAAGAAGGATCAGTACTCAGAAAACTATAGAACACTCATGAAAGAAATTGAGGAAGACACAAAGAAATGGAAAAACGTCCCATTCCCATGGATTGGAAGAATAAATCTTGTTAAAATGTCTAAGCTACCTAGAGCAATCTATACATTCAATGCAATCCCTATAAAACACCATCAACTTTTTTCACAGAGCTGGAACAAATAATCCTAAAATTTGTATGGAACCAGAAAAGACCCTGAATACCCAAGGGAATGTTGAAAAAGAAAACCAAAGCTGGTGGCATCACAATTCTGGATTTCAAGCTTTATTACAAAGCTGTAATCATCAAGACGGTATGGTAGTGGCAAAAAAAAAAAAAAGGCACATAGATCAATGGAACAGAATAGAGCACCCAGAAATGGACCCTCAACTCTATGGTCAACTCATCTTTGACAAAGCAGGAAAGAATATCCAATGGAAAAAAGACAGTCTCTTCAACAAATGGTGTTGAGAAAATTGGACATCCACCTACAGAAGAATGAAACTGGACCGTTTCCTTACAACATTCACAAAAATAGACTCAAAATAGATGAAAGACCTAAATGTGAGACAGGAATCCATCAAAATCCTAGAGGAGAACAGAGGCAGCAACCTCTGTGACTTCAGCCGCAGTAACTTCTTGCTAGACATGTCTCCAAAGGCAAGGGAAACAAAGGCAAAAATGAACTACTGGGACTTCATCAAGATAAAAAGCTTTTGCACAGCAAAGGAAACAGTTGACAAAACCAAGAGACAACTGACAGAATGGGAGAAGATATTTGCAAATGACATACATACCAGATAAAGGGCTCGTACCCAAAATCTTAAAGAACTTAACAAACTCAACACCCAAAGAACAAAGACACGAACAGACATTTCTCCAGAGAAGACACCCAAATGGCCAACAGACACATGAAAAAATGTTCAACATCACTCAGCATGAGGGAAATACAAATCAACATGACAATGAGATACCACCTCACACCAGTCAGAAGGGCTAAAATTAACCACTCAGGAACCAAAGATGTTGGCAAGGATGTGGAAAAAGGGGAACCCTCCTACACTGTTGGTGGGAATGCAAGCTGGTGCAGCCGCTCTAGAAAACCATATGGAGGTTCCTCAAAAAGTTGAAAATAGAGCTATCCTATGATGCAGCAATTGCACTACTGGGTATTTATCCCAAAGATACAAATGTAATGATCTGAAGGGGCACCTGCACCCCAGTGTTTATAGCAGGAATGTCCACAATAGCCAAACTATGAAAAGAGACCAAATGTCCATTGACTGATGAATGGATAAAGAAGATGTAGTGTGTGTGTGTGTGTGTGTGTGTGT
>NW_024423319.1:110308009-110346989 GCF_017311325.1 Ursus maritimus
ACACACACACACACACACACACGGAATACTCAGCCATCAAAAAAAGATGAAATCTTGCCATTTGCAAAGACGTGGATGGAATTAGAGGGTATTATGCTAAACTAAATAAGTCAATCAGAGAAAGACAATTACATGATCTCACTCATATGTGGAATTTAAAAAACAAAACAGAGGATCATAGGGGAAGAGAGGAAAAAATAAAACAAGACGAAAATCAGAGAGGGAGACAAACCATAAGAAACTCTTAATCATAGGAAACAAAGTGTTGCTGGAGGGGAGAGGGGTGGGGGGATGGGGTAACTGGGTGTTGGACATTAAGGAGGGCATGTGATGTAATGAGCACTGGGGATTATATAAGACTGATGAATAACTAACCTCTACCTCTGAAACTAATAATACATCATATGTTAATTAATTGAATTTAAATAAAAAAATTTTAAAGACTAGCTGAATCTGAAATACAGAATATTATAACACAAAGAAGTATGATTTTAATAAGACTTTCGTAGTGTTCCAGAAACTGTTCTACAATTAATTGGATCAGCAAGAAAAGCTAGGCCAAGAGAGTGCCCCTTTAAGAGTAGATAGAAGATGTCTTCCCCCACTAATAATTCCTATGATCTTTGCTCCTGACCCAAAGTCCAGTTGAACAGTGGCATCTCATTAATCTCCATAACCTGCAGTAAATTAATATCATTTAGGAAAGTGTGATTACTTCAAAAAAATCATGGTGAAATAATCAACCAATACTGAAATATTTCCAGCTGCTTCCGATCTTTATTAAAAACCCAAGCCTCTCTCTAATTTTCTTCAAATGGTAGAAATTTTGTACACAAGAAGCAGGAATCCACATCCTACTTATATTTAAATAAGGAGGAAAGTAATGACAAAGAAAATAATATAATTAATCCCATATATTCAGTTTGTTATTGTTGATTCTTCTCTTTTAAGTTGTGTTTTAAAAGCTCAATTCACATGTAAAACTTAAATCTAAAAAAAATTTAAAGGATTGTTTCATTTAATGTGGAAAAAAACTGAAACAATGTTTATTTTGTTTTAGTAGAAAATAACTGTATGGTTTTAGATGGCACACTATAAATAATCTGGTAAACTGGTGATGGGTTCATTGACTTTTCCCTCAAGTATCTGCTTAAAATAGTTCAGTTTTTTAGTTTTTAAAAATGACAGTATCACCACTCAGCTTTTTGGTAGAAAACAAAATTAATCTGAAAAAGAAAAACAGGGTCAGTAATTCAAAATACATAATGCTTGCTAAAAATGAACCGTTATAACAAAAGACAAATTGTGCATAATAAGTGATTAATAACCCAAGAGTGCCTTTTAGTGGGGTGAAAATACGGGGATTCCTGACTAGTGAATATTTAATCACATCTATTCCTCCTACTACTCTCAATCTCAATTTCTCAACTCTCAAAAGAGAAAAATGGCACAAACCGGATTTTCTCAACCTGCTCTCTCCTTAACCTCTTGCAATTTGGCATTCAATGTGCCATTTCACTTAAAGGGGTCATCAATAAATGACGATATTAAAAGAAGTGGGTTTTCTCACCCCTCAATCCTTATCATCATGGATCTTTTTATGGATTTTTACACTGTTGGTAAGTACCATTTTTAAAAATCTTTCTTCCTTGCTTTCCCACTCCTTTCAGTGAGACTATTTAAGGCACACCCTTAACTCCGCTCTGCACTCCCGCTTGGAAGGTCCTTAACATTTCACAGTCATGATCAAGTTAGTGTTTCTGGCATCACATGAAACCTGGTTCCACCACTTCTTAGGTGCATAACCTTGGCCCTAACATTATCTCTCTAATGACTCTGCTTTCTTATCTGTAAAATGGGTATAAGAGTAGGGCTGTTGTGAGTAGTAAATGGACAACATCTACAGAGTTGGCTGGCATATGTTAGATGCTCAGTATGTGGTATTTATTATCAGGTTTGGTATTTTACTGCCATTTTATTCTTTTTTATGAAAGCCAAACTCATTATTTCTCCCCCAAAACTTACATACCCTTTATAAGTTTGTCAGTCATATAAATAATAGCAACGATTTTTCAGTTTACCACAAACCCTTGGGATCATCTCTAATCCTTCCACCGGGACCTGGTACTCTACAGTGGCCCTTATTTTTGGTTCTATAATTTAAGTCAACTTTATTATTTATTAAATACTTCTAGGCTCTACCCTAATGCTGGATTCTTCATGCCTTTGTATAATTAGCTATCCCAAGAGCATATGTCACCTACCACTTCAAAACAAACAAAAATTTCTCATATGTCAACCGCAGCCACGGGAAAGGAAATACGTGAATCAGACTTCCCTGTCCTAGGATCAATTAGCATCACCCTCCAACCTCTCTCAATCAGGCTGCACAACACCTTGTTTCCAGTTCTAATCACATCTCCCTATGTCACTCCATTCCATTTGCCCTACTTTGTTGTAAGGATGACCTCTCTGAACTTCTGCAAAGAAAAGTATGCTGTAAAATATGCCTAAGCACTTCAAAACAGACATGCAAATAAAAAGACAACCAGCAATGCATATCGGGAGAGTAAAGGTCCAAACCAGAACTTCTTCCAAATATGAGTAGCCCTAAGGTGCCATAAGTAGCTTAACACTTACTGCTAAGAATTTTCATATATATGCCAATGTGCATATATACAATAAACAGAAGCTGTGAAAAAGAGAGTATAGTTACATTTTTCTTTTTTAATTGTACAGCATTTGTTTCAGAAAATTAAGAAGTATGGTGTTTGGCCTGGAATAGCCAAGGAACACTGTGTTCACAATAGACAAGATACATTTGTTTATAAACATGACCTCTAAATTTCTTGCAACAGTACACGATTTAAAACAATAACTTTCTTTCATACTTGCTCAAATACATAATGTGCTAGGAATTCTTTAATTATATATATACCCACAGCCAACCTTATCCAAAAGAGATAAAACTGATGCATAAGTGATCACACGTACCTACGCATAATCGTACAGACCTGATTTATACATTTTTATAAGTGTTTCATTAAGCCTTTAAAAGCTATGCAAAATATATAGGTGTGATTATTTTACATATCATGGGTATAACAGGGAGGATTATATCCATTTTTAAATATAACATGAGATTTCATAGTAATCTACTTGTTTGATCCCCAAAGGGTAAATCTTAGAAGCATCAAATTCTCTTTTTGGATAATGGGGTAAAGACTGAAGCTCTGATTCTAGCTGAAAAGAGGATATATCTATAACAAGTCTAATGACTAAACAGCTGCAGATTCTAAAAAGAGTTTTATATTACTCTGAGGTAGGCATTAATTTATGCTTTACATTTTCCATCCAGCAACATCTTTTTAGATGCATGTAAAGGAAAAAACAACAATACTTAGAGAGCTGGTCTGTGAGTCCCTTATTTAGTGAAGGGCAGTAAAAAAGAGATTATTTTTAGATGCAGTGTCATTTGCAGCAACCTCATGGGTTATTTTTTCAAGTATCTGTTCTTCTACCTCTTCAGACCATAAGCCAGACAAGAGCAAGAAAATTATGGTTTATTCATCCTTTTAACTCAAACTGCCCTAGGAATCATAGTTCACATTTAGAGTTGGTTTCTCAAGAGCAGAGATACCTGTTCTCATCTACTTTCATTATGGGCCCATCTTGCTGGGACTAACAGTGTGCATTATGAGAATCAGGTACAAGTAACAGACATATCTTCACACACAAATAAACCACACACTTGGAAAGATAAAAACAATATATTCAACTAACAAAGTTTATTTTTACATAAAAGGCAGAAAGAGAGCTTAGATAAGGTCAAAAACAAAGTACAGGTGAAACAGTCATAGGAAGAAGTGGGACAAGACTGAGAGAAACCGCTGTTGAAGATCTGCATTATATATCAGAAATCTTTCAATTTTAAAACTCAAAGATTAAGAACTGAAGCGTCCATTTATTATGCTGCATAAACAGAGCCATGGTATAAAAGGAAGTATTGTGTTTATTGAAAGAGTCAAATTTAACAACCTATTTCCCCTGAGTAGTATCCACCGAGGAATTTTATTTTTTTAAAGCTTCAGAAATTTATTGTAACTCAAGGCAACTCATTAACAGTATACAATTCATTAGAAAGCTTTTCATTTGTTTAATTTCCTACCGCAGTAATATTTCTTAACAAGATATTCAAGGTGCTTTTGATTGTGTTTATTATTTTAAATTCTTAATCATCCTAAATCAATAACCACAGTATTCAAACCATTTTTTTAAGGATTTACTGGTAGAGATCTTCAGATACTTTGAACCTAAGATACTTTGAACACCCAATTTTAAGAATAGAAAATTCACTGAATTAAGAGATTTATGATCTAAAACCCAAAAACACATCAACTGGCATGAAGCCTTATATCCAAAACATACCATTTTATACAACAGGAAAGAAAAAATAAACATAAAAACGGTATCCTCTTTATTTATGCATATATACACATACATATATGTTATGATAGATTTGAGAGTTTAAATTATGACTTGGGCTAAATTTTTAAACTCAAACATAAATAATTCCACTAGAAAATATCACAAAAAACTTTAACCTTTCATCTTAACAAAATTATACACAAAATACCATGAGGCCAGATACTAATACTCAGACTAGGTATACCACAACAGAAAAATATTTAACCTAATATTTAAAATTGTTACAGTTGCAACACTTGCCACCTTAAAGTTAGTCTCTGAGTAAAACATGCTTATCACTGAGCAACAGCTATGGGAATCCTGAAATAATTTCCCTGAATAATTGGTGATTAGTATAACAGTCAAATAATCTATAGTAAGATCCATTTCAAGGCTACTCAAGGGTGATCAACTACAATCAATAATGATAATCATACATTATTATCTGAAGCCCTATTTTATAACCAAACACCCATCTGCTACCTTTTGAAATCTGGATTCAGATCTACCAAGCAATATAAGTTATTGGGTCTACATGAAAAATAATGACTGAATGAAACTCATCCTTGTTCATAAATACTTGAACATAAATCTGTCACTACCTTGATTTCTTCTATATCACCTTTTCTCTCCTCCCATTAGGAAGCTTTTCACCTATACACAAAGGTCAGTTGAGAAAAAACAGCATATGACTGCAAATAACTAATGACTACCTAATCATGATAAAGCTTGTCCAAAAGTAGTCTTTTTCTAGGTTCACATGTTCATTCTACTTCATTAAGCATCATTATCATAGCCAGACAGTTTTAATTATATGCCCACGTGCACAGAACAATACATTAGTTTCTAAACGGTTAAACATATACATTATTTTCATTTTAAAAAACATGTACTTGCCTTGTGTCTGCATTTAAGTACAACTCCATAGGCGCCTACAATAAAAAGAAATAAAAAATTAGGGGCACATATACAAACTATAGCTCTTAGAGAAATAAACGTTCTATTATATTTATATTAGCTATCAGTATATGATATAATAATGATTCCTAAAATGACAATACTCTGCAGTGATAATGCAGTGAGCTGCATACAAACAAAATGTGGATATTTAGTATATATTTTTTATAAAAACAAGAGTATAAGCAACTCATTTACCCAAATATCTTTAAATGTTTCTCTTTTTAAAGAAAACTTCACTTGAAACATTTTAAATTTAAGGTTAAAATTACTGGAGACAGGGGCGCCTGGGTGGCACAGCGGTTAAGCGTCTGCCTTCGGCTCAGGGCATGATCCCGGCGTTATGGGATCGAGCCCCACATCAGGCTCCTTCGCTATGAGCCTGCTTCTTCCTCTCCCACTCCCCCTGCCTGTGTTCCCTCTCGCTGGCTGTCTCTATCCTGTCGAATAAATAAATAAAATCTTTAAAAATAAATAAATAAATAAATAAATAAAAATAAAATAAAATAAAATAAAATTACTGGAGACAAGATTTAGACATAAGAACTTTAAGAGTAAATTTTTAAAAACCTCAAAATATTGTAGAAAACTTAAAATTTAAAAGCTAATTGATTCCCAATAGTAAGCTCAGGTACCAAGCCTACCAAATATATTCTCAGTCCTAGGAAACATTTAAGTACTCTTCCGGGATACTGGAATGTCTTTCCTGACTGGCAAAATAATATAGGCCTAAGCATTCCAATTAACAACTAGTAGAAGTTGCTACATTTTTGCCGTAAATAAAGACTCAGTGCAAGGGCACAGACCATAAGTAGTCCAAGGCTCCCTGGCCATTTATAGCTAAGCACTTCCACTTTCTTTGGTATACTTTGATGAGATTCATCACTATGGTTTGGGTTACTTATTCTCTTACCTAGCCAAAAAACTACTTCTTTAGAGGCAGAACAGAGTTGACAACAAGGTACCCAGGAAACTGAGGTTAGAGTTATATTTTGACAACCCAATTAGCAGAATCAAAACATAATATATGATAACTTGAGGTCTGTAGAAAAGCCAAGAACATTAACAGACAGGCAAAGTCTGCATACATCTATGACAAGGGAACTTCAGAGAGATGAAATTGGGAAACGTATCTCAAACAGAATCTGGAGAACCGGAACAAGTCTCCCTCACTTTGGTGGAGATCAATGAATCTTATTATCATAGTCAGGATGGAATCAGCGACTACAACCATCCAACTTAATTCCACAATCACCAGGCAATCCTTCAATCCCGATTTAACTGCTCATGCCAGTTTTTCTGTGGAGTGAAAATACACCGCCCGGGCTACAAGAATGCGGAGTTTACCAGAAAGTTTTTAATTTCCATAATATACATGTATTTCTTAGGCAAAAAGCATCTGAGGTAGTTTACAAAGAAAAAATATATAGTAATGATGGTTCTGACTATAACTGAAACTGACATATTCTGATTTATAGAACAGTCTAGTAGTTTAGTTAATCTGAGCTAATTCCTAAGGAGATGATCACCTACAGGTATACTAAGAAAACCAAGGTTGTGATACAGAAAAACTGGGGCTCAGAATTTGAAACATTCCAACCCTGTTACACCCTATGAGCTGAATGGCTCCAGTCAGTATCTTTATTTACTGCATTAGTTTCTAATTATAATATTTTGGAAAAAATATAATATTTTGGAAAAAAACAAAAAAGGCAGCTACATAAAACAGTAATAAGACATCAAGAATGAATTTTATTGGGGTGCCAGGGTGGCTTGGTTAAGCATCTGCCTTCAGCTCAGGTCATGATCTAAGGGTCCTGGGATGGATCCCCACATTGGACCCTCTCATTCTCCCTCTGTGTGTTCTCTCTCTCTCTCTCTCTCTCTCTCTCTCAAATAAATAAATAAATAAAATCTTTTTAAAAAGAAATTACTAAAAAAAAAAAAAAAGAAGAAGAATGAATTTTATTTACATAATTACTATCAATGAAGAAAAGGAAAAGGAGTTGACTGGTGAAAGAAGAAGGATCCATTCTTTTTTATTTTTTGGATCCATTCTTTTTATATGGTTTTGACTTCAGACCTTAAAGCAAGTACCCAATAATTAGACTGTATTTTTTTTTAAGATTTATTTATTTATTTGAGAGAGAGAGAGAGAGAGGGAAAGAGAACAAAAGCAGAGAGGGAGGGGCAGAGGGGAGATTCTGTGCCTAGCACAAGGCACAATGCAGGACTTGATCTCACAGCCCTGAGATCACAATCTGAGCCGAAACCAAAATCAGGCACTTAACCAACTGCACCACCCAGTCACCCCAGACTGTATTTTAATTGTTGCTATTTATTTGAAAAGGAATTAACTACTTAATATTAAAATCTAGAACAGCTTTGCTGTTCACAGGTAAATCTTCCAAACTTCTTTTAAAATTCACAATTTATTTGAAAATTCATAAAATAGGGGCACCTGGGTGGCCCAGTCAGTTAATTGGCTGCCTTCAGCTCAGGTCGTGATCCGAGGGTCCTGGGATCGAGCCCCACATTGGGCTCCTTGCTCAGCAGGAAGCCTGCTTCTCCCCCTCCCTCTGCCTGCTGCTCCCCCTGCCTGAGCTCTCTCTGTCAAATAAATAAATAAAATCTTTATTTTAAAAAAAAAAGAAAAATTCATAAAATAAAAATTTTTATAACATTTGCTTTAAAGATATAAATGCTAGGGGAGCTTGGGTGGCTCAGTCAGTTAAGCCTCTGACTCTTGATTTTGGCTCAGGTCATCATCTCAGGATTGTGAGATCAAGCCCACACTGGGCTCCATGCTGGGCGTGAAGCCTGCTTAAGATTCTCTCCCTCTCCCTCTCCTTCTGCCCCTCCTCCCGTCCTCCTCTAAAAAAATTAGTAAATGCTAAGAAACCATAATTATAATCACTCATACCCTGTTAACAGAATCATTTCTCAAAATCTCCATAAAGTTATCTTTAAGTCAAAAGCAAAAATGACAAAGAAGGAAAAATCAGGGGGGTGCCTGGGTAGCTCAGTGGGTTAAGCATCTGCCTTTGCTCAGATCATGATCCCAGAATCCTGGGACCGAGCCCCAGCCATGGAACTCCCTGCTCAGTGGGGAGTCTGCTTCTCCCTCTCCCTCTGCCCCTCCCTTCCACTTGTGCTCTCTCCTGCTCTAATAAATAAATAAAATCTTAAAAAATAAAAAAAGAAGGAAAATCAGGAAGACTTATGACAAATGAATTATCATATTTCATCAAATTTATGATGTCATTAATCATAAGCATTATGTACTACTTGGGGAGAAAAAGAGCTGCCAATTAAACTACAACATGCTATGGATTTTAACACACATCCTGATTTCAGAAATGTTAAAATATAAACAAGTTGTGTGCCTCAGAATTTATAAAAATGTGATTTGTCATTCTCAAAGACAAATAGAAGTTATTCACTTATTTTTACCATGTATTAAGTAAAATTTAACTTATACAAATAAATTTTAAGTTATCCAAAATAAACTTGATATAAAAATAAAATGTAAAAAAGTTATAGACTAAAGAAACCATAATTGCTAATGCAAACAATGAAATGAAGGCAGCCTTGGGGAACCTGGCTGGCTCAGTCAGAAAAGCATGCAACTGTTGACCTTGGGGTTGTGAGTTTGAGCACCACCTTCAGTGTAGAGATTACTTAAAAAAAATAAAATAAAATAAAATCTTTAAAAAAAAAAAAAAGAAAGAAAACAGAAATGAAGGCAGCCTTAAGAAATATCTGATTTATTAAATTTTAAAGGGTTTTAAAATATTAACTTTCAATTGGAGAATAAAACCCAAATAACACAATTTAATTTTTAATATTTCACTTAAGCACATATCTGAATTAATATAGGTAAAATTAATAGGATGTGAGTTAGTAACCTTTTCAGTGGTAGGTATAACTACACACATTGCTCAGAAACTCAAGGAATGCTAAACTTACCTTCACCTACAACCCCAAGGATCTCAAATTTATTCATCACATTACCAATGTTAGGAATCTTCATGAAGACAAACTCCTCTTTTGATGCGAGCCACAGAACATGGCATCAAGAAAGAACTTCAGAGACAGTTGTGAAGTAAAACCAAAATGTCGAAGGAAGAAATTCTCACAGGCTGGCAGGGACTTTCACATATTTGTTCTAATGTGAAGTATTAAATGATTCCCTGAAAGAGAAAACACAAAAGCCTTAAGTTTTATATTCAGCACTCTAATAATCTATCCTACTATTTTGTACAGTTTTTTTTAAATCATGTTAATGTTTCATATACTAAAAAGAAAAAAAAAAGAAAGAAAGGAAAGAAAGAAAAAGATAATAATAAGAGAGAAGAACCCAAAATGGAACAAAAACAAATGCACCTAACTATATTTGAAATGAACATAACCACACTGAACGGGGGAGAGGGGTCAGGGGGAAAAGAATTAACTCCAGGTAACTTTTGAAAACAAAGTTTTAACTACATACTCTCCTCACTCTAAAAACAAAAAAAAATTATTTATAAATAAATACTATACTGAGATACATGTTTTTACAAAGAGATATGAAATTATGTGTGTTCTCGGACTGAGCAAATAAGTAAATAAATACATTGTGGATAATGAGAGTTTGGCTTCTTATTCTCATAAAAAGAAGTTACAGGGGCATCTGGGTGGCTCAGTCGTTAAGTGTCTGCCTTCGGCTCAGGGCGTGATCCCAGAGTCCTGGGATCGAGCCCCACATTGGGCTCCTTGCTCCACTGGGAGCCTGTTTCTCCCTCTCCCACTCCCCCTGCTTGTGTTCCCTTTCTCACTGGCTGTCTCTCCCTCTGTCAAATAAATAAAATCTTCAAAAAAAAAAAAAAGTTACAAATATGAAAAGGATGAAGGCTTGGAATTAGAGCTAACCATAGGAGCTCAGTTCTTAATATAGAGATGCAGAAATAGATATAAAGGTGTGTGTAAAAATATATATATATTCCCTAGCTCTGTCTGCTGAGGAAGCCTAGAAGCAATGACACTCCAACATTCCATTAGCACACCTAGTGCACCAATGAAAGGAACCAGGTTCCTCAGAGAAATGGCTGATTCCCAGACAAGAACAAGGAAAAGTACAATATGAGCCCAGAATATACTTCTGTGGTGCCAGAAAGGCTGGTAATGCTCAAAGAATGACAGGAGCATGTCTGAAGGACACAGGAGTCAGCTTGAGTCACTTCTGGTCAAATGAGAAACAACTAAACAACAAAATAAATGAAAATAGTAGATTATAAACCATAGAATAAAATTAAAACATACCAGTCCTTACTTATATAAATAAATGAGGGGAGAAGGAAAAGCTCTGAGAGTATAATTCCAAATAATAAATGTAGTGACGGAATTAGGAAATCACCATTTGGCAACCACCCTGGTAATAATTATTTCAGGCAAGTATCATCAACATATGCTGAAACTAGTGGTTGAAAGTTTGATGGAAAACAGGATATTATCTAGTCTCGAAGTAGCTCCACTACAAAATACCCACTAATTAAAAGGGGAAAAATAGTAATTTCATAGTGAAGAATCCTGCCAGACACCACCTTAATTAAGTGATCAAAGTTAACATCATCAATAATAGAACAAGTCAACATCATATGCCTCCTGATAGGAGAGAACACAACGTCACTTCTGTGGCACTCCTTCCAAAAAGGTAAAACGGACAAGCCCAAACTGAGGGACATTGTACTAAGTAACTGGCCTGTATTCTTTAAAAATGTCTAGGTTATAAAGGACAAGGAACCAAGCAACCGTTCCACAAAAGAAGATTAGGAGACATGATAACAAAAAAATGTATGATCCTGGACTGGACTAAACCAGAACAAGAAAAAAAATATCTTTCTCCTAAAATTATTATGAGTGATATACAAAATGTGACTGTAGTTAATATTATATGTTTGAAAGTTGTTAAGGGAGTAGATCTTCAAAGTTCTCATCACAAGGAATAAAAATTGGTAACTGTGTGTAGTGATGAATGTTAACTAGATTTACTGTGATCATTTCGCAATATATACAAATACAGAATCACTATGTTGTATACTTAAAACTAATATATGTCAATAATAATTCAATTGATGAATTAACAAGGCGCAGCCCAGAATCTCCAGATAAGACAGTCTAATAAAAAATTTAACAAAAAAAAAAAAAAAAGAACGAACAGCAACATATTTAGAGATAAAGTTTGCAACTTAAACCATTTGGGAAAAAAATAATAAGTACATGTGTACGAAGGAAGAGACAAAGAACACTTAAAATGTTAACATTTGGGGAATTTGGGTCAAGGGTCTATGAAACAGAAATTTCTTTGTACCATCTATGCAACTTTTCTCTAAATCTGAAATTATTTAAAAATAAGTCATTTTGCTTCAAAAAAAAGCTATCCTATCTTCATGAAAAATAACAGCTGTACCAATACAAAATACTGGTTTAAAAGGAAAGAATAAATCAAAACCAATAAAACCAATAAATTCTTTGCTGCCTATGAAATTATAACTTTTTAAAAATAAGAGTATCCAAGTGGTGTGGGAAAGTACTGACTTGAAGTGTGCCTTTTCATATGCTGATGGTAGAAATACAAACTGGTACAAGCTTTCTGAAGAGCAGTATGTCCATAATTAAATGCTTTAAGCATCTGAATCAGAATTCAAACATGTGAGGTAAATACATAACATAGGTGGTGTCAAGAGCAGTCTTTCAACTACCAAACTGGATTTCATCACAATTTTATATGAATAACGCTGAGTAATTAGACCTAAAAATTCAGATACTTTAGCTTCAACTAACTAATTTGGATGAAATGTCCCTTTGAGGACAAATACAAATATTGAAGGAAATACTTTTTAAAAATAGCCTAAAAGCCCCAAAGGCAAGATTGTAAAGAATTAGCTGGTTGAAATCAAGGCGAAAGAATTGGACCCAGAGATGTAATCCAAACCACCCAAAATGGTTTCAGCTCTCAAGCACTTGAAGATCCAGAAAAAAAAGGGGGGGGGGGAATGTTCTTAAAACCTTTAAAAATCCAGAAGCAAAAGTCAAAGGCAAGAGTGCCAAAAGGAGGAAGTTTGATAAGACACCACTTAAAGCAGAAACCTCAGAGTTACACTCCCAGGATGAAGGAAACCAGAAATAAATCAGCCCTTGGACAGACTTGAATTAGTTTCATGTTACCAAAATAAACCGCTACCTTACTGAGGTGGTCCTACATTCAGACTGGTAATGTCATGGGTTGTCTGGTGTTTGCAAAGGGGGAGTGTGAAAAAAAACCAAGTCTCTGCAGGAAAATAACATCAACGTGGGCCTCACAATATTGCTACAGATACTTTCTCCTTTACGCTGAGCAGTACATAATAAGATACCAAGATCAAGAGCCAAACAGAAATGACCAAAACAGAAAATGACCCAGAAAGATGTATAATATCAGAATTATCAGGAATAGCCTATAAAACTACAGGCTGAATTACTAAAAACCCAAGGGTTGAACATTTTGACAGAACTAGTAAGTCCAAAAGGTATAAGACCAAATTTGAAAAATAAGTGAGAATTCTAGAACTGAAAGAGAAAAACAGCAAAGGAACTCAAAAGACAATTTAAAGAGAAAGATCAGGATACAGACCATTTTGGACGTATTTTTTAAACTACAAATGAACATTGTAGACTGTAGCAAAGAACTTTAGAATGCTTTTTTCCTCCCCCAAGCGCACACAGAATATTTATAAAAACTGATAATGTGCTAGGTCATAACACAGTTCAAAACAAACTACAAAAACTGAAGTACAAGGTTCTCCCTGCACCACGCAAATAGGCAAGAAATTGATCACAAAAGAAATAACTAGAGAATATTCATACGTTTGAAAATTAATACTCTTAAATTAATCCATAATTCAGTCAAAAAACAAATCACAATAGACAATTAAAAATAAGAAAAATACGGGGCACCTGCTGGCTCAGTTGGTAGAGCATGTATCTCTTTATCTCCGAGTCGCGAGTTCAAGCCCCACGTTGGGCATGGAGCTTATTTTTTTTTAAATTAACAAAAAAATAAATTTATGGGAAGAAGCTGAAGCAATGCTGGGGGTGGTGGGGACTGAGAGTCTTATACATGCATATATCACAAAATATTAAAAAATTAAAATAACTAAGCATCAATATCAAGAGGTTAAAAAAAAAACAGCAAAATAAATCCAAAGAAAATATAAAGAAATAATCAAGAGTAGAAATTCATGAAATAGAAAACAAACAATAAAGAGATTAAAAAGAAAAAAAGAGCTGGATCTTAGAAATAAACTTTGAAACTAATCAAGGGAAAAAGAACTCGGCCCAGCTAACGTCTGGTCACAGGCTTATAATATCCTGAGCAGAGACCCCAGCCACACCATGCCCACACTTTTGACCTACAGAACTGTGAGCTAATATATGGATGCCGCTTTAAGCTGCTAAACTTGTAGTAATTGATTACAAAACAACAGAAAACCAATACAATAGTATCATTTCATTTATACACAGTCTTAAAACAGGCAAAGCTTAACGACAAACTACATGGTTTAGGTATGCATACATAAGTGGTAAGTCTATTCCTAAAAAGTTAAGTGACCAATGAAGGGTTTCTTATAAAAATCAGGATATTACTGGGGCGCCTGGGTGGCACAGCGGTTGGGCGTCTGCCTTCAGCTCAGGGCATGATCCCGGCGTTATGGGATCGAGTCCCACATCAGGCTCCTCCGCTATGAGCCTGCTTCTTCCTCTCCACTCTCCCTGCTTGTGTTCCCTCTCTCGCTGGCTGTCTCTATCTCTGTCGAATAAATAAATAAAAATCTTTAAAAAAAAAATCAGGATATTACTGGTAGGGAAGAGTTAAGATTGACAAGAGATAAGATAGAGGGCTTTCTGAGACACTAGTAATGCTCTATTTTCTTGACTTCAATGGTAGTTAAATAGACATTCATTAGAGTGTACATTAATGTTTTATGTATTTCTATGTTATATTCCTCAATAAAACAAATTTTTAAGAAGTCAAGAGTTAATTCTGATAATGACATCAGGTATGAACAGATTCTTGGTCATTTATATGAAAGTAAAAGATCACTTTTTATCAAAGATAAAGCATTTCAGTATTACATGAACCAGAAAAGTTTAACTGAACTCTCTCTGAGGTTCAGACTTCATACAATATACGGTCTCTAGTTTCGGGTATCAACAAAACCAAAAACTCTCAGTGATGGACAACCTGGATGATGACCACACTCTAAAACTATGCCAGACAAGGAGCTGGTAAGAAAACTGGGCAAGTCTGGCTTTGATGAGAGATGACGGACATCTAAATGTCTGAAGACTCTTTGAAAAAGAGGGAATAGAGCAGATGATTTGGTTATTTTAGGGGGAAGAACTAAGATCAGAGGTACAAGTGAAAAGGAGACAGACGTCAGCTGAGTAGTGACTGGACATCAATAAACCATCAATGGTTACTCATGCATTCTTATAAATACCTGTCAGATACCTGCAGTGGGCCAGCCCGCTGTAGATGCTTCAGGATACAGCGGTGAACAACAGATAAGGCCCCTGCTCTCATGGAGCTTAATGAGGGGAGAGAGACAATAAATAAATAAACATGATCATTCCAGGCACTGACAAGTATTATAAAGGAAAGGAAACAGTCTTTTGAAAATGGGGGGGGGGGGCCCACATCCCTCTTTTAGATAGGGTGGTCTGGGAAAGGCCTGTCTGAAGAGTTGACACTGGAGCAAAATCTGTTTAATGTAAAGAAACAAACCACAGGAACAGGGATGGGTGAAGAGCGTTCCAGGAAGTAGAAAGACCCACAGAGTTTGATAATTTCAAGGAACAAAGACCTGTAATCTGAAGCACAGCAGACAAGAAGGGGACCAGCAGGGGGCAGGAAGAGGCCGCTGGATGCAATTTGGCCTGGCCATAGTAGAAAAGTCATGCACTAAACCAGATGTCCTCTAAGATCCCTTCCAACATGAAAATTCTAAGAATCTCTCAAAAATCTTGAGTTTTTTTAATTAGTATTAACTTTGTAAACAAATAGCAGAATAAACTTTAAAGTGGATGTGTTCTGCACTAAGAAATACACCTAGAATTAAGCAAACTTGTCTCTGTATTGGCAAGCAAGTACCTACAAGAACTGACAGAAACGTAAAGCTTCTAATTTATTTCATGTATTATTAGTATTGAATTTAAGAGTTGCCTGAGCCTTGAATGTTTCCTTTGTGCTGAAATTATAATCTTCATCTCAATTGGTCTTTTCTTCCCAAAGAGAATACAAAATCAGTTGAATCATAAGTTTTGTTCTCATCTCTGGCATTGTTTTTATACATACAAATGAGAGAACCATTTTGTCACTGAAAACTGCACAGGAATGAATTTGGTACATGACAAAACTTGTTATAAGAAAGTTTAAATGGTTTGAAAGTATCTTAAAACTCATGATCCATGTATAGAAAGAAACCATGTTCATGGAAAGCACAGCCTTGCCAAAAAAAAAAAAAATCCCAATTACTCTCCCTAGAGAATTTCTCCATGTTACATGTAAGTAAGGAGAAAATGCACTAGTTTTCCTCCTAGATGTGACATCACCCATAATTAATAATTTTGCTTTATTCTACCAATAGTGGAAAAAGCGATTTATCAATCCATTCTCTATAAATCAATTCCCATTATTAAATCCAATTGATATTTGACTATCACGAGTAACATATACACACAGTTTAATAACATAAACTCAAACTTCCAAACGTGTAGCTTACCTCCCCACTCTACCTTTACAATCCATCCACAAAGTAGGAAATTCAGTAACAACTCAATGGATCTCCTTCTACCCGGCTACTTGATATTTCGCCTAAGCACTGCCAATCCTACAGAACTCTTTAGTTTTCTGAGACTCCGAGGGCCTCAGAATTCAGACTGAAAAAAAGAGCTAAACTCGGATCAGAGAAATTCAGGTTCATACTAATATTGTACTATTATTTTTTAAGTTTTTACTTAAGTAACCTCTACAACCCCACATGGGGCTTGAATTCATGACCCTGAAATCAAGAGTTGCATGCTCTTTCAACTGAGCCAACCAAGCACCCCAATATTGTACTATTTAAGACACACTATTGGTTAAAAAGGTTTTGAAGGTACTTGCATGAATATATCAGTATCAACTTTATCATGGTTTCCATGGGATAATTTGTTCTGACCTCCAAATTCCAAATAACTGATTTTAAAATAAATTTACGAAAGTTGGGGACCACCTAGATATTGCTGAGTTGATGTGGATCAGAAGATAGATCTAAGTTATTGTCCTCTACTCAAAAACAAAACAAACAAAAACCTAAAATTCACATGAAAAAAGATAGAAGGAACTGAAGTCCAAGACTCTTGAAGAACACTCATAGGATTTAAATGAAATCAAGACCATTGGCCTAGATACATTCCATCCCTGAAATGCTTTAAGACTTCAGAGATAAGACTGCTGAACCTTAGTGGTATTGGGCAAGTCCTACAGAAAAGATAAGAAAGACTGGCCTAGAGCAAAAGTAGTCACATTTTTCAGAAAGGATAAAATGGTACATTCTGTAAACACTATACCTGAGAACTTTTAATTAACCAATCATTCAATAAATGTCTTAAGAGCTAACCATATGCTAGGCACTGGAATAGACACTAGGAACGTATCAGTAAAGGAAACAGACAAGACTTTTTATTTCAAGGAGTTTATCAAAGAATCATGCAATAATCATAAAATTGCAAATATTAAGTCCTATGGAAAAGAAATATAAGGTGCTACAAGGGCTCGTAAGAGGGTTGCCACCTAATTAGGGAAGGTTGGCTTTTCCAGAGAAAGTGTCCAATGAGCTAAGATCTATAGGACAATAAGACATAAACTTATGGAGGAGGAGGAATGCTCCAGGAGAGAACAATTTATGTGAAAGTCCCAAGTCAGAAGGGAACATGACAGAGACAAGAGACTCAAAGGTGGCGGGGGTGGGGTAGTTAAAAACCTAGTACGAGGTGAGACTGGAGAAAGAGATTAGGTTATTTTACATAGTTATAATCAACTTTATCATAAGACACAAGGAGACAGAGGAGGGTTTTGAACAATGGGAGGGGTGGGTTCAGGGGGTGGTATGACAATCAGATGATATGTGTTTGGAAAAAATCATATAAGCTACAGAGAAGCGGACGGCTCATTACATGGAAGAGGAGGTGCCAGTTTGGGGGTATAACAAGTAGAAAGCCACAGCAGACACCCAGGTGAAGAATTAGGGCAGGATGGACTTAGTTGGTGAATAGAAAGAAAATGAATAGATTAAGATATATATTTGGAGGGGAAACCAATACAATTCAGGATGGATTAGAGATGGGAAGTATAAGAGAAAACAAGGATGGGCGCATGTCTGGCTCAATGGAAAGAGCATGTGACTCTTGATGTTGGGGTCATGAGTTCGAGCCTCACACTGAGGGTAGTTTACGTAAAAAAAAAAAAAAATTGCAAAGCCTTATTCCAAATCTCTGTACTGTGTACCACCCCACAGCGCCTACACTCAAAAGGGAAAAAAATCCCCCTCCAAAAAAAAGAGAGAGAGAGAAAGAGAAATCAAGGATAACTTCTTGGTTTGGAGTTTGGGCTATGAGTAGATGGAGGTTGTTTCTTGATTGAGGAAAACTAGAAAAGCAGATTAAAGGAAGGGAGGAGGGGGGAAATTCAGGATTCTACTTTAGCCATGTTAAGTTTGCATTTAGATATCCATAAAAATTAAACAGAAAAAAAACAAAGGGAAAAGAAAAATTAAAAACTGATGAAAAGAATTTGCAACTTATATCACAAAGAGTTAATATCCTAACACATAAAAGATTCCTACTGCTCAAAAAACCCAATTTTTAAAATGGGCAAAGTGCGAGACGCCTGGGAGGCTCCTTTGGTTAAGCATCTGACTCTTGATTTCAGCTCAGGTCATGATCTCAGGATCCTGGGGGGCGGGGATCAGGCCCCACATCAGGATCTGCGCTCAGCAGGGACTCAGCTTGAGGATTTCTCTCCCTCTCTCTCGGCCCCTCCCCCTGATCACTCTCAGGCACTTTCTCTAAAATAAATACATCTTTAAAAATAAATAAATAAATAAATAAAATGGGCAAAGTGCTATGAACAAATAGTTCACAGTAAAGGAAACACAAATGGCAAACACATAAAACATTACTCAACTTTACATATAATAAAAACTGAATATTAAAACTACACTGAGATTCGGGGTGCGTGGCTGGGTCAGTGAGTAGAGCACAGGATTCTTGATCTCAGGGTTGTGGGATCAAGCCCCACGTTGGGTGTAGAGATTATTTTAATAAATATAATTTTTTTAAAAACTACAGTGAGATTCAATTTCTCAGATTAGCAAAAAACAAAATTAACATGCCATGTGGATGAGAGCGTGAGAAAGTTACGCTTATTCATACATTGCTAGTGGGAATGTATATAATTTTTGGAGGCTAATTTGATAATATCTTTCAAAACTAAAAACAAGCGTATTCTAATGACACAGCAATCAAATTTCTAGAAACTTGATCATCAGAAACACACATACATACACAGAGATAAACATACATAATTCACAGCAGTAATGTTTGTAAAAGCAAAAGAATGGAAACAACCTTTAAGTATGCATCAATAGGGGCCTGGTTAAATGAACTGTGGTACATCCATTCCATTTTTTTAAGCTAGAGAAAGAAGGGAAATATGTCTATTTCACAAATTTGAGTTTTCACTAATTTTCCAATAAATCAAAATTATACTTAAAATTGTATTCTAATTAAATACCACTTATATCTGTTTTGTATACTGGTTCTCCATAAAATTATATTTGAAAAAGGATATTTATTGCTATTTTTTGGAAGTCTGAAAAGTCTACTAATTGAAAAGTATAAAAATACATGGTTGAGTTTACTGGACCTGAAGACATGAAGTGTTTTCAAACACTGCCAATAATTTGGAAAATTCACAAAGGATGATTCCAGGCTGAACAGTGTTAATGCTGCCACAAATTGATCTTCTTTATTATCTATCCAGATTCCTGGTCCTTGTGACTGATTTGACTGTAGACTGGAGATTCATCAAAGAGATTCTAAAGCCTGGGTTTTTCTCACCAAGGCAAAGTATCAGACTTACAGTTGATCTTGACAACTTTCATTTCCTCAGTTAAAAAAAATAAAGCTCCTCTGTTGGATGATCTGTGAGGTCCCTTGTAGCTTTCAAATCCCACAATTTCTTTTCTAAAAACTCAGAACCTCTCAAACTGAAAATGAGTGTCAAAATCGTCAATTCCTAAAGAACCAGTATAAAATACAATACCCTCCCCTCTCTCTTTTCATTATGGTTCCAAATCACTTACCAAAGTAAGTTTCAAGAGCAACTGAGTAAAATCACTTTAGAACAAGAGAAGGAATGGAATGATTACCTTTCAACCTATCTCAGAAAAACCGCAAAACCAGAATAAGTGGAATGCTGCTAGCCAAACATCTGGTGATTAAACTATTCCTGGGAGGGTCACTTATGTTAAAGGGAATAAACAAATAGTAATGATAACTAGACAGCAACAACTTCACAAGGCATGAAAAAGTCTGGGGTATTTTCCAAATGGGTTGGGAAGAAGTTATTTTTATTTAGAGATATTTGTGTCCTACTTAAAACATAGAAGGAACTTAAGAAAATCAAGCTAAAGATCTTAAACCTCCTCAGTCAGCTATCTGTCCTGCTAACCTTAGAAGAGTAACAATACTTTGACCCAACAAATAACAGTAAAAATCACAAGTAATCCATCAAGGCGATTAATTGATGAGAGCATTCAATTAAGTTCAAGAGATCTGAGGGGCGCCTAGGTGATAGAGTTGGTTGAGTGTTAGACTCTTGGTTTTGGCTGGGGTGGTGATCTCAGAGTCATTAAAATCAAGCACAGCGTTGGCCTCCAGGCTCAGCATGGAGTCTGCTTGAGATTCTCTCTCCCTCTCCTTCCACCCCTCCTGCTCATGCTCGCTCTCTCTCTCTAAAACAAATAAATCTTTAAAAAGAGAGATCTGAACATATAATAAGTAATAAAAAATTCAAAATTTAAAATAAATTAAAATTTAGTATGTTAAAATGAAAGATAGGTTCTTTCCTTCAAGGAAATTACAATTAAAAAAATAAAACAAAATTATGGTTAAAATGGACTTTTGAATTACAGCTCTCCTACATACGAACTTAATGTTGAGCTGAAGCTTTGGTTTGTTTCCATTTATAAACTGGGGTTGTGACCCCACACCAAATATGTGGCATCTTCCAACGCCAATTCTCTGGCAACAACTGGGTGTCCCTACAATCCATTCTAACACCAACAACTGAGAGTTAACATCAGACTTCACAGGTTTAAACGGTTGGTCCCACAGACTTAACTTTAGACACCAGTCATAAGTCCCAGGTCCCCAGGCCACCTGTTCTTATGTTCAACTTGGCTAAAACTTTGAGGGTTCCCACCAACTCCTCCTCAGGTTTGATATTTCCTAGAATGACTCACAGAACTCAGGAAACACTTACTGATGTGAGGAACACAAAGGCAAAATATAGGGGAAAAAATTAAACTTCCTTATTATTTATAGCCCATTGACAAGTACTTGAGACAGGCAGAGCGATCTTCCTCCAGGAACTCAATTGCCACAATGTAAATACTCTGCTAAAGGCAAAAGGCAACCTTAGCTTGACATCGATCCAACCTCCAGGATCCAGTAAAAATCCCTTTGGAAACTTCCTTTATCTTTACCCACCCCTCACCCACCCTAGTTCCCCCACCCCTGCCAAGATATAGGTTAGCAATCATCCTCCAAAAATATGGCCCACTGATACACATCTGAAGGGTCTCATGACTAAGGTTTTACTAGGTGTACTAAATGACCCCTCAAGGCCCTGGAAACCTTGTTTTCAAATTTCTTAGGGACTTACACTATCCCTAACCTCCTCCCAACTTGAAAGTATATAATCAGCAGCTCCTTACAACCCAAGGACAGCTCTTTCTGCCCACAGGTCCTTTCCTGGTGCTTTAATAAAACCACCCTTTTACCACTGAAGACATCTCAAGAATTCTTTCGTGACTGTTTGCTCCTGGACCCCAACATTTCACATCAATTACCATTGCTGGTTTATTATAAAGGATACTTACTTAACTCAGGAAAACCAAATGGAAGAGATGAATAGAACAAGGTATTGGGGGGTGGGGGGAAAGCACAAAGGGCTTCCATGCCCTCTTAGGGTGCACCATCCTCCAAGCACATCGGAGTGTTCACCAATCCAGAAGTTCCCCAAACCCAGTTTTTTAAGGGGTTTTTATGAGGGTTTCATTATGTAGGCGTGATGCTCTTATCACTGACCATTGATAACTAAACTCAATCTCCAGCCTCTCTCCCTTCCCCAGCAATAAGGGGTAGGAGAAGGGAGCTGAAAGTTCTAACCTAGGAGCACCTGGCTGGCTTAGTCAGTAAAGCATATGACTCTTGATCTTGGGGTTGTGAATTCAAGCCCTACTTTGGACAAAGAGCTTACTTTTAAAAAAAAGTTCTAGGGGTGCCTGGGTGGCTCAGTTTTTAAGTATCTGCCTTCGCTCAGGTCATGATCCCAGCGTTCTGGGATCAAGCCTGTGTCGGGTTCCTGCTCATCGGGGAGCCTGCTTTTCCCTCTCCAGCTCCCTCCTGCTTGTGTTCTCTCTCTTGCTGTCCCTCTCTGTCAAATAAATAAACAACATCTTTTAAAAATAAATAAATAGATAAATAAATAAATAAATAAAACCTAAAAAAAGAAAAAGAAAAAAAAAAAGCTCTAACCTTTTAATCATGGCTTATCCTTCTGGTGACCAGGCCCCATCCAGAAAGTTATCTAGGGACTCTGCCAGGAATCATCCCACTAACATACAAAAGACACTATCACTCAGGAGATTAAGGTAACATTTTTAAGACAAGAACAGAATACTGAATAGACAAGGGGTAAAGGCATTCTAGGCAAAGTTTGTACTAAAATAGGCGCAAAAAAAAAAGACTATTTGTAGAATTCAAGTCATTCTGCTTCTCTGAAATCAGGGCACAGGTCCAGGAATGGCTAGAAATGAGGCTAGGACTAAATCATAAAAAGCCCTGTATATCAAGCCACAGGTATGTTTACCAATACTTAAAGAAAGGATTCAACTACATACAGTACTAGAACTTTGAAGTCCTCTGCCAGAGACAACAGTAAATCAAGAGAAGCCTTTTAGGTGAATACTCACCAGTGTTGTTTCAGAAAAATCACCATGGAGGCAGGAAGAGGGTTAAGGCAGAAACACTAATCAGAATGCTACTGGACTGATAGGGGCCAGGCACAAAAGGATGAAAATCTCAACTAAAGGAGCAAGAGTGAGAACAGAGAAAGGAGGATAGACTTAAGACATTTAGAAAATGATTCAGGGGCGCCTGGGCAGCTCAGTCGGTTAAGCATCTGCCTTTAGCTCAGGCTCAAGTCATGATCCTAGAGTCCCTGCTCAGTGGGGTTTCTGCTTCTCCCTCTCCCTCTGCCCCTCCCCCTGCTCGTGTTCTTCCTCTTGCTCACTCTCTCTCTCTCTCTCTCAAATACATAAACAAATAAAATAGTTTAAACATATAAATTTTTTTTAAAAGATGTACTCAAAAGACACAGTGACAGGGCACCTGGGCAGCTCGGTCAGTTGATTGTGGGACTCTTGGTCTCAGCTCAGATCATGAGAGAGAGCTCTGGGTCAGGAGACCTGAGTCATGATCTGTGCTCAGCAGGCAGTCCGTTTCAGATTCTCTCTCCCCCTCTCCCTCTGCCCCTTCCCCGGCTCCCGCGGGTGCACGCATGTGCTCTTGCTCTAAAATTTTTTTTAAAAGGCATTTAAAAAAAAAAAAAAAAACAGACACAGTGACAATTTTAAAATAATTGATGAAAGAGAAATGGAGAATGTAGAGGTTGCTTTTAGGCCACCAACTTGAACAACAGAAACCTGAATAAGGTAGAAGGGTCCATAGTGACCACCTACCTCCTGGCTGAACACAAACAGGCCCATTAGGCGACTCACCTGAAAATATCCATAAAGCTCTAGCTGACCAATGGGTTACTTATACCTGGATACAGGTTCCAAATAAGACAAATTTCACACTTCCCACACCTCCTTCACCTTCCCCCTTAACTACAAACCCCCACTGCCTTACAGCAAAGGGTCTCTCCTTTGCCTGCCACTCCCATGCAATGTACTCAATAAACTTCATCGCCTTTGGGTGATGCCTTGGGTGAATTCTTTCACCGCCTGTTGGGAGGCCCCACAGAGAAGTCTAGATGATTGCAAAACTTCTGCCTTGACTACTAGATGTACTGGGGGCACTGCTAACTGAAACTAGGAATACAGAAGAGCATTAAGAAAACAGTATTACATGACTGCCAATTATGGGGTCTTATATGTTTATATGGTAAGTTTTGTGCTGTACAATACCGATATATCATGGGTAGCTGAATGAATACAGAGTTACACTTCAGGTCCATAATAAGGAATATAAGCCATATACATTGAACACATGAAAAACTCAAGGCTTAACGTACTTAATTTCCAACTTAAGGCAACCTCATAAGGAATATAGCCTGCTCTAAGGTTAAAACAGCCTGTCATATAGTCTCAGCCTCCATGATTAAGTCATTTTCAGATGAATACATTATAATCACATCTTTATAGCATCCTTGGAAAAGATGCCTTGGAAAGAGACTGATTCACACAATCATGGCATTTTGATCAACACAAAGCCAGAAACTTCGGAATCATTTAGACCAGAGTTTCTCCAACTAGTTGAAGATTTTATTTATTTATTTGCCAGAGAAAGAAACAGACTACAAGCAGGGGAAGCGGCAGGCAGAGGGAGAAGCAGGCTCCCTGCTGATCAAGGAGCCTGATGTGGAACTTGATCCCAGAACCCTGGAATCATGACCTGACCTGAAGGCAGACACTTAACTGACTGAGCCACCCAGCCATCCCAAGAGTTTCTCCAACTATTTGCAGTAAAAGTCTACTTTGTTCATTTGTTTTTCAATCCCATGTAATTGTATTGTAAAATACAGTAAAAATGGGGTGGTAATATTAAATTACCTTAAGTTTCTATACTCATATTCATTTTACATACTTTCCTACAAAATACTTAATACTTCTAAGACTCAATATTTTAAGTGTTAAAAGAATCCTGAGAATTCATAATCCAAAAAGGGATCCACTGATTCCAACAAAAAAATAAATTTAAAAACATATAACCATATTTATAGGAAGAGACCATGACTTACTTTCTTTGGACTAAGGTTGTTATATAATTTTACTATCAAAAACTTAATTTCCGGGGCACCTTGGTGACTCAAGTCAGTTAAGTGTCTGCCTTTGGTTCAGGTCATGATCCCAGGGTCCTGGGATTGAGCCCCACACGTCTGGTTTCCTGTTCAGCAGGGAGCCTGCTTCTCCCTTTCTCTCTCGAGACCTCTCCCCCTGTACATGCTCTCTCTCTCACACAAATAAATAAAATCTTAAATATATATATATAATTTCCCACTGTGTACCCAAAAAAGTCTACATTTCTAAGGCACGAATGTCAAGGAAAATAACTAAAGACATCTCTTTTACTCGCTCACTCATTTATTATCATTCAACAAATACCTATTTAATACCTATGAAGTAGCTTACAGATCATCTCATTTGACCTTATTTTACAGAGGGGAAAATTTAGGCTCAGAGTAATATATTACTTAATGTAAAATTAACTACAACCTTTGGCAATTGCTTTCCTGTGAATTTAACAATACACTTGGCAATCACCCACTTTCTCCTCTATAAGAATCCTTGGCTCCATACCAACTACACTTACTCATCAACACCTAGAACATGCCTTTCACATTCCCACTTTGATGCTTTTGTTCAGATCATTTCTGCACGCCTAGTCCCAGTCTTTGCTGACTGAAATGTTAGCCATCATTATTCAAAAATCAAGTAAATTGCAACTGCCTATCTATTCAGCAGTTAAAAGTTATCCTTTATAAAATCTATAAGCTCACCTTTTTTCTTTAGTTAAGATTATCTGATTCCCATGATAAAAATTCGAAAGAATAGTCTATAAAATCATACAGCACTCACGTGATTTTAATCATATACTTAAATATTATTGTTTACATACATGTCTATCTCCCTTAGGTTAATCAAAATTTCCTAAAAACTAGATACCATCCATCCATCCATAAGTCTAGGACTTACACATAAAATAAATACTCAAAAAAATCTTTTTTTAAATTTCTAAAACAAAACAGATAAATAAAATTCAGATACTTCCAAAGCTTGGGGAGAGGATTCATTTTCATTCCTATCAAATCTTTTATAAAGTATCAAAATAAAAATCAATCTACATTTCAACTCTTTTCTGCCTGTCAACAGAGAAAGAACATAATAATGATCCACATTTCCAAAATAAGAATTGACTATGCATATTTATAACAGTAACTGACAGAATGAACTTGTAAATAATATTACTGTCAATTACCATCTGTATGTAGATTATCCATAGTACATTTTACTTTACAGGTCCACAGATCCACAATACTTGTGTTTTTAATTTCATGCAAATAATACATAAGGCCCTGTGAAATACAAACTACCATCTTTCTGTTTAAGGAATCATAGAATGTAAAACCTAAAATAAACCTTATCTAGTCATTATATAAATGAAGAAACAAAGCTTATATCCAGGTCTCCTAATCAGCTTATTAAGGAGGAGATCTGTTCTGGCTTGACTGAAGGGCCATTCACAACATAGTAAGTGAGAAAACTAGAGAGCTTCCTAGTGTCCCCAGAGCCTGCTTCTCAGCATGTTATCATCATTTTCCTTGAAATAACTCCCAGTTTACTTAATCACAGACACAGGACTCAATATTTAAAGAAACCCATGCACATTCAAAATGTAAATATTATCTATTATCTACTTTGAATTATTCAAACATATGCTTGACTATGTCAACATAGGTTAAAATACCCTAATAATTCTAAAAACCAAAAATGAGTTTTTAGTTTCTACACTTTAATACATCCTCCTTAGAAAATGAAAAATCACAGCGCCTGGGTGGCTCAGTCGGTTAAGGGTTAAGCATCTGACTTGATTTCAGCTCTGGTCTTGACCTCAGAGTTGTGAGATGGAGGCCCCAAGTCAGCTCCATGTTAGATGGGTGTGGAGCCTGCTTAAGATTCTCTCTCCCCCTCTCCCCCACCCCTCTCTAAAAAAAAAAAAGAAAGAAAGAAAATGAAAAATCATTATTTCAGTAATCCAACACTTACTAGATTGATGAATAATCAGGTCCAGTGCATTCCTTGTTGGCACAAACCCTTCCCCTACCTGGGCCCTTTTTCTATGCTTCTGAGAATCAGGGTGTCTTCTGACATGAGGGTGTCAACCCTCAGTAATTATGTGACCATGGACAAGTTATTTAACGTTTTTAAGCCTGTTTTCTCATTCTCTTAGTAGATGGACTGATACTACCCACTTATAGGCTAATGTGGGAGGATTCAGGTTATATAAGTAAAGCCTCTGATGCATGGAAAGCACATAATAAAAAACAACTATTATTAGTAATTAAATAATAACACTAATTTAACATAAAAAAGGAAATAAAAAGGCTAATAACTCTCAAAAGTGGGATTTATCATCTCAATTATGAGCCTGCACTTGAAAAGATTCCCAATTGAGACAAGTAATTTATGTCAAGACCCAAAAGGAATAATAGATTCATGAAATGTCATTAGCATTTTTAAGAACAATATTTTTGTTGAAGTAAATAAAACATTTTTAAGGCAAGTAATATCTTAGTCTTGCCAGATCTGATGATAATTAAACTATTTGCAAAGCACTGTTATTTTAAGTTGAATAGTATCACTGGAAAATTTTGTACTCACCCTAAACAATTTAGAACTATGCTAAATCCAGAACCATTTCTGAAAGTGCATTGTACCATCAACACTACTGATAATACAAAGTCGTATAAGTAAAGACACATTCCACTAACTGTATCAAGTAAAACACCTTCCATTGTGCCAGCACAAAAAACAAGAATTGACAGATTGATGAGCATCAATAAGCAGAACTGCTGAGATACTATTTGTAAAGCATTTGATTTGGAGTAAAAGCAAATGCACTTTAATTACCTTTAGCTCCAAAAGGTTTCAAGAAAGAAACCAAAGAAATGAAGCAAACACAAAAGTTATAGTTAGGGGACTACAAATAAAAGTACTCTGCTTGAACTATGAAAATGATCCCTCATTTTCTAAAGCTAAAACACAGAAAGGAGAGGTGAGTTACAAAGTCTAAACTCTAAAGAAACGTGCTATCAATTAATTACTATCGCAGGATTTTTTAAAAAGGTGGAAGCAATAGATTATTATTTAGAAGTGAAATACCTTTAACAAACACTGTTTCCATAAGCCATATTTTATTCCAACAAAATTAAATCAAATAGGAGAAGCACTTCCAGAATGTTGGTGTGAGGAATTCCACATGGACCTCTTCCCCAGCAAAACAATCTCAAATAATGAAAATTATATTTACAATCTCTCAAAATTGCCTTAAGGGCATTTGCCTTAGTGGCAAACGCAGAAACATTTATTCAAGAAAATCTACTGAATCTTGGCAAAAACAGTGAATCTGTGGTATCTGAGCCACAACCCACTTCCTTACTCCACCCTACCCCCAGCTCTACTCCAGGTGGGTGTAGCCAGGAAGACAGGGCATCCTCTAACCCCAGTTCCCAGACTAGAGCAGTAAAGAAAAAACAGAGAAACAGGGGTGCCTGGGTGGCTCAGTTGGTGAAGCATCTGCCTTCGGCTCAGGTCATGATCCCGGGGTCCTGGGATCAAGCCCCACATCGGGCTCCCTGCTCAGCTGGGGGTCTGCTTCTCCCTCTCCCTCTGCCGCCCCCTGCTTGTGCTCTCTCAATCTCTTGCTTGCTCTCTCTCAAATGGATAAAATTTTAGAAAAAAAAAAAAAAAGAAGAAAAAACAGAGAAACAAAAAAGACACGAAATATATATAGAAAACAAAAAGCAAAATAACAAATTAAATCCAATCATATCAATAACAATATTAAATGTGAAAAGATTAACCAATCCAATCAAAAGGTACAAATTGTAAGACTCGATAAATAAACAAGATGAAACTATATGCTGTCTACAGGAGACACACTTTAGATTCAAAGATACAAATAGGTTGAAAGTAAAAAAGATGAATAAAGATATATCATGCTTAAGAAAGCTAGAATGGTTATATTAAAATCAGAATAAATGGACATTAAGACTAAAACTATTAGGTAAAAACTAAGGAAACCTGAACAAAATATGCACTTTGATAATAACCAATATCAGTAATCCATAACCAGTAATCAATAGTCAATTACTAAATATAAACATTTTATAGTGTTAAAAGGGTCAATCCATCAGGAAGATATAAAAATTATAAATATACACACCAAAACTGAACCAAAGAAATAAGAAAATTTGGATGAGCACAAGCAAGATACGGATAATAAGGGATCAACTGCAGAGAAAATAGTCATGGGGACCTATCCTTTGCTAATGTATCAATACCTAAATTTGATTTTAAGTTTTGTCTGATAAATATGTTTTCTAGTCTTAAGTTATATGAGTTACTAAGGAAGGTTAATGTTGCTTCTTTTATTAATGTATTCCAGGAATAAAATCTAAAAACTGTTAATACAAATAAACATCTCTACAAAACATTTTTTAAAAGACTTTATTTATTTATTTGACAGAGAGATAGAGAGTGCCAGAGAACACAAGGGGGGGGGGGATGGCAGAGGGAGAGGGAGAAGCAGGCTCCCCACCGAGCAAGGAGCCCAATGCAGGGCTCCATCCCAGGCCCCGGGGATCATGACCTGAGCCAAAGGTGGATGCCCAACTGACGGAGCCACCCAGGCACCCCTATAAAATTTAGGTATTAGAAAACAGAAATAACTATAAACACTTTAGTAGGTATTTACATTGTCCTTTCCAAGAAAAGCAACAGATCAAGTTTGGAACATTAAATACTATCATCAATTTTAATTTGTATTGATACTAAATAATAAAAGGTTCAAATGTATTACAAATAATGTACATAGTACATGAGAGGGAAAAAGTAGAGACGCTATTTTTCTATTTATCATTTTCTTAAAATGTTAGTTAAAAATTACAGTTTAAAATATATAAAAACTCACCACATCATAAGAAAATTGTGTTTCAATATGTAAGATCTTTGCTGTTCAACTTCTTTAGACAAGTTTGGTCAATAGGTTCTTGAAAATTCTAGAGGCCACTTTCAGGCAACAGTCTCGAACATTGAAAACTTGAGCAAGGCAAAAGGGCCCACAGCGACCACCACCAGGCTGAATGCAAACAAGCTCATTAACTGATGGACCCTGAAATAACGATAGGTCCAAACTAACCAATGGGCTACTTAAAACCAGGCACAGTTACCAAAAAAGGGAAAATTCCATGTCCCCACACTCCCCCAGTCTGCCCTATTAACTGTGTCCTCTCACCATAGCCTCATCATAGATCGTCTCTCCTTTGCTGTCCTGCCTGCTTCTTCCTTGCAGTGTATTCAATAAACTTATCTCCTTTGGTCTGCCTTGGGTGAATTCTTTCACCACCCACACTGCTGGCCCCCATCTGATAGGGACACCCCACAGCAATCATGCACTATCTTATGTTCACTTCTAACTTTGGAATAGAAAATACCTAAGCCCTGAATTGCTTCTCCACCAAGTAAAGTACCTAGGAGCAAGAATTCCATTTTCACAGTTCTGTATTTCTTCTGTGCAGCAAAACAGACTTCCACCTTTATCTTCATCTACCACTAACTCTGTGACCTTGGGTAAGTCACTTCCATTTAATCAATATGCTATAAAAGGACCCTGACTGTAATACTACAGTGTGTACACTTAAATCTTTAGGTATTTGAAATTATTGAAGGTTCTGTAGGGGAGAAAATTTTGCCAACCTAGAATATGCTTCTGCGGCACCTGGGTGGCTCAGTTGGTTAAGCATCTGACTCTTGATCTCAGCTCAGGTTTTGATTTCAAGGTCATGAGTTCAAGCCCACCCATGGGTGTGAAGCCTACGTTAAAAAAAGAGAGAGAGAAAACCAACAGGCTTTGAGTTCAGAAACACCTCTTAATAGGGTGGTTCCTTTTCATGTTGTTATGTTTTCTGGGAGCTATGAGAGAAAGTACATCTGTGTCCAGGAAAGTTCTCCAAAGGGACAGAGGCTGAAATCTTTGAGAGCCCTTCAACTTAAATGCAATGTGCTTCTCAATCTGACCCTGCTGGTTATTTCTGAGAAACTGCAAACACAGAAGCTTTAAAAAGCCAAGGAGAAGTCACCTTTTTGTGGCGCCTGGGTGGTTCAGTCGGTTAAGCGTCTGCCTTCGGCTCAGGTCATGATCCCAGGGTCCTGGGATACAGCCCAACATTGGGCTCCCTGTTCAGTGGGGAGCCTGCTTCTCCCTCTCCCTGTACTCATATTCTCTCTCTCTCGATATCTCTCTCTCTCAAATAAATCTTAAAAAAAAAAAATTTTTAATCTAGGGGAAAAAAAAGAGACATCCTTTTGTAAAAAGACATTTACACTTATAAGGGTAATGTCTCCCAATCTGAACCTGAAAGAAGGGGATGACTAAATCTCTAGAAACTGTTACCAGTGGAGAAGGCCAGGAATGAAATCTTTGTAACAACCCTACCCCTTTGTTTACTGTGCTTTTCCTGTAACCTCCCATAACTGACTCTCTACCCCCAACATCTTTTGTCTTTGGCTGAAGATGGTATTTAAGGTAATGGCTTCAGCCATTTCATAGAGTTACTCACTTTTCTTGGGTCTCTCCCAGGCTTACAGAAGTTATACATATTATTAAATCTTATTTGATTACTTCTTGTTAATCTGCCTCATGTCAATTTCATTCTTAGACCTGCTAGAATAACCTTTAAAAATAGAAGTAAACTTTTCTTCCCCAATAGTTCCTAAATTTAGTGATAGCACTGAACTTGTAAATCAGAAAGCACTGTTGCAAGGGATGGGAGCGGAGTGGTTTAGAAGAGATAGAAACTTGGAGACTAGCAAAACAATTAGAATAGTACTGCAACAGGCCAGGTAAGAGTACGGATCCTAATTAAGGTAGTAAGAGTGATGAGAACAAAGGCAAAAGAAATGTAGATAAAATTAAATTTCCTTATAACTTGCAGCCCACTGACAAATACTTGAGACAAGGAGAGTATGACATTCCTCAAAGAACTCACAACTGTCTTAATGCTTTGCTAGAAGCAAAAAGCAACCTTAGCTTGACAACAGGCAGACCTCCAGGATTCTGTAACTCTTCTTTAACACATGAAAATTCTTTTGGAAACTTCCTTTTTCTTTACACCGCAATTTAGAAGTATGTAATCACCCCACACAATCCCAGCGCAGCTCTTACAGCCCATGGGTCCCGTCCCCTAGGCTTTAATAAGAACACCTTTTTGCACCAATACCACCTTAAGAATTCTTTGATGGTTCGCTCCCAGCCCACATCACAACAATAGTAGAGATGGAAATGGGATCATTTTCAAGGAAATAATTAACACATACCATATTGTTACAATTTTTCTGTTACCATACTAGATCATGAGATGAATAATCACTGCCAGAAATGCCTATAAATATGGACAAAATCTAATCTGATACTGTCGAAGGAACAAAAATGATTATTTTAATCTGTAGAGATTTTATTTCATTAGAATTAAAGTTCCCTTGACGGACTACTTTTTGTATACCATCCTCTCCCTCTAGGTCTCTAAAAAGACCACAACTCTTACACTTAAACAAAATTAGATGTCAGAGACTAAATTAGGCAAGAAGTAAAACTGAAATTTTGTTTTAAACAAAAAGGGTCTTTATAGTCAAAGAAGTAAAAAGCACTGGTTTCACACACCTCACTTATTACTAGGATTTTTCTAGACCACTAACTAAAGATAAGGCACCGAAATGAAATATTGGTAAGGAGGGGCACACAAAACTTTTTTGTGAAGCCATTACCTTTTGTACAGTATCTTATTCTACTTCCTTCTTTGAAGTCACAACAACAGATAACATGAGGCATCTTCATAGTCACTAAGCAAGGGATCCTGGCTGCCTTAAGAACATCTGTTTTAAAAGCATATACAGTTGACCTTTCAATAATGCAGGGATTAGGGGCACTCACCCCTGCACAGTCAAAAATCCATGTGTGACTTTGACTCCCCTTAGCCAGAAGCCTTAACAAAAACACACACAGATGATTAATATATTTTGTAGGTTTTATGTATTATATACTGCATTCTTAAAGTAAGCTAGAGAAAAGAAAATGTGGCTCAGTTAAGTGTCTGCCTTCGGCTCAAGTCATGATCCCAGGGTCCTGGGATGAAGCCCCACATCCCCACATTGGGCTCCCTGCTCAGCGGGGAGCCTGCTTCTCCCTCTCCTGCTGCCCCTCCCCGTTTGTGCTCTTTCATTCTCCCCCTCTAATAAATAAACAAAATCTTAATAAAAAAAAGAGAGAGAGAGAGAAAGGAAGAAAATCATAAGAAAAATACGTTTACAGTACTGAAATCTATTGAAAACCCACGCTGTCCAAGGGTCATCTGTAATTCGCAATAATTACCTACCTTACATATTCTAGTAAATAGTCTTCAATTGTGTATGTGTGACACATACAAAAAAGTGCTGTTAGTTTTATTCTTCCTTTTTTCATGAAAGCATAGAAGCATCTGTCCTATTAAAATTCAGTTTTGATCTGCATATAAAGAAAATTTTCTAATCCATAAAATGAGTATTATTACTCATACCTCTTAATACACATTCCTAATTATAGCCAACATGTCCACCCACAGGGGTAAAGCCCAAGAAACATTCCAAAATTCAGAAAATAAACTTAGTATGAAAGGTTATTGCATTGCCAACTTGAGCCAAATTGTTCCAGATTAAGGTACCAAATAGATGCTATATCTTATTGTCTAGTGAGATAAATACAAAAGGAACAGACTCCTTATCTTTCAGTTTGTATCATCACTTTCCCATCTTGTCAAATAACAGAAATTACATTTTTTAAACTACATAGTGTATATTATGATTCATGGATTTATAGGATATTCTTATACATTCTCCTAAGCAATGTTAGCATTTTATTTTAGGGCTTATGACCTAACTTACACATTTCAAAAAACCTTGATTGCCTAAGTTTTTCTCTATATAAGATGCCAATCATTATTTCCCTCGGCCCCAGCTACATTCCTTTAAAAAAAAAAAGAGAGAGAGAGAGAGAGAGAGAATTTCACCCATGGTCCCAGAAGCCAGTCCTACGTATCATTGGACACTGGCCCTTCGCCACAGCTTATTGGACTAAAGAAAAAGCCTGTGGCTGAAGCCAGAACTATCATATTCTCCTTTCTGGGAGATGGGAATTCAAACTCAGAGACCAAGACAGTAATTAGCTATTAAAGAGCTGAAAAAGATCCTGTAAACTCAAGGGCTTAGGCTGCTATTTTAAGGCAGCTATAACATACTACCTGCAAGTGAATGAGTGAGAAATTTGAAAATGACTTAAAGAGAAGCAATTCTGAGAAACAAGGGGTGAGAGAAGCAATTGCTTGATTATTTCCTGCAATTGAGTCCAAGCAATATCCCACGTCTTTACAATAAAACCTCATTTTACTTACTCATGTTTTGTTAAGGAAGTTTCTATTCCTTAAGACACTGCTTAATTATAATATGAAGTATATCACCGTAATATATATATTAATCAATTTGGCTACCCTAACAGAGAGATCCAAAATAATAGTGACTTAAATAAAAGAGAAGTTTATTTCTCTCTCATGTAAAATCTGGATGAGTGTCCAGTGCTTTCCAGCTCACAGACCAGGATATATGCTTCAGCTCTCGCCATTTTGCCTGCATCCCAGACACAGGGAGAAGGAAAAAGTGGGGTACAAGAAGGGCAAAAATCTTTCTTCTTAGGGAACACCACAAAATATGTACCCAGAGTTTCCATTATCCTATTGGCCAAGACTTAATCCTATACCCACACCTGGCTGCAAAGGAAACTGGGAAACGCAGTCTTTATCTGGGTGGCAAGCACCTGTTAAAAAACATCAATTACTATAGTAAAAGTGAACAGATATTGGAAGTCGACTTAAAATATATTAGTCTAAGACTATGTCTGAGCAGTACATCTAACTCTCCAGAATACTTCAATCATTACCAGGGAATGCTCTTTTAAAAGAAATTAGAAGAGATTCTCCAACTCTTGAGAAGAAAAAAAGGAAAATTAAATGGGAAAGAGACAAATGAACCACCCCCAACACACACATTATGGACTACGGGAAGGAGATAAATGAAAACTATTTTCAGCACTTTCTATCTTTTATCATGTCCTTACTCCCTTACCCTTTCAGATCATCCATTTAAAAAAAATAATAATCCAGAGCTAGCAAGCATGTATGTTACACGTGTACTGCAGAAGACAGAAGGCAGACCTGGAACGAAAAGGATATAGTGGGAGTCTGAGAATAGCAGACCACTTAATTTTGCTGGCTGAATGTATCAATCTAGCTGACAAAATTTTGAGACTCTTTATTTCAAAGAACCTAAAAATTCTCAAATTAAAATCTCTTGCAAAAGGCTACTTTCTTTTATTCACCGTTAGTAGAGTGGAGTATGGACATATCAGAAAGTCAACACAATCTTATGACTCATTTGGTTACTTTTAACCCCACATCCACCAAAGACTATGTAAAACTATTCATATTTAAATTTTGTATCTGTTTTCTTTCCCAAAACATGAAGATTTTCTGACCTGGAATTCATTTCTTAGGATTCTAAAATTTTAATAACAACAGGAAAAATCAGTGAATAAAGAGAAATTACATAGTAAAATACATTAGGAAAAGGTCATGCTGTTAATTAAAAAAAAAAAAAGTTATCCAAAGCACAGCATTTTAAATTCTCAAGTGACAATAGCATAATAACATTTCCTCAGTAAATACTGTAAGAAAATGGAAATCTTGAGGCTCAAAGTATTATAACATCCCCACCATCTACTGATTAAATGAGGTCAAAAGAGATGCCCCAAAATGGGAAACTCAATGTACTGGATCATTCTATTGTGAACTTCATCCAGCTAGAAACTGTTTCCCAGAATTCCATTCCCTGTATGGTACATCAAGTTAGAGATGGCCAAATTCTTGGAAGGTCTTTATGGTTAGACATGGTGAGAACAAATGTAGATGCACCTGGCAGGTTTCAGCTTGTCCTCACCTTCATCTTATCCCCTCTATGTCCAGCTCTTCTTCCTCACCTAAGAAACAGTGGCCCAAGACCCATCAATTATAGACAGGCTGTGGGCTTTGGACCCACCAAGGAAGTAGCTACAAAGAGGAAACAGCCTCCCACAGACCTCTCCACAATCACCCTCTTTGCATTCCCACTTTGATGGCTCTACACACATGGCTTATTAAAATTTTCCCAGCAAGCTCTTATACACCTGTACCAGTGCTTCAGGAAAATCTATTAGTATCATTTTTTTAAGACTTATTTATTTATTTGATGGGGGAGGGGTAAAGGGAGGAGAGAATTTTTTTTTTTTTTTTTTAAGATTTTATTTATTTATTTGACAGAGAGAGAGACACAGCCAGGGAGAGAGGAAACACAAGCAGGGGGAGTGGGAGAGGAAGAAGCAGGCTCTCAGCGGAGAAGCCTGACGCGGGGCTCTATCCCAGAGCTCTGGGATCACATCCTGAGCCAAAGGCAGATGCTTAATGACTGCGCCACCCAGGCGCCCGAGAAGGAGAGAATCTTAAGCAGGCCTGACTCGGAGCTCGATCCCACGACCCTGAGATCATGACCTGGGCAGAAACCAAGAGTCAGACACTCAACTGACTGAGCCACCCAGGTGCCCCAGTAACTACTTTTCTTATCCATCCCCTTCCTGATTTTCACATCCCCAGTAACTCTACAATTGTATATAGCCTGCTTGTTATAATAAATCCCTTATCCCAGAACACTCACAGTGGTTCTATTTCTCAGAAAGAATCTTGACTAATATACTCAAAATTCAGCAATTTATAAACCAGCAGTATTGACAAAAAGGATTTAAGTACTGAAAGCCATTTCCCTATTACTACGAAGCTGAATTTTTCCTGAGATAACCAGGTTCACTCCACCAATTTACTTCTATATGTGAGAAATGTTCTCTGCTTTCTATCAAGTAAGGGATTCCTAAAAGCACTGCTCTGTTCCTTTTATTTCCCTACATACAGGACATTTAAAGAACTTACTAAATAATCCAAATTATACTATTTATTCTAAGTTGTTTTACTAAGAATGTTAATATTTATTTTATAAGTGTTGCTTAACCAATTTGTCATTTGAGAACTTGCTAAAAGATGAGACAAATGGACAATAAATTAGTAATTGTTAAGATATCTTCTCTGAAATGGGCCCATGATTTCAAAAAATAAAATTCTAAAAATGCAAAACTTATAAAGTAATCATTAGAAACACCTTCCCCCCAAAAAAGAAATGAATATATGTTTGGGAGCAAGTAGACTACTTCAAGCACTAAGCACTCAAGTCCTGAACTATAACACTCACAACTCTGGATTCAATGATTTCTTTTTTTTAAGTCACCTTTTCTTTCTTTTTTTTTTTTTTTTAAAGATTTTATTTATTTGACACGGAGAGAGACAGTCAGAGAGAGAGGGAACACAAGCAGGGGGAGTGGGAGAGGAAGAAGCAGGCTCCCAGCGGGGGAGCCTGATGCGGGGCTCGATCCCAGAACGCTGGGATCATGCCCTGAGCCAAAGGTAGACGCTTAAAGACTGTGCCACCCAAGCGCCCCTAAGTCACCTTTTCTAAAGATTCCCCAAGCTCTATTTGGAACTTAACAACCCTAACCTCCTAACATACATTTTCATACAGCTTTTACAAATTATTGACTATTTTCTTCATAACTATGACATTAAAATGTCCTACAGTTAGCCTACCATATTCAAGGGCGTAAAAACAACTCACAATTGAAAAGACATTCTGCCGTAAGAACCATAATTAAATACAGAGTCAGGTACTGTTCTCTAAAGCACTACTTATGACTGAGAAAATTTATTACAGTTAACCCTTAAACAACACAAGTTTGAAATGTGCTGGTCCACTTTTACACAAATTTTCTTTAAAACTGATTGATTGATTTGAGAGAGAGAGAGAGAGTGCACATGCACGGGAGGAGGCGGACAGAGGGACGGGCAAGAAAGAATCTCCAGCAGACTCCCCGCTGAATGCAGAGCCCAACGTGGAGCTGGATCTCATGACCCCCAGATCATGACCTGAGCTGAAACCAAGAGTTGGACAGAACCGACTGAGCCACCCAGGTGCCCCTACAAATTTTTTTAAAATAAATATATTGGAAAATTCTTTGGAGACTTGTAACAATTTGAAAAACAGGTAAACCGCAGAGCCAAAAATATCAAAAAAATTAAGAAAAAGGTATGTTTTGAATGCATAAAATATACCTACATACTAGTCTATCATTTATGACAATAAAATATACATAAATCTATTACAAAATTTAAAATTTACTGAAAGTTATGCACACACAGACCATACATGGTGCCATTCAGTCGAGAAATGTAAACAAATGTAAAGATGCAGTATTAAATCATAACTGCATAAAACTGTAGTGCATACTGTACTACTGTAATAATTTCCTAGTCATCTTCTATTGCTTTTGAGGTGAGCTCCACTGCTGTATCTTCTTAAAATGTCATGTAACACCAAGCATCTCCGTGTGAGCAGTTCATCCCTCCAGCAAATTGCTTATCACAGTAAAAGTGATCTCTCACAGTTCTCACGTAGTGTTTAGTGCAATATTGTAAACCATGAATGACACCATGGGAGCCATAAAAAATGCCACCAATAATGATGGAAGTGCTCCCAAGCAGCAGACAAAAGTCATGACATTACAAGAAAAAGTTGAATTGCTTGATATGTACCACCTAGACTGAGGTGTGCAGCTGTGGCTGCCCAACATTTTAAGATAAATAAATCCAGCATAAGGACCATTGTAAAGAATGACAAGAAAATTCATGAAGCCATCACTACAGCTACACCAAGAGGCATAAAAATCTCACACTTTTTGTGAAATAGCTTTTTATCTCATATTGACAATGCAGCGCCTGGGTGGCTCAGTCATTTGGGTGTCTGACGCTTGATTTTGGCTCAGGTCATGACCTCAGCGTTGTGAGATAGAGCTGACCGTCAGGCTCCAGGCTGGGCATGGAGCCTGCTTGGGATTCTCTCTTTCCCTCTGTCCCTCCTCGCCCACTCAGGCTCTCTCGGGGAAGGAAGGAAGGAAGGAAGGAAGGAAGGAAGGAAGGAAGGAAGGAAGG
>NW_024423319.1:110346999-110357389 GCF_017311325.1 Ursus maritimus
GAAAGAAGGGAAGGAAGGAAGGAAGGAAGGAAGGAAGGGAGGAAGGGCAGCTTTTATGTGGGTGCAGTATTGCTGTCAACTCTAATATGAACCATGAAAACACCAAGTCATTCATTATATGACAATTTAAAGCAAAAGGAAGATAAAGGATCCAAAGCTGGAGAATTTAATGCCAGCAAAGGAAGGTTTGATGATTCAGAAAGAGGTTTGGTTTTTAAAATGTCAGGATAGGGCACCTGGGTGGCTCAGTCGGTTAAAGTGTCTGACTTTGGCTCAGGTCATGATCTCAGGGTCCTGGGATGGAGCCCCACGTCAGGCTCCACACTCAGTGGGGTGTCTGCTTGTCCCTCTGCCTCTGCTTCTGCCCCTCCCCCCAGTTAGTGCTCTCTCCCTCAAATAATAAAAAAAAAAATTTTAAATGTCAGGATAAAAGGAGAAGCAGCTTCTGTCCATCAAGATGCAGTAGTCCAGTTCCCAGATGCCATTAAGAAAATCATTGAGGATTAAAGATAACGGGCATGGACAGTGAGAATCCCACCCTCTTTTTAAAAGTTGAATATAAACAAACTGATAAACATTTTAGCAACCTGACAACTTATTCACATGGAAAAAATAGTTCTTTCAGGTTATTTATGCCAAAAAAAAACATTAATTCTGGGTACATCCTTAGAAGTGGGTTTTTGTTCATTGTAATGTTGTCAAAAGACTAAAGAAACAGACTAGTTCAGCGGTACAGAGCATAATAAAAAGCCTCCTGAGCAGGTACAGAACATAATAAAAAGCCTCCTGAGCAGAAGTCCTACATCGGTTCCTTTCCTGGGTATGCTAAACAAAGTGTAGCTGAACTCTTGGCATTGAAACTAGAGAAAGAACTGAACGATAAGCATGAAGCTTTCAGTACTGGGTGTAGTATGTGGATCAAAAGGCAGATGAGGGATGCAGGGTAGCAGAAGGGTTAAGCCATTGAGAGAAAATGTCAGCAAAAGAAATCTACATTCATGATAACGAATCAATTTTCTTCTGTAAAACAGAGATAAACAGTGAAGGGTGGGTAGAGCCAGCACTGCTTACTTGCCTTTTTTGACCATAAAAGTTTATTATTAATTTCATTTTAGGAGAAGGTTGATAGCCACTGGCCCTTGGATTCAGTGCTCATGGTTACTGTCAAAGAGGTTCAAGAAACTAGATTATTTATTCACTTACATACCTATTATCTGTTCCCTGCTAGAATGTAAGCTTCACAAAGACAGGTCTATTTGTTGAATCACAATGAAGAGGGTGGTGGTGAAGACAAAAGAATTCATGTAAAGCCCTCAGGGTTGACCACAGGCATTGCTTAACTAAATGTGAAATTGAGTTTACCTACAGCCACTGAGTACCTGGCAGATTTTAACTTTTGCACTGACTCCTGTCAAGTGTACATTTTTTAAAACTTTCGAATAAAATTGATCATAAGGAAAAAAATCATTGAGGAAAAAGGGTATCTGACTGAACAGGTTTTTAATGCAGACAAAAGTGCCCTCTTCTGGAAAAAAAAAAACCACAAAGGACATTTATTAGTAAGGAAGACAAGTAAACACCAGGAGTTAAGGCAGGAAGGGATAGGCTATATCTTCCACCCTCGCCAGACCTTGAAAGGAAAAAATAAACACTAGCTGCCAGTCTTTTAGCTATACAACAAGAAGGCCTAGACAAAGACAACCCTTTTTCTGGATTGATTCCATGGATGCTTTGTCCCTGAAGTCAGGCGGGTAATGGATTGCCTTGCCTTTTAAAGTTCTTTTGACTGGGACGCCTGGGTGGCTCAGTCTGTTAAGCCTCTGCCTTCGGCTCAGGTCTTGATCCCAGGAACCTGGGATCGAGTTCCACATCAGGTTCCTTGCTCAGGGGGGAGCCTGCTTCCCCCTCTGCATGCCACTCCCCCTGCTTGTGTGTGTGTGTGTGTGTGTGTCCTCTCTCTGTCCCTCCCTCTGACAACTAAATAAATAAATCTTTAAAAAAAAAAGTTCTTTTGACATTGAACAATGTGCCCCTGACTACCCAGAACACAAGTTCAACATCAAAGGTGTTGAAGTAGTCACTTGCTCCCAAACACATCTGTATTTCATCCAGCCTCTAGATCAGAGGACACATGGTATTCTATGGAAAGGACTGTCAACACTACGGAAGCAAATCCTGACAGAGATCATGTCATCAAAGTCTGGAAGGATTACCCTATTGAAGATGCCACCATTATAGAAAAAGCCATGAAAACCATCAAGCCTGAAAAAAAAACTCCTGCCAGAGAAAACCATGTTAAGATGTGCAGGACTCCACACAGGCTTTAAGACAGAGCCAATCAAGGAAACCATGAAAGAGATTGTGGATATGGCGAGAAAAAAAAAAAAAAGTGAGGGTAAAGTGTTTTAAGATACAGATCTTGGAGAAATTCAAGAGCTAACAGACACCACATCAGGGAAATTAACAGAAGACAACTTGATGAAGAGGAGTGCCTCCAAACCAGTGCCAGATGATGAGGAAGAAGACGTAAAAGAAGCAGTACCAGAAAACAAACTGACATTAGACAATCTGGCAGTAGGGTTCTAGTTATGAAAGGCTGCTTTTTGACTTAAATGTAGACCATTCTATGATATGGGCACTGAAACTAAATCAAACAGTAGAAGGATTAGTACCATATGGAAACATTTCTAGAAAAATGAAAAAGCAACAGACAGAAATTACAGTGTACTTCCATAAAGTTACACACGGAGTGTGCCTGCCTCTTCTGCCTCCCTTTCCATCTCTTCTGCCTCTTCCACATCTCCCACCCCCAAGACAAGACCAATTCCTCCTCTTCCTGCCCCTCCTCTCCAGCCTACTCAACACAAAGACCACAAAGATGAAAACCTTTATGACAATCCACTTCTACTTAATGAATAATAAATAATCATCATGCCATACAGTTAATAAACTTATCTATTGTGTGTGTCTTCATAGGAACATCTAATAACCATATGTCAGGAACTGTATGAGATGTTTTTGTGGCATCATCATTGCCTAAGTATTCATCATGTAGAACATCACGTGCAAGACTTGTATGGGAGTAGATAACCTATCCTTAAATAGACCCAAGATGAGTGATGTTTAATATAAAATTAATAGGGGCGCCTGGGTGGCTCAGCCATTAAGCATCTGCCTTCAGCTCAGGGCCTGATCCCGGGGTCCTGAGATCGAGTCCCCCATCGGACTCGCTGCTCTGCTGGGAACCTGCTTCTTCCTCTCCCACTCCCCCTGCCTGTGTTCCCTCTCTCACTGGTTGTCTCTCTCTCTCTCTGTCAAATAAATAAATAAAATCTTTTTTTAAAAAAAAATTAATAATGTGTTAGTTTTCTTACTGTTTTATAACTTTGCTTTCAAAGAATTACATTACTGTACAGCATTGCCTCTCTCATAATTGGAGAAACTGCCTATTAGCCTATCATCACAGGTAAGTGGTTTTTTAAAAAATGTAACAAAGTTGGGGCACCTGGGTGGCTCAGTTGGTTGGGCGACCAACTCTTGATTTCGGCTCACGTCTTGATCTCAGAGTTGCGGAGTTGAGCCAGCATCGGGCTCTGTGATGGGTGTGGAACCTGCTTAAAGATTCTCCCTCCCTCTGCCCCTCCCCACCATGCTAAAAAATAATAATAAAACAAAATAAAAATGTAACAATGTCTCCAATACCATCTATCTCTTTGGCCTTGGCCTCATATAAGACAATGTTGATATAGGTACTGACACAGATGATTCATCTTATAAACATGTTGTAAACTTGCAGTATCAATAAATACACGACAGTACTAAGAATATATTTTCTCTTTATGATTTTCCTAACATTTTCTTTTCTCTAACTTAAGAAAACAGTATAATACATATAATATACAAAATGTGTGTTATCAACTTTATGTTATCAGTAAGGCTTCCTGTCAACAGTAGGCCCTTAGTAGTGAAGTTTTGGGGAAGTTACAAGTTATTAAGAGGATTTTGTACTGGGGGGAGGTGGGGGGGGATCAGTGTCTCCAACCCCCAGGTTGTTCAAGAGTCAACTGTATATATGAAAACCCAGCCCTATATGAACCTAGAATATGTATAGAGGGAAAGATTAGGAGATATTCATGCTAATAAATGAACCCTTGTTTTACAAATGAATTTGCTTCATAATTTACTTGAAAGGAAGATTCCAAAGAAGGGTTTAAAATTATTCCATATAAAAAAAACTCTGAGAAACAGACTATTTTATAAGCTAGTGTTATTCTATAAAAACACATACAATTTAAAAGCCAGCACTTGTGCTTAAAGGCTCAGTATTTAATCCCTACCCACAAAATGGTATACAGTTTACATTTTGATTGGAAAGGATTTCTTTAACCCCCTGCAAAATTCCCAACTCAAGAAAGGTACACACAACTAATAAAATGATTCAGTAAACCACCAATGGGCGGGGGGAGTATGTAGCATTTGATTCTACATAACTTTCTACAGAATCCTAAAACATTTACTACACTAAATTTTACTTACAGGGCCAATACATTTTGAAATGAATAGAGAATATTCTGAATTAATTAAGGTCACAATTTTTTTTAACTTAAATCAGTCTCACACCCCCATCCATTTGCTGTTTATAATTACAGCTATATATTTTTTCAAACTGGAAAATTGCAAATTGAATTCAAATACAGCATGCTCCAAAATAAGATTTTCCTCTAAACTTGATTTTAAAAAATTTTTAATCTAGAGGAATAATGAAATTATTTAACCTGCTAGGTTAAGGATACTAATTTTTTAAATGAGCACATTTGAGTCATAACTTGCAAGTTTCAAAAAGTTTTCTGAAGTCTTAACGACAGTTCACACACATATGACATTAATTGAACACCTACCATGTGTAAAGCACTGTGGAAGATAGGGGAGTGGGGGTGTCATTCCACAATGCTAATTACAGTTTCAGTTTTGGTTTGTTCACTCCCATGATTCACAAAACAGTCAACAGAATCCTTGCTCATTATAATTGCCTTTTTTGCTGGTCCATCTCTACAGCTCCATGTTACTGTTAATATTCCAGAACCAGGATGGCACAGACTCCCCCATAGAGATATTCCTGCAGAAGTTGACTATTTGAAGTTGTACTTTCCCAAGACTGATCAACATCTGCTGACTCCATGATGAGAGCAGCCCAAAAACTCCTCCAGCTCACAGAGCATGTATGCATAACATTGCCAGAGGACAAGCTACAAGACTCTGATCCCTCAGCTGCAATCTACCAAGTAGTCAACTTGGAATTTTCCTGTGAAACACTACCTGACACCTGCCCACACTGACGCTCATATACCACTTCTCTCCCCACACAGTTTCAAGAGTTTTTCCTGCGGTTGTTTCTGTCGGCACCACACAGTAATACCCGAGCAAACCAATGCCCTCTGCAGAAGTGGAGAATTCCCTGGGCTACTTCTGGTACGAGGCTTCTAAAATGATGCTTAAGAAAAATTGGTACATCTGAAGTACCTGTGACTCCACTACTTTGAGGAATTCATTAAACTACTGATAAGCTTTCATATATGTATAAGTCCTTGGGATACATTAAGAATTCTCACCATCACAATTAAATTTTAAACATTTAAAAATTTCATAAAATTTGTTTATACAGACTGTAGGAACATTTATGATGTCTCAAAAGACACTATTACCTTTCACTGGACCTCATGACTGTTGAGGTACTAAGAGATTTGGGTTTAAATTCAAAAGTAATTCAGTCATGAGAATGAGATACAGTTTTAATTTTTCATTTAGGAAGAATTTGTGTTTCCAATAATGCTGGATAACTCAGGGAAACCTTTCCACTGCAAACAATAAAAAGCTGCACAAAAAGATGACAACGGAGAATGAAGGGGGGAAAAGGATCACTATTCACATACTATTCACATATAGAAAATCCAAAATAATCTACAAATAAACTATAAGAAAAAAATGAGTTTACCAAAGCTGAGGAATAAAAGTTAATATTCAAAATTCAACTGTATTTGCATATAACAGCCATAAAGTCAGAAAATGAATTTTTAAACTTTTTTTTAAGATTTTTATTTATTTATTTGAGAGAGAGAGAGAGAGAAAACAAGAGCACAGGGAGGGGCAAAGGGAGAAGTAGGCTCCCCGCTGAGCAGGGAGCCTAATATGGGGTTCGATCCCAGGACCTAGGATCATAACCTGAGCTGGAGGCAGATGCTTAAACAATGAGCCACCCAGGCGTCCCAGTAAATGAATTTTTAATACATTTACAATACCATCAAAAAATATCAAATTTCAGAGCACCTGGTTGGCTCAGTCAGTGGAGCACATGGCTCTTGATCTTGGGGTCATGAGTTTGAGCCCCACGTTGGGTACAGACATTGCTTAAATAAACAAACTTTAAAAACACATGTATTAAATTTCTAGAAATAAAAATAAAAGCAGAAAAGCTTTACACAGAAAGCTACAGAAACAGTATGTTACAAAATTAAAGGAAACCTAGTAAGTAAAGGGATATTCCATGTTCTTGAGACTTATGATAGTAAAAATGTCAATTCTGTCCAAATTAAGATACCCAATACAATCCCAATCAATCTAAAAAAGTCTTTTTAATGGAAATTTGCAGGCTTATTCAAAAATGTATATAGAGGGGCGCCTGGGTGGCACAGCGGTTAAGTGTCTGCCTTCGGCTCAGGGCGTGATCCTAGCGTTATGGGATCAAGCCCCACATCGGGCTCCTCCGCTATGAGCCTGCTTCTTCCTCTCCCACTCCCCCTGCTTGTGTTCCCTCTCTCGCTGGCTGTCTCTATCTCTGTCAAATAAATAAAATAAATCTTTTAAAAAAAAATGTATATAGAAAAGCAAGCAGCCAAGGAAAACAAGACAGTCTTGAAGAAGAACAAAAAGACTTTCTCTCCAGGTATCAGGACTTATTATAAAGCATAGTCATTAAGACAGTATATTGGGGGGAGGGGAAGACAGTATATTAGGCAAACAGATGAAAACAGAAAGCAGAGAAATAAATTATACATGAAATGAATGGATGCCTGCCGTACAACACAGTTGCCACCACAGACCAGTGAGTGAAGTTCAGTCTTTGCCTATAAATGGTGCTAAGTCATTTGGATATGCATAGGGAAAACAAAATTAAACTTGACCTCTACCTCGTAATATACATAAACATTAATTTCAGGTATATTATAGATCTCAATGCAAAAGTCAAAACAGAAAGCTCCTAAAAGATAATGTAGAGGATTATTTCTCTGGGCATACAAGCACCAACCATAAAGGACAGGGCAGATAAACTGGACTATATTAAAATTAAGAACTAGGGCACCTGGGTGGCTCAATCAGTTGAACGTCTGACTCTTGGTTTCGGCTCAGGTTATGATCTCAGGGTTGTGAAATCAAGCTCTGTTTCAGACTCTGCGCTCAGCGGGGAGTGTGTTTGAGATTCTCTCCCTCTATCCCTCACCCTGCTTACACGCACATTCTCTCCAAATAAATCTTTAAAAACAATATTAAGAACTCCTATTCACCAAAAAAGGAATGACCACGTAAGCCATGAAGTAAAGCAGGTATTATTATATACACACAGAATTTCTTAAAATGGTCAACACAGGGGGCATCTGGGTGGCTCAGTCAGTGAAGCATCTCCCTTCAGCTCAGGTCATGATCCCAGGAACCCGGGATCGAGCCCTGTGTCGGGCTCCCTGTTCAGCGGGAAGCCTGCTTCTTCTTCTTCCTCTGCCTGCCACTCTCCCTGCTTGTGCTCTCTCTCTCTAATAAATAAGTAAAATCTTAAAAAAAAAAAAAAAAAGGTCAAGACAAGATGATGATAAAATACAGGTCAACTTTTAATCAATAAATTTTATTGTTTTTAAATTCACTATAGAAAATGCACTGTTATTGTCTGAACCTGGGGCAGACCACACCCACCACTTCCAGCCCTTAATATACCACCAACTTTTGGAGATCCTCAATGTTTAGGTCTTCACCTGGGTCAAGTTAGAGAAGTGTTGGCTTTGTGACAATACACTGGGCTGTTCACTGATGTCTTATACACCTTATTAAGTGTTTAACATCCTTCACTACAAAACAGTTTTAAAAAATCAAAAGGTGAATATGTATACCTCCTGATTCCAAAATTAAAAAACGAGACAAGGACTAAACATCCTTAGTATGTTAGGGTGATAGTGTGATCACAATAAGAAACATATATATATTTGGTCTTCCTTCCAGTTTATGGCACAAAGCTCCTAAAACCCTTAGAATTTCCTAAGTGATGACAGACAAAGGTGTCTCTTGTTATGGTAATGAGGTGACTTTTGGAAAGACCCCTAGGTAACCTAAGGATAACCACACCATTCATTAGAACTTTCAGTCCTACCCCCACCCCCCAGGAGGGGAGGAGCTAGAGATTGAGTTCAATCACCAATGGCCAATGATTTAATCAGCCATACCTATATAATGAAGTCCCCAAAAAAGGCCTCAAGGATGGTATTCAGAAAGCTTCTGGGTTGGTGAACACATGGAGATTTAGGGAGAGTAGTGTGCTCAGAGAGGGCATAGAAGCTCTGTGCCCTTTCTCTATACCTTGCCCTATAACATACATCTCCATCTGGCTGGTTCATAGTTATATCCTTTTATAATAAACCAGTAATCTAGTTAAATAAAATGTTTCTCTGAGTTCTGTGAGCCACTCTAGCAAATTAATCAAACCCAAGGAGGGGGTCGTTGGAACTTCCAGTCTATAGCCAGTCAGTCAGAAGCCCAAGTGACCGTACCTGGACTTGGACTATCCTCTGAAGGGGGTTATGGCAGGGCAGGCAGAGGCAACCTTTTAGGACTGAGCCCTTAATCTGTGGGACCTGATGCTATCACCAGGTAGATAGTGTTAGAATTGAGTTGAATTGTAGGACACCCAGGTGGTGTCTGGAGAACTGCTTGGTAGTGTTGGAAATACACACCACACACACCACACACCACACACACAGGAATGGGGTACAGAATCCTTGTTGATGATCAGAAGTTGGAATGATCCCAGAATTGTAGTTAGCATCTTATAAATTTTCTTACAAAAAGAAAGCAGGAACAGATATAAACAGGCCTTTCACAAAAGAAATACAAATATCTAATCTATGAAAACCTGTTCACTCTCACTAGTAATCAATTAAATAAAAAAAGAGAAAGAAATCATTTTTAACCTAACACGCTGGTAATGATTAAACTAACTGACAAACATCTAGTGCTCTTTCATAGGTATGGGAATATATGAACTCATTCATTGCAGGTAGGAATATAAGGATTTCTGGAAGGTAATCTGGCAGTAACTATATCAATATTTTAAATTTATGAGTACCATTTGATTCAAAACTCATCCTACTACTAGAGATTTATGCTAACGAAAACATCAGACAAATGGGCAAAGAAGGATACTGCAAAGGTTGTATACTGCTGCAGTGCTGTTCAGAATAATCAACAATAAAAAAATAACCTAATGTTAGTCAATGTAGGATTGATAAAGTAAATGATGTCACATAATATGGAGACTCATGCCACTATTATTTTACTATATTTACTGATATAGAAAAAGATCTATAATATCTTAAGGAAAAAATCATGCTATAATACATGGTATATTCTGTCAATGAAAAAATCTTTTTTTCACAAAAAGGAGCAAACTAATCACATCTCTATTGCTTAAGAAATTCACTGGTATGGGGTGCCTGGGTGGCTCAGTCGTTAAAGCGTCTGCCTTCGGCTCAGGGTGTGATCCCAGGGTCCTGGAATCCAGCCCCACATCGGGCTCCCTGCTCCACTGGGAGCCTGCTTCTTCCTCTCCTACTCCCCCAGCTTGTATTCCCTCTCTCGCTGGCTGTCTCTCTCTCTGTCAAATAAATAAAATCTTTAAAAACAAAAAAAAGAAAAAAAAGAAATTCACTGGTAGTTAACTGCCTATTTAAAGCAAGAATTTTGGAACTGGGTATTGAGTTCCTACATATGAGACCTTTTTTTTTTTAATTTTTTATTATGTTAGTCACTGTACAGTACATCCCAAGTTTGTTTTTTTTTTTAAAGATTTTATTTATTTATGTGACAGAGAGACAGCCAGAGAGAGAGGGAACACAAGCAGGGGGAGTGGGAGAGGAAGAAGCAGGCTCACAGCGGAGGAGCCCGATGTGGGACTCGATCCCGGAACGCCGGGATCACGCCCTGAGCCGAAGGCAGACGCTTAACGACTGCACTACCCAGGCGCCCCATAGAGACCATTTTATATCCAGTATTAGTTGTTTCTTATTAGACACTAGAATAACCTTGTTATTCTAATAAAAGCCATATGTTTCCCACACGTTTCATCTTTTTTTTT
>NW_024423319.1:110357399-110405643 GCF_017311325.1 Ursus maritimus
AGTCCCCAAAAAAGGCCTCAAGGATGGTATTCAGAAAGCTTCTGGGTTGGTGAACACATGGAGATTTAGGGAGAGTAGTGTGCTCAGAGAGGGCATAGAAGCTCTGTGCCCTTTCTCTATACCTTGCCCTATAACATACATCTCCATCTGGCTGGTTCATAGTTATATCCTTTTATAATAAACCAGTAATCTAGTTAAATAAAATGTTTCTCTGAGTTCTGTGAGCCACTCTAGCAAATTAATCAAACCCAAGGAGGGGGTCGTTGGAACTTCCAGTCTATAGCCAGTCAGTCAGAAGCCCAAGTGACCGTACCTGGACTTGGACTATCCTCTGAAGGGGGTTATGGCAGGGCAGGCAGAGGCAACCTTTTAGGACTGAGCCCTTAATCTGTGGGACCTGATGCTATCACCAGGTAGATAGTGTTAGAATTGAGTTGAATTGTAGGACACCCAGGTGGTGTCTGGAGAACTGCTTGGTAGTGTTGGAAATACACACCACACACACCACACACCACACACACAGGAATGGGGTACAGAATCCTTGTTGATGATCAGAAGTTGGAATGATCCCAGAATTGTAGTTAGCATCTTATAAATTTTCTTACAAAAAGAAAGCAGGAACAGATATAAACAGGCCTTTCACAAAAGAAATACAAATATCTAATCTATGAAAACCTGTTCACTCTCACTAGTAATCAATTAAATAAAAAAAGAGAAAGAAATCATTTTTAACCTAACACGCTGGTAATGATTAAACTAACTGACAAACATCTAGTGCTCTTTCATAGGTATGGGAATATATGAACTCATTCATTGCAGGTAGGAATATAAGGATTTCTGGAAGGTAATCTGGCAGTAACTATATCAATATTTTAAATTTATGAGTACCATTTGATTCAAAACTCATCCTACTACTAGAGATTTATGCTAACGAAAACATCAGACAAATGGGCAAAGAAGGATACTGCAAAGGTTGTATACTGCTGCAGTGCTGTTCAGAATAATCAACAATAAAAAAATAACCTAATGTTAGTCAATGTAGGATTGATAAAGTAAATGATGTCACATAATATGGAGACTCATGCCACTATTATTTTACTATATTTACTGATATAGAAAAAGATCTATAATATCTTAAGGAAAAAATCATGCTATAATACATGGTATATTCTGTCAATGAAAAAATCTTTTTTTCACAAAAAGGAGCAAACTAATCACATCTCTATTGCTTAAGAAATTCACTGGTATGGGGTGCCTGGGTGGCTCAGTCGTTAAAGCGTCTGCCTTCGGCTCAGGGTGTGATCCCAGGGTCCTGGAATCCAGCCCCACATCGGGCTCCCTGCTCCACTGGGAGCCTGCTTTTCCCTCCTTCTTCTACTCCCCAGCTTGTATTCCCTCTCTCGCTGGCTGTTCTCTCTCTCTGTCAAATAAATAAAATCTTCAAACAAAAAAGAAGAAATTCACGGAGGTTAACTGCCTATTTAAAGCAAGAATTTTGGAACTGGGTATTGAGTTCCTACATATGAGACCTTTTTTTTTAATTTTTATTATGTTAGTCACTGTACAGTACATCCCAAGTTTGTTTTGTTTTAAAGATTTTATTTATTTATGTGACAGAGAGACAGCCAGAGAGAGAGGGAAACACAAGCAGGGGGAGTGGGAGAGGAAGAAGCAGGCTCACAGCGAGTATCTCGATGTGGGACTCTCGATCCTCGGAACGCCGGGATCACGCCCTGAGCCGAAGGCAGACGCTTAACGACTGCACTACCCAGGCGCCCCATAGAGACCATTTTATATCCAGTATTAGTTGTTTCTTATTAGACACTAGAATAACCTTGTTATTCTAATAAAAGCCATATGTTTCCCACACGTTTCATCTTTTTTTTTTAAGATTTTTTTATTTATGTTAGAGAGATAGAGAGAGAGACCGCATGAGTGGGGGGAGGGAGAGGAAGAGGGAGAAGCAGACTCCCCACTGAGCAGGGAAGCCCCAACAAGGGGCTCCATCCCAGGACCCCTGAGATGGTGACCTGAGCCAAAGTCAGATGCCCAACCAACTGAGCCACACAGGCACCCCCACAATGTCTCACCTTAAATATAGCTGGGGTTCTTCTCCCAAAACTACTGTTGGCAAACAGGGCATCTCATAGTATTTCACCACAGATTTGCACTATAACACCTGATATGGAGAAGATGTTTTTACGACCATGTGAAATGAAATTGCCACCTTTACCCATTAGCTGCTTATATAAACAATGTTTCCAAAATACAAAATCCATCAATTTCTAAACATTGTTAACCTGCATATAATCTTTCACACATGAAACACTGACAGGTGTTCAAGATCAATTTAATTTGCCTAGGGAATTTTCAGAGCTATATAATTCCATGTATACAAAACTGAATTTAAATCAATGGATACTCCAATATTTAAACGGAAAAATGTACTGCCTCTCTCTAAGGTGGGATTTGAAGTGATTTTGCTTTCTTCTTCACCTTCCCTAGTGTCTACATTCCTTGCAATGAGTTTTTATCAATCAGGGGAAGAAGCTGTTTTTAGAAAAAATGATCTTCCTCCATACCCCACTTCCTGTACCATGTGGCATCTACACCTTTTGCCTGCACTGCAACAGTAGGCACCACTATAACCTCTCCCAACACCAGGTTCAATGCCTCAGCTTCTTCTCAGATCATTGCCTCTGTCTGGACACCTATCCAGCTGGCTGTCAAGACTGATGTAAGCCCAGCCATACTACTCCTGGGCAGCAGTCTCCTTTCTATTTCCAAGATTACTCCCCCCTTAATTTATCTCACAGCTTCCAGTATCCTTGAGTTTTAATTCACCCTGTAAGAGTCTGTCAGCTTACAGAAGCTCAACATCACTAATCATCAGGGAAATGCAAATCAAAACCACAATGACATATCACCTGACACCAGTTAGAACAGCTAAAATCAAAAAGACAAGAAGTAACAAGTGCTGGAGAGGATGTAGAGAAAAGGAAACCCTGTACATGACAGAAATGTAAATTGATGCAGCCACCATGGAAAATAGTATGAAGGGTCCTCAAAAAATTAAAAAATAAGGGCACCTGGGTGGCTCAAGAAGTTAAGCATCTGACTTCAGCTCAGGTCATGATCTTAGGGTTCTGGAATCGAGCCCCACACTGGGCTCCACACTCAGTGGGGAGTCTGTTTGTCCCTCTCCCTCTGCCCCAACCCCCACTTGTGTTCTCACTCTCAAATAAATAAAATCATTTTTAAAAATTTAAAACAGAAAACCATATGACCCAAGAATTCCACTATTGGGTATTTACCCAAAGAAAATGAAAGCACTAATTCGAAAAGATATACATCACGATGTTTATTACAGCATTGTGTACAATAGCCAAGATATGGAAGCAACCTAAGTGTCCATCAATAAGCAAATGGATAAGGAAAATGTAGTGTACACACACACACACACATATACACATGCAACGGAATACTACACAGCCACAGAAAAGGATGAGATCATGCCACCTGAGACAACATGGATGTACCTAGAGGGTATTACACTAATTGAAATGATTCAGACTGAAAAAGACAAATACCATTACAGGTCCACTCACAAGTGAAATCTAAAAAAAAAAGAAAGAAAAGAACAAACAAACAAAAAGCAGAATCAGACCTATAAATACAGAAAACAAACTGAAGGTTTCCAGATGGGAAGGGGGTGAGGGCTGGGGCAAAATGGGGGAAGGAGAGAGGGAGATAAGAGGTTTTCCAGCCATGGAATGAGTAAGTCACAGGAGTAAAAGGCACAACATAAGGAACACAGTCAATGATATTTTAATAGCAACATAACAGGACAGATGATACCTACACTTATCATGAACATAGCATAATGTACAAATTTGCCAAATCACTAAATTGTACACATGAAATTAATGTAACATTGCATGTCAACTATACTCAAATAAAAAAAGATAGGGGTGCCTGGGTGGCTCAGTCAATCGTCTGACTTTGGCTCAGGTCATGATCCTAGAGTCCTGGGATTGAGCCCCACACCGGGTTACCAAGTCAGTGGAGAGTCTGCTTCTCCCTCTGCCTCTCCCCCTGCTCATGCTCATGCTTGTGCTCTCTCTCTCTCAAATAAATAAAATTTTTTAAATTAAAAAAATAAAAATCAAAGGACAGTTGTCATGAAAAGAAAATAAGCAAATAAATAAAAGTCTGTTGGCTTACTTTCCCTAAAGCAAGCTCCCAGGATGTCCCTTAACTGAAATGATTCTCCAGCCCCTACATACTCAACACTCTAGTATTCAAGGTCCCTGCTCTAATCCTGCTTTTTTGTTCTGATCCACTACCTTTCTTAAAACTTACTCTCCAACCAAAAGGCAACTGACTATTCTCTGACCAAGCAACACTAGACCAGTGGTTCTCAGATTTCAGCACGTCACAATCACCTGGATGACTTGTTAAAAAGCACATTTCTGGGATCAACTCCCAGAGTTTCTAGTTCAGTAGGCCTGAAGGTGATACTGATACTGCTGGTTTCGGGATCACACTCTGAGAGCCACTTGTTATAAATTATACATGGTCCCCGACTTACAACAGTTCAACCTAGGATTTTTCAACTTTACAGTGGTGCAAAAGCAATCCAAATTCAGTAAAAACCGTACTTTGAATTTTGATCTTTTCCTGGGCTAGCGATATGTGGTATGATACTGATACTCTCTCATGACGCTAGGCAGGTACAGCAAGCCACAGTTCCCAGTCAGCCACGCGATCACAAGAATCAACAAACTGGTAACACTTACAACCATTTTTTTTCGTTTGAAGTACAGTATCAATGAATTACATGAGATATTCAACACTTTATTATAAAATACGCTTTGTGGGGGGCACCTGGGTGGCTCAGTCAGTTAAGCGTCTGCCTTCGGCTCAGGTCGTGATCTCAGGGTCCTAGGATCGAACCCCACATTGGGCTCCCTGCTCAGTGGGGAGTCTGCTTTTCCCTCTGCCCCTCCCCGCTGCTCGTGCTCTCTCTCTTGCTCTCTCTCAAATAAATAATTAATACCTTAAAAAAAAAAAAAGGCTTTGTGTTCAATGACTTTACCCAACTGTAGTGTTCTGAGCACATTTAAGGTAGGCTAAACTATGATGTTTGGTAGGGTAGATGTATTAAGTGCATTTTCTACTTAAAATATTTTCAATTTACAATGGGTTTATTGGGACATAATTCCATTCTAAGTCAAAGAAGATCTGTATACTCTCCTGCTCCATGACTCCATCAAGCAACTTCCTTCCTCTGGAATGCAAAACACCACCCCAATCGAAATCCTTTCACAATCGACCTCACACACCAACCCCTCTACATTAACCCAAACATGAGTACCTTTTGTTCTCTGCAACCCAAGTAAGATGTGATACCGAGGTCCCACAGCACTTTCACTAGAATTGACAATATATTTGGTCTTGTATCACTGTGTATGTCTCCTATATTCATTAGACTAGGATTATAAGGTTAAGAGACTCATTCTTGGGGTGCCTGTGTGGCTCAGTTGGTTGGGCGTCGAACTCTTGATTTCAGTCCCGGTCATGATCTCAGTACTGTGAGATCGAGCCCCAAGTAGGGCTCTGTGCTGGGCATGGAGCCTGCTTAAGATTCTCTCTCTCCCTCTGCCCCTTCCCCCATTTCTCTCCCGCTCTCTTCAAAAACAAAACAAAACAAAACAAAACAACCTCATCCTTATGGGTCTTTGGACATGGAGAGGCATAGGACAGAACCTTGCAAATAAGAACTCAGTTTGAAACTTCCTGAACTGAACTAGTAACACTTCAAAAGGATCTTGTTCTTTATTCAACTATAGACTTCATATTGTAAGCCCTCAAATAGTAGCTAGTCATATCAATGCCATGCAAAGTACATTAGTTCCCATAGCAAAAGGCAACAGGAAAACAGCACTCAAAACAATTTACAAAGGCAGGAACCAGTTTCTTCAAAGAACTATGGGTCTTAAAAGTCAATCAAGACTGTTAACAAAGGAATTCTATCTAGCATTCAATCTAGAATGCTTAGTTTTTGTACTCTTTTAAAGCCATCTGAAAGATAGGATAGGTCTGTATTATTTTCAGATTTATTTGGAAATGACCCCAAAGGTCTGTGACATATGGTGATTAATGACTTAACTCACACAGGCTTGGGGGAAATAGAACATTCAGACAGTAAATATACCTAGGTGATAAACTTTAATCTTTTGTGTGGTACCGAAAATAAGCAACATAAACTGGTACAGCTACTTTACAAAGTTGTTTGGTACAATGTACATATATTATGGCTTAGCAATTTCCCTCCTAGGTATGTACACAAGACAAATGAAAGCATCTGCCCACTAAAAGACATACATAGTAGTTTATCTGCATTATCCAAAACCAAGAAACCGCCTAAATATTAACAAGAGAATGGATAAATTGTGTTTTACCATAAAATTGATTTTCCATAAAATTGAAATAAGATTCAGGAAACTTTTGCTCCAATCACTGCAAACCACACTCACTGAGAAATCCATGGAAGTGAACAGTTCACATAAATATTTCTATGATATCCAATTATATTTTCCCTGAGAAATGACATGTCATACTGCAAATATCAAATTTAGAAACCTGGTAATTTTCATTGTAGTGCATCCCATCAAACCATAGCCTTCGAACATAATGGGCCACCTGCTGAATCCCATTTGATAAGTGGTAAGAACCTAGGTAAAAGTTCTTACATTTTCAATGTGATGAAATTTCTTTTAAAAATTCTCCAAATCCTAAGGGTGCCTGGGTGGCTCAGTCAGTTAAGCATCCAACTCTTGATCTCAGCTCAGGTCTTGATCTCAGGGTCATGGGTTCAAGCTCCAGGTTGGGCTCCATTCTGGGCATGGAGCCTACTTAAAAAATAGTAATAGTAAAATAAAAAAACAAAAATCCTCCACATCCTCAAAAATTTAAAAATAGAACTACTATACAACCCAATAATCTCACTTCTGGGTTTATATCCAAAGGAAGCAAAATCAGTACCTTCAAGAGACATCTGCACTCCCGTGTTCACTGCAACATTACTAAAATAGCGAAGATATGAAAACAATCTAAATGTCTATCGATGGGGGCGCCTGGGTGGCTCAGTCGTTAAGCGTCTGCCTTTGGCTCAGGGCGTGATCCCAGTGTTCTGGGATCGAGCCCCATATCGGGCTCCTCTGTTGGGAGCCTGCTTCTTCCTCTCCCATTCCCCCTGCTTGTGTTCCCTCTCTCACTGGCTGTCTCTCTCTCTGTCAAATAAATAAATAAAATCTTAAATAAATAAATAAATAAATGTCTATTGATGGATGAATAAAGAAAATGTGGTATGTGTAAATACAATGGAATTCTATTCAGCTATTTTTTTTTAAAGATTTTATTTATTTATGTGACAGAGAGACAGCCAGCGAGAGAGGGAACACAGCAGGGGGAATGGGAGAGGAAGAAGCAGGCTCCCAACAGAGGAGCCCGATATGGGGCTCGATCCCAGAACACTGGGATCACGATCCTGGAATGCCGGGATCACGCCCTGAGCCAAAGGCAGACGCTTAATGACTGCGCTACCCAGGCGCCCCTATTCAGCTATTTTAAAAAGGAGGAGGAAATTCTGCCATTTGCAACAACCTAAATGAACATAATGGGCATTAAGTGAAATAAGCCAGAGAAAGACAATATTGTATGATATCACACATATGTGAAATCTTTAAAAAAAAAAAAAAAAAAGTTAAAATCATAGAAACAGAGTAGAACAGTGACCGCCAGGGGATAGGGAAGTGGAAAGATGTTGGTCCAAGGGTACAAACTTTCAATTATAAGATAAGTAAGTTCTGAAGATCCAATGTACAGCTTGGTTACTTTGGTTAATAATACTGTATTGTACACCTGAAATTTGCTAAGAAAGATCTTAAGCATTCTCGCCCAAAAAAAAAAAAAAAAAAAGTAACTGTGAAGTCATGGGCTTATTAACTGTGGTAATCATTTCACAATGTATACATGTATCAAGTCATCACTTTGCACACTTTAAATATATACAATTTTATTTGTCAATTATACCTCAATAAAGCTGGGAGGGATAAAAAAATGTACTCTGCTTTAAAACAAAATCCCTCTTGGCGTGCCTGGGTGGTTCAGTTAGTTAAGCGTCCGACTTCAGCTAGGGTCATGATCTCAAGGTCCTGGGATCCATCCCCACGCTCAGCTGGGAGTGTGCTTATCCCTCTCCCCCTCCATTTGTCCCTCCCCTGACTCGTGCTCGCTGCTCTCGCACGCTCTATCTCAAATAAATAAAATTTAAAAATTCTTTTAAATAATAAAACAAATAAAAACAAAATCTCTCTTTAAAAAAGGTCACTAAGATACACTGAATAAAACCAGCTAAGCTACCTCCTGTTATGAAAACGCACAGCCTTTCCCCCTTCTATCCCAACTCTTTAATGCTCCAGTTGTTACTTCTGGGTACCTACTACTTACTATCCGAGGCCCTGAGGTAAAACCAACAAAACAAAGAAGAAAAAGAGGAAAAGACAAGTTCCCTGACCTCCCAGAAGGAAGAAATACATGATAGTAACGCCAGCAAGTAACTAAAGCTTTTCCAACTCACCAGGTCTAACTGTGGAACCACACTCTACAATTATAATCATAAACATTCTGCAATGCTGGAGATGTTCTATATCTACACTGTCTGATACAGTAGCCACTAATCAAACAACTGGGTACTTGAATTGAAGATAGTGTGACTGAAGAACTGAATCTTCATTTTATTTAATTAACCTTAAATTTAATCAACTTAATGTCTAATTAAAGTTTAAATTTAAGTATCCACATGTGGCTAGAAGCTACCATATTTTACAGTGTAATTCCACACATACTTCTATCATAATACTTACCATTGATATATATTATAGTTCCCCAATTATAAGATGCTACTAGTTGTAAGCACCATCAATTTGATAGCTCTTGAAAGAGGAATAAAAACTACATTAAACATACATGGCTGACTTAAGACTCATCTGGATTTCAGAATTGCTAAAGCCTGGGGAGGAAAATGCACTTTATAACAGAGGATATCCAGTAGCTGTGTTTTCTAGGCCTCTTCCCCCGGAAGTGAGGAGCCTGTGAAACATGACTCCAAAATACATCCGTGCTACAACAGCACCCAGCACAAAGAGGTGTTCAATAAACATTGTCGCAAAAAAAGTGGCAGATGAAGTGTCTCTCTCTCCTGCTGGTATTCTTACAGCACGGGCTGAATCTGTAATATTTGTATTTTCAGCACCTATACTGATAAAACATGCACTCAGTATTTTTTTTAATTGGCATACATTGATGAGAGTGGTAGGAATGGTATGACTATAAATAACATTCTGAGGACAGAAGCAGCAGAACCTGCGGACCAGAATGTGGAATTAAAGGCAGAACTCTAGTACGATGAACAGAAAAAGGAATGTCGGAAAGAAGAACTGAGTTTGGGAAAAGAAGCTAAATTTAAAAGATTATGTGGTACCTACTACTTATAAAAACTATATACTAGATATTTTTAGAACTACAAAGCTGCAACTTGCTCTCCGAAGTTACAGTCCAGTAAAGGGTATGTATGTATATAACTATAGTGCAGAGAAAGAGAGAAATATTATAAGAGGGACAATGATGAAGTGGTGTGGATATGTAGAGAGAAAAGCCTATTTCCAGAAGCTCAGGGTTAGAGTTAAGACAATAACGCACTACACCAAGGGCAAAAAAGGAATGTGGCCAAAGGCAGAATGTTAAAGCAAACAAAGATACTGCAGGGGAAGAAGACTAGAAATGGGAGTAAGAAGACTGGGAGTGTGTGACAGAAAAAAAGCAAGGAGAGGTTGAAGGACATCCAGACTGCCATCCAAATGCCATAAACCAATAAATATGTACTGAAAAGCCCTAATTCATGTTAGCATTCACAGCCCAGTTCAGGTACTATCTACCTTGAACACCACACAAATTGCTCCTGCCCCTAATTACTCTTGCCTTTCCATATATCCCACTATCCTACTAAAATACATGTCCACAGATAAGAACATGTATTATTAAACTCGATGCCTTTGTAGAAATAGCACAGTGCCTTGGACATATGGAATGTAATACACTCAATTGAGTATAATTATACTAAAATGTTTTCTGGACTGAATTTATAGGTACTAATGGCTTATTTTCTCATGGCACATCAATGAAAATTGTATCTCAGCAAGATTGGATTGTGCCATCTGTTTAAATGGCCAAAACTTTTCCATTCAATCTGTTGGACACCAACTATGGATCAGACATGGTATACAAAAGCTCCTCAAAGGAAGAGCTCATAGAAGAGGCAAACAGGTGAGTTAACTAACTGTGAGAAACGCAGAAAGGTATATGCAAGGTGTTTTACATGCCCAGAAGGGGTGGAAACTACTTCTGTCCGGGACAAAAGGGAAACTCCACTTGGGGAAAAGGCTTCACAGCAATCTTATTTGTACAGAGCGACCTTCTCCAGGCACTCTGAATAATTCAGTTATCTCTGTTATATTATTTTTTTAAAAGTGTTATTCATGGAAAATGGACTTTTTGAAAAGTGTAAAATGTATTACAGAAGTCCATTTCCACCACACACTCAAGCCATACTGGCCTCCACCATTTTTCTTAACAGAGAACCAACTCCCCATTACTTTTGTGAAACAGACTGGCTGATGCTAATAGTACAAATGTTTTTAGCTAACAGATAACTGTTTAGTTCAACTTCACACTTCTGCTCCCTTAAATGGAGCTGCTGCATGCTTAGCATCCAAATCAGTTGCACTTCTTCCCCAAAAACTACAACTCCTCTTGCAATAGCCATCACACGGTTTTCAACTAAATAGTATACAAATCAATTAAAAGAAAGTTGCCGTTTCTGTGAAAATTAGGTTGGATGCTTTTGACAAGATGTAATAAAGGTGATGAGTCATGGTAAAAACGTGACGGTTGGGGGGGCTGGGTGGCTCAGTCAGTAGAACATGTGATGCTTGATCTCAGGGTTGTAAGTTCAAGCCCCTCGTTGAGGGTAGAGTTTACTTTAAAGTGACTCAGCTAGATATGGATTAGATAATGGTTTTTGGTTTTTTTTTTTAAGAAAAGGAAAAAGCTGTTTAAATCTGCAATTCTGCACTAGATGGTTTCATAAGTTATCTAAATTACTGCTCCACTTTCAAGAAATCAAAACTGAACCTACCACACTGATAGGATGGGCTAGGAAGTACGGTTCACACAAGAAAGATGACACTGACCTTCAGTCAGCTGATCCATTCTCAGAAGAAAAAGGCCTTGGCCCCACCTCAAAACATTAGCAAAGAAACGTATGCCTTATGGCAAAATGTTTGTTGTACGTGCATTCTTATACAATTACTTAGAACTTTACCATTTTTAAAAATTCACTTTCCAATTATGGACTTCAATCTACCAAATAAGAGGGTTCCCACCAGAAACATCCTGCTCACATTTATTCCACTGAGTCTCTGCACAAAGACCACCGCCCTCAGAAAGCCCCAAAAGCACTATCTCTTCAAAAGAGCCTTGACTAGCGCTAGACTGCAAATTGGTTTTAAACCCCAATCCATTTTTAAAAACCAAATGCATTATAGATAATGAAAATTCTATTAATATTTTTTTCTTTTGATCTTGATGCTCAAAAATGTAAAACAAAATTACCTCAATAGATCACTGCAGAAGTAGATTTACAAAGGTAACATTAGAGAAACAGTAGTTGTCCAAAGTGATCCATCAAATTCCAAGGTAAGCAATTTAAGGAAAGATAACATTTTTACCATGGTGGAGGAAAAATAAGTAGGAAATAAGTCAACATATTTGAAAACAAACTAAAGAAGAAAATATTAGTACGAACCAGTATTAACAAAAATCCAGACATCATAGACAAATGCTAGACTGGTTCTGAAAAGGAAAATGTCTGCAACTTGATTTTAACCATAAAGATACATCAGCTAATCACTCACTGCTTCATGTTATTATATATAAAGGAATCATTCTTGAAACCAGAAAGTACACATCATAGTCTTTGTTCTTCAAGTAGAGTTAAATTAAACGAAGAAGCCATTAGATTGTGGTAGCTGTAATGCTGTGGTAGGCTACAAAGGCAAACCAAAATCTAACCCCGTAAGTGCCTCAAGGTTTGGTTGTCCTTCTGTTTTGCTTTCCTATCACAAACAGTTTGAAGCACTAGGCAATCAAATAATTTCCTTTCTTTGCCTTCGCACCTTTACCCTGGGGCTCCTGTCAGCCGAGTGCTCCTAACCACTTCCAGTTTGGCACTGCCCAATTCGAATTGATTTTTCTCAAACTTTCAAAATTTTGAAGATGCCTCAGTTTATCTTTTAACAGTATCTTAAATTCAATTGTGAAAACTGGAATTAATACACGAAAACTTTGTGCCCAGAGATTACGACAACAGGTGTTTGGTAAATGTCTACTGGTTTCATCAACAGTTTAAACATTTCAAGATCCTAGGTATACAACAAGACAACAGGCAAGGGGCACCTGGCTGGATCAGTTGGAAGAGCATGGGACTCTTGATCTTGGGGTGGTGAGTTTGAGCTTCAAATTGGGTGTAGAAATTACTGAAATCTTTAAAAAATAAAAATAAAAAAATAAAAAATAAAAAACCTTTAAAGGGGGGGGGGAGGTAAGCCTGGGTGGCTCAGGTCATGATCGCAGGGTCCTGGGATTGAGTCCCACATCTGGGCTCCCTGCTCAGCGGGAAGCCTGCTTCTCCCTCTGCCTGCCTCTTCCCCTGCTTGTGTTCTCAGTCTCTCCCTCTCTCTCTCTCTCTCTCTGACAAACAAATTAAAAATCTTAAAAAAAAAAAAAAAAAGACAACAGACAAGATTAGACGATTCAGGTTCATGACTACCAAATAAACCACACAAATCACAATGGCTATAAATGTTCAAAGAGTGCTCCTTTTAGACTGGGGAGGTTATGTTTTACACTTGAATGTGGATTTGAACTAGGTCTAGAAACATGTATGGGGTTACAGTTAAGTTGTGTGAGCAAATAGAAGAGAGCACATTCCAGCAAAATTTGGTTAAAAACACTTAAGGGTTACTATAAATAATAATGATGATGATATGATATAATTTGCAAAGTGCTTTCACATTTACCATTTCACTGACTGGATATCACAACAACCCAGTAAATTAATTCACAACCCAGAGATTTATACATTTGAAACGAGACAGAAAAATGATATCTGGTGGGGCGCCTAGGTGGCTCAGTTGGTTAAGTGGCCAACTCTTGGTTTCAGCTCAAGTCATAATCTCAGGGTGGTGAGAATGAACCCTGCCTCAGGCTCAGGGCTCAGCAGGGTGTCTGCTTCAGAATTCTTTCCCTCTGCCCCTCCCCCCCAATTTAGGAGCATGCAGGCACGGGCACTCTCTCTCAAATAAATAAATATATCTTTAAAGAAACAAAAGAAAAAGGATATCTGGTCTAAACTCCACATTGTAAAAGAGAAGAAAACTGGGTATGGTTAGATTCTACAGGTTTTTGAACGCAAAGCTAAGAAACTTAAATTTCAGCCTGTAAACATTGGGAACTTAATACAAGTTTTCATATATATGTATGTATATATATATTTTTTAACAGTGACTTAACAATAAAAAAACTACCTGAATTAGAATATTGGCCAACACAATTCAAGGAAAATGGAACACTCATTATTCATTTATTCATTCATTCCACAAATACCTACTAAATAAGTATTCTATATAAGTCACTATTACAGATGTTAGCAATATAGTAGTGAACGAAACAGAGCAGACCCTGACCTCATGGAGCTTGAAATCAAAAAGATGCAAAAAAATTCCAGTAGAATAAAATACTTCAAATAAAATCAGATGGGCACAGCAGGTTTTCAAATGTGATAAAATAATAACAGCTAAAACATACAGCACTTTTGTGCTAACCACTGATCTGGCTGCTTTATTTACATTAATTTATTTAATCCTCACAAGAACCTTTTTTGGTCCTTCACTACCAGAAACCTCATTTTACCAAGGACACTAATAGAGAAATTAGTCCCCTAGCCAATAAGTGGCAGAACTGAAACTCAAACCCAAGCAATCATGGTTCAAAATTCCCATACTTAGCCACTATGGTATAGCCTTAGCAGGTAACAAATAGCTTCAATTTGCGCTTTTTGGAGCACCATACATCGGATATAATGCTAAGTATTCTTACATACATTATCACATTTAATCCTAACAGTATTAAAAGATATGAAAAGGGACACCTGAGTGGCTCAGTAGATTAAGCATCTGCCTTCAGCTCAGGTCATGATTTCAGGGTCCTGGGATGGAGCCCCGCATTGGGCTCCCTGCTCAGTGGGGAGCCTACTTCTCCCTTTCCCTCTGCCTGCTGCTCCCCCTGCTTATGCTCTCTCTGACAAATAAATAAATAAAACCTTAAAAAAAAAAAAAAAGATAATATAATATTCCCAGAGGAGCACCTGGCTGGCTCAGTCCAGGGAGCATGTCACTCTTGATCTCAGGGTTGTGAGCCCCATGTTGGGTATAGAGATTACTTCAAAAGAAAAATCTTTAGGGGCGCCTGGGTGACTCAGTCGGTTAAGCATCTGCCCTCAGCTCAGGTCATCTTGGGGTCCTGGGATTGAGCCCCAAGTCATGGTCTTTGCTCAGCAGGGAGTCTGCTTCTCCCTCTCCCTCCGCCCCTCCCCCAGTTTGTGTGTGTACTGTGTCTCAAATAAATAAAATCAGAAATAAATAAATAAATAAATAAATAAATAAATAAATAAAATCTTAGAAAAGAAAATAGTCCCAGAGTCATCATAAACCTTCTCCCTGGTCACCAGCTAGGAAGAATCAAAGCAAGGTTTTTCCAACTTTTCCCAAAGGCTTATTTTTACCTTTGACATTATTTTATAAGACAACTGTTTATAAGCCTCACTGAATGCATCCAAAGTAAAAACAAAGAAATAAACTGGGAAAACCAACAATGTGATGAACAGATCTATCTATTCACAAAATTTGTTTAAAAAAAAGTAGTAAATTTAGCAAGGCTAAGACTAAACAGAGTGTTCTATGTACAGAGTGAAGATCTGTTAATACTACTTTCTGCAATGGCTGTCCCACCGCCAATCCTTTCCAGGATCTTATCATTTTTACTAAGAGCCCTTATTTCACTACCCAAGCCAACCAACTACAAAAAGGTAAATACAGAGCAAACTCTGGCATGTTGATCACTTATTCTACTGAAATGTGTATATTTGCTAGTTCATCCACTAAAAAATTTTCCCCTCATATCTCCAGAGCCTAATTATAATTGCTAATTTTTTCTACTTTACTAGAAATTAAATGAAAAACCTATTAACAGCAGAGTCATCCTTAGAGTACAAAAAACTGGGCCATTTTCCCAAGCCCCAAACTTGGGAAGCCCCTTCTAGCTGTTACAAGAACTAGAAAGGTAGGTCTTACAAAGAATCAGCACCAGGGCAAAAATTAAACTGGCGGAGCATGTGGCTGGCTCAGTCAATAAAGCATGTGACTTGATCCTGGGGTCATGAGTTCAAGCCCCACGTTGGGTGTACAGATTACTTTAAAAACTTTCAATTGGCAAATACAATCAGTATCAACACAAAAATCTCCTCCTCTCAAAGCCCTTTCTCATTAGGACTAAAACAGTGTACCATTTGTCTTCCAGCTTTTAAGGTCTTCTCTACCAACCAGTGAATTTTAAAGCTTATATTGACCACTTTACAAAGGGAGAGAATAAAACAGTAAGAAGTAGAGATGCAATTTAGGAATGGTCTTAACATACCATTTACTAAAAGAGGATTCATTCATTCAACAAATATTTATTCAGCATCTACAAAGGCTGGAAATACAATGGTTAGCATTCTTCTACATCCTAATATACCCCATTTTTACCCTGGCTAGAAGCTAGGCAGATCACCCTTCAGGACCCCCATCTATAAAATGGAGCTAATAACTATTATCTAGAAATGTAATGGATTAAATGTAACACACTGACCTTTAAAATGTTCTGCACTCAAACAAAACACACTTTAAAGAACAAAAGGTTTTCAAAATGGCATGTTTAAAGAGGAAAAAAAAAAAAAAGCAGTAGCCTAGAAAAGTAAAAATATATATAGTAAGCTGATGTTTATCCCTGGACAGGAAACAGCATTAAACATCTCTGTATCCCTCAAGGTATTTGGCATACTGCCCTTCATTTATCAAGGGTTCAGTAAATACATGCCATCTTTTTTTCTTCTCTCCCTCTCTCTCAGGTATGGAACACTGCAGTTATTTCAATAATCTGGCAAAGGAGAAAGAATGCACAGAAGGAACTAATATTTACTGATGCCTATTATATATCAAGTTACTGTGTTGGGCACTTCATCTATATTATTTTCAATTAATTTTCACAGCCACCTTGTGAGGTATTATTAATAATCACAAAACTAGGAGTGGATTTTGATTTTCTAAGAATCAGATCATAATAAGTCTAAACTGAAAGAATGAGCAATGGATCTTAATTTGGCAGTGTTTGCTTATTTCATGTTAAAAGAACTGAGGGGCGCCTGGTGGCTCAGTTGGTGAAGCATCTGCATTTGGCTCAGGTCATGATGCCAGGGTCCTAGGATGGAGCCCCGCATTGGTCTATCTGCTCAGTGGAGAGGCTGCTTCTCCCTCTCCCTCTGCAGCTCTCCCTGCTTGTGCTTTCTCTCTCTCCTTCTCTCTATCAAATAAATAAATAAAATCTTAAAAAAAAAAGAAAGAAAGAAAGAAAGAAAGAAAGAAAGAAAGAAAGAAAGAAAAGAAAAAAAGAACCTGAGTGAACCCTAGAAAGGAGTATTAACAACCACAACAACAAAAAAAAAGCCTTTAACATGAAAAGAAAATGTACAAAAAAAATACAAATGGCCAATAAATAAATTTGGTAAATATTCAATCTTAGAGGTAATTTTTTTTTAAATCCAATGAACAATAAAGAGAAACTATTTGACCACATCGGTTAAAATAGTAAACATTTTTAACTGGCAAGGTTTCCCTTAGATAAATTAGCAGTGTCTCCTTCACACCCTTCACAGGTATGGCACAGTATCATCAGTGTCATCTATCCTTACCCCCAGCGATTCTCAAGGGGAATGTAAGACTAGTGTCTTAAGAACATGATCAAAGACATAAGGATTCCCTTTAAAAGGCATTCTTTGCAATAAATAAGTATATAAATGAATAGACATTTTTTTGCCATGATGTTTACAAAAGAGGAAAAGGAGAACCTACATGAGGTACAGAGCACTGAAGTTCTACTTCAAAATGGCTGACCAAATATGTGTTTACGTTTCCTTCTAAAACCCACTGAAATAAGCAAAAGAATTATAAAAAGGAGCGCCTGGGTGGCTCAGTCAGTTAGGCATCTGACTCTTGATCTCAGGTCGGGTCTTGATCTCAGGGTCGTGAGTTCTGGCCCTGCGCTGGGCTCCACGCTGGGTGTAGAGCCTACTTTAAAAAAAGAAAAAGAAAGAAAAAAGAAAAGAAAAGAAATAAAATAAAAAATTTAAAAACTTAAAAAAACCAGGGTGCCTGGGTGGCTCAGTCATTAAGCGTCTGCCTTCGGCTCAGGTCATGATCCCAGGGTCTTGGGATCGAACCCCGCATTGGGCTCTCTGCTCAGCGGGAAGCCTGCTTCTCCCTCTCCCACTCCCCCTGCTTGCGTTCCCTCTCTCACTGCCTCTCTGTCATATAAATAAATAAAATCTTAAAAAATAATAATAAAATTAAAAGAAAAAAAAGAAAAACTTAAGAAAACCAGAGCAGCCCTGGGAATGTAGGAAGTGGCCCCAGCAGGCAGATCAGTGAGGAATCCAAGGAAACATGAAGCAGGTTAAGACTGAATGGGTGCAGGGGCGCCTGTATGGCTCAGTTGTAGAGCATGCAACTCAATCTCAGGGTAGTGAGTTCAAGACCCACACTGGGCATCGAGCCTACTTGAAAAAAAAAAAATTATGGGTAGCAAAACTTTAGTAGAGCCAAAACACCCACAACTTCATGTAGGCCAATAAAAGATATCTCCCTCAAAAAATACATTTTTTTCCAGAAGAACCCTTGAAAGATAATATAACTATAGGTAGTAGGGACTAAAAAAAGAAATGGCTTAATAGTAATCACATAATTGAAAAGCTATAAAAACCTTTACCCATGCCCACTCCCTGCCCTTTCTGCAGGACTAATGCCAACGCTTTTACCCAGTCCTGGCTCTCCAAAATCATAGTTCAGACAAGGAATACTCAATAATGTTGAGGCCACAGAAGTGGGAAAAGATGCCAATTAACTGTAGCTTCCTTGAGGAATAGGAAGTCCCACCACCTAAAGAGGTAGCAACTCTACAGAAAAACACTGCATTCCAGGCAAAGGAGAGACCATAAGCAAAGACAGCAAATCTGGGATGTCTGGGTGTCTAAGTCAGTCATCATCCCAGTGTCCTGAGATTGAGCCCCGTGTTGGGCTCCCTGCTCAGCAGGGAGTCTGCTTCTCCCTCTAACCCTCTCCCCATCCCATCCCACCCCCCCACCCCCACCCCCGCTTGGGCTCATTCGCATGCGTTCTCTCAAAATAAAATTAAAAAAAAAAAAAGACAGCATATTTGAAACAGAATATTACAGGGAATTCTACATATCCAAGCATAGTGTTTGAGGCTGACAGGGAAAGGATATGAGGCTGGAGAGGTAGATAGGTAGAGAACATACCAAAGACAGCCTGACAGGCCATATAAACGAATTCAGTCTTTATCCTGTCTCCTTCTCTTGTCAACAAGAGAGCACAATTGCAGGCTTTCAGGCACATCAGTGATATGATCAAAATCACATTTTATATCATATTAGCAACTGTAGATAATGTATCTGGAGTTGAATAAGACCTAGCTATCTACCTTAGGAGCCTGAGTGGATGGTGGAACCAGTAGGAGATTTTTTTCAATTAAGGAGGACAAAGTATGAGGAAAGGATGCTGTACTTCACATGAGACATGCTCAGTATAAGGTACCTATAAGAATACTCAGGTGTAGATTTCCAGAAAGTTATTAAGAATGAGTCTGGGGGCTGGGGCGCCGGGGTGGCTCAGTCGGTTAAGCGTCTGCCTTCGGCTCCGGTCATGATCTCAGGGTCCTGGGATCAAGCTCCATATCGGGCTCTCCTCTCAGTGGGAGCCTGCTTCTCCCTCTCCCTGATGCTCCCCCTGTTTGTACTCTCTCTGTCAAATAAATAAAATCTTAAAAAAAAAAAAAAAAAAACTTAGAAAAACATCTACATATAAGTAGAACTGAAACTCTGGGTGTAATTGAGACAATGACCTATGATAACACTTGGCCAAGAAGTCAAACCCAGGTAACAGCAGTGTATAAGGAGTAAGTGGATTGGGACAAGCCAACAGAGGTTGCAGAGAAAGAAATGTGAGAGGAGGGCATGGAGAACAAAGATCCCAAGGGAACACACTGCTTCAAGGAGATAGTGATTAACAGTGTCAGGTACAACAGAAATGTCAAGTAAAATTAGAACTGAATGAATCTACTAACTGCAGCACACAAGAGGTCACAGGTGATCTCAGCAAAAACAGTTTAAATAGCTTTGAGAGTGGGAAGTCAGAGAGCAAGAGCTGGAGTTTGAGAAGTGAATGAGGAAAGGATAGACTACATATAGACCACTCTCTCAGAAGTTTGGAGAAGGTTAGATAGCTGGGAGAGGAGTGGACAAGTGGTTTAGAAAGTTTTCTAGGACAAGAATCTTAGGAATAAGATCAGAGAAAAAGAAGTCAAAAAGTGAAACTAAGGGTATAACAAGGTTACTCAACTTCAGCACAACCAACATTTTAAAACAGGTAAATTCTTTGCTGTGGGGGGCTATGCTGTGCACTGTAAGATATTAAGTAGCATCCCTGGCCTCCATCCACCAGATGCTAGAAGCACACATAACACCACCCCCAAGTTGTGACAACCAAAAATGTCTTCAGAGATTGCAAAATGTCCCCTGGGGGCAGAACTGCCCCTGGTTGAGAGCCACTAGGGTACAGGATGAGGAGGAAGAGGGAATAACTGATGGAAAAACACTGCTAAAGAAGCATCACTGAAGCTGAGCGCATCAGGCAAGGGACTGGCCTGAAACAGCAGAAGCACCTCATCTTCTGAGACAGGAGAAAAACAACAGCTCTGGAAAGAGAGGGACTAATAAATTTGTAGATGGAGCCAGAAGCTGCAGAAAATCCACCAAAAGGCCCTCAATATTCTCAGTGGAATGGAGGCAAGGTTGTGTGCTGAGTATGAGAGGAGATGATCTGGTGGCAGATCTGAGAACAGCAGCCTGACTTTTTAACAATTAACAGGGCCTGGTAGCTGGCAGGTCACAACCAGAGACCAAATGACGTTGGAAACCATGAGACTCCCTTCTCTTGCTGAGAATGTCAAAATGCACCTCCCCACATAAATCACCTTCTACATACTGATTACAATCCCAAAGAGCTCACAAGTCTATGTGAATTTCAACTGCATCATGGAAAGAACAGACTCCTAAGGGTTACCTGAGAAACTAACCCATTTTTTAAAATAACATACATAGCTCCTATCAGATAATATGAACTGTGTTCTACACAACCCATGTCTAAATGAACTTTTGGTTAATAATCTATTCAAATCAGAGGATGCCTGTGGTTGCAACTACTTCCTAGTTCTTAACTGGATGAAATACTTCCTGACCAACTGTCAGGAAGAACAGAATAAAGGACTGGCTGCAAAGACAAGGGCTTATTAAATGAGATTCTTCCTTGTCACAGGACAAAGACCTTCCTCTTCCTTGTCACAAGACAAAGACCTGCTCACTCCTGCTGTCTAAACCAACAGCTACAAACTCAAATGATTATGGGACCAGGAAAGCAGAGCTGTTGCCTCAAGTCTGTGCACGGGAAAGAAGCTGGAAGTGAACCACCAGCATAAAGCCAAGAGATACAAAGGGCTGTCCTTGGATGAACAAGAAAAAAGAAAACTTACACACAGAAGCCCAGGGCTGTGTTGAAGGAATGACCAAAGCAAAAGGGAAAACCCAAGTCTTTGCTCTACCATAGATAGGGAGTCAAATTCACACCACTCTCTGGTTATCAGAAATCCATCTAAAAATAGATCAAAAACTGCCAGGAACAGTGAATCCAATGAGTCCCATTAGAGGAAAATGTGAAACTATTCAAAGAAGCATCCCACAAGCCAGGCAAAAGCAAACAATTTCCAAATTGTTAAATGTTGCAAACCCTGACAAGCAAAACTTGGAGCAGAGGGAGGGCACACAATTCAGAGATTTCACTCCTCAAGAACTACAACTAATAATTCAAAGGAGACAAATAAAATTATATTTTTAAATGTTCAAAGAAGTAACAAGAAAATGCCCTTATGAAAATCTAAAAGTAGATTTGTACACAGAAATTTTTGCACTGGGCACCTGGGTGGCTCAGTCGGTTAGGCATCTGCCTTCAACTCAGGTCAGGATCCCAGAACCCTGGGATCAAGTCCCACACTGGGCTCCCTGCTCATTGGGGAGTATGCTTCTCCCTCTACCTTTCCCCCCTGCTTGGGATCTCTCTCTCTCTATCTCAAATAAATAAATAAAATCATTTTTTAAAAAATGTTTTTACAGTTAGGGATGCCTAGGTGGCTCAGTCAGTTAAAAGAGTCTGCCTTTGGCTCAGGTCATGATCCCAGGGTCCTGGGAGTGGCTCCCTGCTCAGCAGGGAGCCTGCTTCTCTCTCTCTCCCTCTGCCTCTCTCCCAGCTTGTGCTCCCTCTCTCTCTCAAATAAATAAAATCTGAAAGAAAAGAAAAGAAAGAAGGAAAGAAAAAGAAAAATTTTTACATTTAAAAAATTTTTTTACATTAAAAAAAGAAATGTTTACATTTAAAAAGAAAGAAAGAAATGTTTACATTTAAAAAAAAATAGCCAGGTGTTTTTAATGAAAATTCTCAATAAATGGTTTAACCAAATGACTAGACACAGCTAAAGAGAAATTAGTCGATTGAAAGATAAGTGTCAGGAAATCACCCAGAAATAAAAATGGAAAATATTAAAGAAAATTTAAGCAACAGGGAGGATACAATGAAAAGATACAACACATATCTAAATAGTTCCAGAAATGGAAAATGGAGAAGCAATATTTAAAAAGATAATGGTTAGGATTTTTTTTTTTTTTTAATATCTGTAGGCATTCTGAGTCTTCAGACTGATAGAGTATACCAAATAAAAGCAAAACAAAAACAAATCTACATGAAGAGATATCACAAAAAAACTGCAGATCAGGGGCGCCTGGGTGGCACAGCGGTTGGGCGTCTGCCTTCGGCTCAGGGCGTGATCCCAGCGTTATGGGATCGAGCCCCACATCAGGCTCCTCCGCTGGGAGCCTGCTTCTTCCTCTCCCACTCCCCCTGCTTGTGTTCCCTCTCTCGCTGGCTGTCTCTCTCTCTGTCAAATGAATAAATAAAATCTTTAAAAAAAAAAAAAAGAAAGAAACTGCAGATCAAAAACAAAGAGAAAAATCTTAAAGGTAGCCCAAGGGAAAAGATAATTACCTACATATAAAGAAATTACATCTGAACTGACTAAAGACTTCTCATTAACAAGACTTGTCAAAACACAAGGGAATATGTAAGTGCTGAGGGAAAATAATTGTTAACGTAAATTCTGTACCCAGCTGAACAATCATTCAAGAGAAAACATGAAGTAAAGATGCTTTCAGAAATACCAAGATCAAGTTTGTTACTAACAGGCCTTTACTGAAAGAACTACTTAAGAACATTCTTTATAAAAAAAAAAGAAACTGAACCCAAAATGAAGAAACGGGGTGAATGAAGAATGGTGAGCTAAGAAATTTGGAAAACATGTTGATGAGTAAACATTCACTATTTTTATAGGCTTAAGGTGACTTAAACAAGACAAAACTAAAGCATAAGTAACTAACATGGAAGAGGGGATGAGGATTAAAAGGTAAACTCGTCTAAAAATATGGCTTACTCAGGAGGTTAGAGATATTAAATTTAGACTTAGTTAAATGTGCATGTTAAAATTTTAAGGGTAACCAAACTTCTGTCTTCCACCCTGGAATAAGAAAGCTGAAAGGAACATAGCTGCCCACCCTTATAATGAAAAAGAGCTGGACTGATTTCAGATTCATGACTTTCTTTAAACCCATCATAGAACAACCAATTGGCTCAAAATCTTAATAGACAGGGCCTGCAAGGAGACAGGAGACAACCTTGTGCTCACCTGGGGTAGACTGCAACTGGACACTGATAAGAGGAGTGCAGCTAGAGTAATTGGCAAGTTGATAAAAACCCGACGTGGTTTTGCTGAAGGGACAGTGTGAAACCACTGGGGAGGTCACAGAAATTGGGGAGACCCCAACCTTCTGCAGGATCTTCCTCCACCAACCCCACCAGGCACTCACAGATAGGAAAGAGCTCTGAGGATGCCCATTGTGATGCAGATGATGGGGGTGGGGTGGGTAACTGTAGCTGTGCCTCAGAAGCAAGAGAAGTCAGATCCTTCTCTCCCTATCTCAGCTAAGGAAGAAAAGTCTCATCAAGGCCACTAAGTGCTTCTACCCTTAAAGCACTGGTAAAAACTCACTGCTGCTGGGGGAAAGAATGGATACCCTATTCCTAGGAGAGAGGCAGGATTCCACACTGAGCCCACCACAAAAGCCAGGGATGGGACAAGGCTTTGGGACACTGATGAAGGCCTAAACCCGAGGTTTAACCAGAACAAAAGACAACTCCCCACTATCACTCCCCACCTCCAAGCTAACCAATTTCCAGTAACCAATTTCAAGTAAACAGCAGAATACTACTGGCAGAGGGACAGAAGAAAATAAAATCATATAAGGAGACCCTCTCTAAGCCACAATTCAAAAGAAACACCTGAAACTCAAAATAAAATAAACCAAATCCCGGGGCGCCTGTGTGACTCAGTCCATCGGGCATCCAACTCTTGGTTTCAGCTCAGGTCATGATCTCAGAGTCATGGGACTGAGCCCTATATCAGGCTCTGGGCTCAGATGGAAGTCTGCTTCTCTCCCTCTGCCTCCCCCCGTCATGCAAGTGCACATGCACACATCCCCCCAAAAAAATAAATAATCTTTTTTAAAAATAAATTAAGAAAAAAAAAACCCAACTCCCACCCCAATCACAAACTATCTCTATGAGAATTTGAAACCTGAGGTACACTGAGGGCAACCACAGCAACAATCAAACTCAAACCCAGCCCAACTACAGACTAACTCAAATCCTTGCCCAAAGGCCTAGCACAAGAAAAAATATGCCCATTTACAAACATAAAAATTATGTACCTCACTCTCTACTATTCTACAAAATAAGCCAGCCTTGCAACAAGGAAAAAAAATCACAAGACATAAGAAAAGGCAAAGAAAAAACAACACTCAGAAAAGACAAAGAACGTACAAAAACTGGACACAGACTCAGATTTTGGAAATATCTACAATTTAAAATATTATTAACATATTTAGAGCTCTAACCTAAAAGGAGAACAACATGCAAAATCAGGGATAATTCCGCAGTGAGATGGAAACTACAAGAATAAAATGAGGTGCATCTGGCTGGCTCAATCAGTAGTAGAGCACACAACTCTCAATCTCGAGGTCCTGAGTTCAAGTCCCATGTTGGGCAGAGAACCTACTTAAAAAAATAAATATGTAAAAGTGCTAAAAATGAAAAACACAGTTAAGAGAAATGAAGAGTTCAATAGGCTCTTCACTAGACTCAACTCAGCCAAGCAAAGAATTCATGAACTTGAAAATTAGTCAACAGATACTACCCCAACCAAAACACTGCAAAAAAACATAGTGAAAAACCAAACAAAAACATTCAAGAGCTATGGGAAAATATCAAAGGTCCTAACATACTGATAAATGTAATCACAGAAAAAGGAGAATGGGACAAAAGAAATATTTGAAGAGCTAATACCTGAAAATATTCCAAAATTAATAAAACATCTAACCACAAATCCCAAGTGATCAGAAAATAGGAAGACAAACACCCTTCACCCCATAAAATTTATTGCCACTACTCAGCATCAACATCACTTGAGACTGAATTCATTCCATAAGCTCTGCCACTGCCACTCTTTAAAAAAAAAAAAAAATCAAGGGATGCCTGGCTAGTTGAGTCGGAACAGTATGCAACTCTTGATCTCAGGGTCGTGAGTTTGATCGCCATGTTGGGTGTAGAGACTACTCAAATAAAACTTAAAAAAAAAAAAAAAAACAATATCAAAACACCTCTGTCAATATGACCACCAGGTCATCAGTTCAATTACACATGATGACCACCTCACAATGCTCTCCTCTATATACAAGTCTCGCACTGCGTAAATGTTCAAACCTAGGTCACAAGCCTATATCCTAGCTGTAAGAGACTGGGAATGTGAGTTTTCTGGGCAAGTGGGACCCATCATATGAGAAATTACCAAAATGTAGAGAAGATATTTAAAAGTCTAGGACAGCATGCTTAAAAATAGGGGGCACCTGAATGGCTCAGTCAGTTAATCATCAATTGTGGCTCAGGTCCTGATCTCAGGGTTGTGAAACCGAGCCCCACATGGCACTCCACACTCAGTGTGGAATCAGCTTGAGATTCTCTCTCCCCTCCTCCCCCAACACACACACACATGTTCTCTCTAAATAAATAAAAATCTTTAATAAATTTAAAAAAAAAAAAAAAAACAGGGGTGCCTGGTAGGCTCAGTTGGAAGAGCATGTGACTTGATCTCGGGGTTGTGATTGCAAGCCCCACATTGGGTGTACGGATTACTTAAAAATAAGTAAACTCTTTGCTGTTTTGTTTTGTTTTAAAGATTTTTTTAATTTATTTATTTATTTGAGAAAGAATGAGAGAGAGAGCATGAGAGGGGGAGGGTCAGAGGGAGAAGCAGACTCCCCGCTGAGCAGGGAGCCTGATGCAGGACTCGATGCTGGGACTCCAGCATCACGAGCCGAAGGCAGTTGCTTAACCAACTGAGCCACCCTCGTGCCATAAGGAAACTTTTTTTATAAAGTTATGTTTAGGGGCAACTGGGTGGCTCAGTCAGGTAAGCGTCCAACTCTTGGTTTCAGTTCATGTTGTGATCTCAGGGTTTTGAGATCAAGCCCTGCATGGGCCTTGGCACTCAGCACAGAATCTGCTCAAGATTCTTCTCTTTCCTCTCTTCCCCTTCTTCCCCCTCCACCTCTCCTGTGAGCAAGTTCTCTCTCCCTCCAATAAAGAAGTAAATCAAATCTTTTTTTAAAAAAGGTTATGTTCAAAAAAATTAAAAATTAAATAAAAACAAGGGGCACCTGGGTGGTATAGTCAGTTGGGTGTTTAACTCTTACTTTCAGCTCAAGTTGATCTTGGGGTCATGAGACTGAGCCCCAAGTCAGATGCCACACTCAGAGCTTAGAATCTGTTTGGGTTTCTCTCTCCCTCTCCCTCTGCCCCTCCCCCCATTTCCACACACTCTCTAATATTTTTTTTTAAGATTTTACTTATTTATTTAAGAGAGAGAGAGTGAGACAGATAGCACAAGCAAGGGAGAAGGGCGGAAGGAGAGGGAGAAGCAGGCTGCTGAGCAGGGAGCCCGACAGGGGCTAGATCCCAGGACCCTGGGATCACTACCTGAGCTGAAGGCAGACACTTAAGACTGAGCCACCTAGGCGCCCAATAAATAAATCTTTTAAAAAATAAAAACAGGGGCGCCTGTGTGGCTCAGCTGGTTAAGGAGCTGAGTCTTGATTTCGGCTCAGGTTGAAATCGGGCTCCGTGCTCAGTGGGGAGTCCACTGGAGATTCTCATTCTCTCTCTCGCTCTCTCTCTTCCTCTGCCTCTCCCCCCACTCTCTCTAAAACAAATAAATAAATCTTTGAAAAAACAGAAACAAACAGATTTTTCTGTTTGTTTCTGTTTTTTCTTGATTTTCATCTAACCAGCTAATGTTGTAGAGTGGATTCTTTGGTGAAGTCACTGCAGAAGCCTTTTTATAAGGCACATATTTTATCTCACTGTGGGAATACATTTAAAACCAGCCTCTCAGGGCCTGTGGCTGGCTCAGTCGGTATAGCATGCAACTCTTGATCTTGCGGTCTCGGGGTCATGAGTTCAAGCGCCATGTTGGACTAGAGATTACTTTAAAAGATAATAAAACCAGGGGCGCCTGGGTGGCAAAGCGGTTGGGCGTCTGCCTTCCGCTCAGGGCGTGATCCCGGTGTTATGGGGTCGAGCCCCACATCGGGCTCCTCTGCTATGAGCCTGCTTCTTCCTCTCCCACTCCCCCTGCTTGTGTTCCCTCTCTCTCTGGCTGTCTCTATCTCCGTCGGATAAATAAATAAAATCTTTAAAAAAAAAAAAAAAGATAATAAAACCAGCCTCCCAATCTGAGGGACATGAACAGTAATCCGGAGGTGTGTGAAGTCTTATGATAAACAAGTAAACATCTTCACAGAATGTCAGTTTTTGCTTAATGGTAACTAATGTACAATGCAGATATATACAAGCACACATGAGTTTGTTATGGAACAGAACTTTACATTTCAATGAATTCATGCAATAAATCATGAAAACACTTAAAAGAAATGTCATTCTTCTAGATGGGAACTGTGGCCTCCCTCTCATCTGCCAAACTGTAAACGTTGGTTGAAAAATTTCAGAGGCGCTACAGGGAGCTATTAGCACCTATTTACACACCCTTGTGGATCCAATTATGTCCAAGACCACTGACTAGATACAGGACAAGCATGTCTATTAGGCAAGCAGGGAGGAAGATCCACTAGATAGGTACCTGACAGAGAAGAGAAGTCACTAAACAAGGAAGAAGGCACTGACATGAGGGGATGGGGAAGGGGGTCAGAAAAGAGGTACCTTTCATAAGAGAAATATTTATTGAGCATTTCCTAGGTGCCGGGCAATGCACTAGATGCTGAGACTACAATAGTCAACACCATGCCTCCAGGAGCTTACAGTAGAAAACTGATATCATCCGTTTATCCATTTTACCAAAGGCCCACCCCTATTTAAATTCCTAGTTTCAGTATTTCCTATGTATACATAGTATTTTCCTATGTAAAACTGAAAATGGACAGAAAAAAGCCAAACATGGTCATAAAGAAAGAAAATCAAGATTCTGGGATGTAGCTAAGGTAAAAGCATCAAAACAAAGCATGCAGGAGCGCCTGGGTGGCTCTGTCAGTTAAGGGCCTGCCTTCAGCTCAGGTTATAATCCTGGAGTCCCAGAATCAACCCCACATCCAACCCCCTGCTCAGCAGGGAGTCTGCTTTTCCCTCTTCCTCTGCTCCTCCCCCTGCTTGCGCTCTCTCTCAAATGAATAAATGAAACCTTTATTTAAAAAAAAAAAAGCATGCAATACATAAATCCATGTTACTTCTTGCTATCTTCCCAATTTTATATGCTAATTCTTAGACCTATGTCTTTGAATACACTATCTGCTGGAAAACCTCTTCCCTTCACCTGACATTCTGGACCTCCTTTAAGACTCTTCACAGACACCCAGGAATCACTGTCTTTCCCAGTCCCCTTAAGTCTGCATAAGTGCACCACTTCTGGCCTAAGTACCAGTGCCCTCTATTTCCATCTGAACATGCATATCGTCCTGCACTTTAGTCATGGCTCTTTGCCCCTTCTGCTGGATTACAAACTCCATGAGGGCACAACACCAGCTTGGCTTTGTATCTCCATCACCTACCATGATGCTGGCACCGAGATTTCCAAATCATCACCCTTTCATAAAGTCACCCAAAGACAAATGCAGTCTTTCTTTACCAACCCTGTGCAGAAGGACAGACTCAAGAGCGCAACTCCAAATCAAGGACAGTCACTTTGGATGCTAGAGAAACCATCAGCACAAAAACATTACCTTCAAACTCTAAGATCTGAAATGAGGCAACTCTTTTAAAATAAATGTCCTAGGCTGAATAGGAAGCAAAAAAGTTATGCCAAAAACCATTGCAAACTTAAAGTTACCAGCACCAGGAAAAAAAAAATGATTAAAGCAGCAAGGAGAGAATACAGAGCAGGTATAGGACGGTTCAGAAAAGCCTAAGAACTCAAGGCCAAAGTGAGCTAAGTTAGAGGCTGCATCAAAATAGATTTCAAAAGAAATACTTGAAGAAGGAGGTGATGCTGTAGTTATTCTTTGTATATATGGAGGGCAAAAGTGCACAACAGCATTCTCTACAGGCACAAACTAACAGCTTTACACCAAGGAAGACCTCATTATTCGATCATAAAGGCAAGCAAAAATTCAGCATGGCTGATGAATTCCAAAAAGAAGTGAGCATGTAGGAATGCATATTGTAGGAGAAAGAAACAAATCAGCATATGTAAAATAAAATCTTTGTAGCACTTTTATACACATAAGCACACTTGAACATAAGAAGCTCAAGATAAGGTCACAGAACGTGAACCAGACTTGAAAATTGCAGTTACGACCAAAGATTTGTATTCCTAAACAATATTAACAAAATTCTCTAAAACCATTGCAAGTACCCAAATGAGATTTCATAAAATATGAAATAGCATAAATGCTGAAAATATTAAACTAGACCTAAGACATTGTATTTGGGGGGAAAAAAGAATAAAGCAAATTTAATGCTGATATGTAATGAAACATTTCATTAAAACATTAAACACCTTGAGCAGATTAAAAGTGGGGGGGGCAGTGAGGAATTTTAAGTTTAAATATGGAAGAGAGCTGACACTATTAAAAAAAAATTTAACTCGGTTATAAATAGAAACGACATTCCTATATAAGGTTAACAGAACGGTGAAGGATAAAAGGAGCCTTTAGAAAATCAAAGGTAATTTCTACAAAAACAATGAAAAGAGTATCACAGATGACAATCAATCAAAGAAGCAGTTGCAAAAATTTTAGTGAGATGAGGGAAGAATATTTTACCCTGCACAGATTATGACCTTTCTGGTAAATCAAGGCTCCACTGAGCTAAAACTCTTGGGTTTTGTTTTGTTTTTTGTTTTGTTTTGTTTTGTTTTGGGGAGGAGGAAGCATTTCATTTCATGTCACACCCCTGTTTAAAACCTTCAATAGCTTGCCAGAGGACTTAGGACAAGCTCAAAAACCCAGTAGATGGCCTACTAAGCCTTTTCAGGACTTGGCCCCTGCCTAATTCGGCTTCATCACCTGCTTCTCTACTTTCCAGCCATTTTGGATTTATTCTCAGTTCTTTAAAAGGTTGTTTTTCAAAAAGCCTCTAGCTCTCTCACCCTGCCTGAGGGCATTTGCACCTGATGGCCAGGAAAACTTATTTTCCCAATTAGACATGTCCTTCTCATCCTTCAGGTCTCACTTAACTGTTAACTCTTCAGTGTGGCCTTCCTACCTGCTCCCTCAAGGATAGGTTTCAATCCCTACCCTGTTACATAATCCCATAGTGCCTTGTACTTTTGCCTCTGACTCCAACTCAAGACTGTAAATTCTTTAAGCAAAGGCCTCCTTAAGAGGGGGGGGAGGGGGCATGCCTGGGTGGCTCAGTCAGTTGAGTATCCAACTCTTGGTTTTGGCTCAGGTTATGATCTCACAATCTCAGGGTCATGGGATCGAGCCCCAAGTCGCACTCCAAGCTCAGCACAAAGTTGGCTTGGATTCTCTCTCTCTCTCTCCCTCTCTCTCCCTCAGCCCCTCCCCCAGCACACACGTGGCTCAAATAAATAAATCTTTAAAAAAAAGAAAAGAAAAGAAAGAAAAAAAGGGCAAGGCCTCCTTATCTTTTAGCTATCACTCTATCCAACTTCCATCACAGTTTGGTACACAGAAGATAGTATTTGCTTAATGAAGGATAGATCCACAGGATGTAGGACAGGTTATTTTAGAAAGAAATAATTGATAAAGTATGAAACGCCAATTTGCACAAAATTAGACTTTGTCTATCTCAACTATCTTCAATTATTAACAATTAAAATAAAACCTTCTTTTAGTTTGCAATACTAATCTTAAAATTTTAGTGGTAAGATTACTAATAACAATTACAGTACTAGTGGGGTGCTTAGCTGACTCAGTTGGTAAAGCATGCGACTCTTGATTTCAGGGTCATGAGTTCAAGCCCCATGTCGGGCACAGAACCTACTTAAAAAAAAAAAATTACAGTACTAGTAGTTAAAGTTAATACATTTTGTGAGAAACTAACAAACCAGATGGGGTGTGTGGATAAACTCTAGGATATGAACCAACTTTTTTAATCTCTGAAAAATTCTATTTATCAGGAAACTAGTTTCTACCCAGCCAGTATCAGAGTAATTGGGCAAACCCAAGTCAGTAAGCTGTGCTTCAACTATTATCACCATTTTTTATCTGCCATATCTTCCTTAAGTGAATGTATGTGTGCTTAATCTGATTATTACAATAGGATCTTACACTGCCAAGAACCTACTAATCTTCGGGCATAATACAAAATACAAATACAAAACTGAGATCTAAAACTACAACTTACCTAGGGCCTGTGGCTGGCTTAGTCGGAAGAACATGGAACTCTTGATCTCGGGGTTGTGAGTTTGAGCCCCACACTGGGCACAGAGATCACGTAAATAAATAAACTTTTAAAAATAATGAATAAAATTGCAACTTACAAAAAAGGGGGGGCAGTCTTTAAAAATAAATAGATAACGAATACATCTATGTTTTGTTAACTTCCAGAAATCAAAGTTGGCACGTTCAAGATGACTCCCTCTTAAACAAAAAGGTTACTCTGTCAGAAAGCACTTCATTATGTAACTATTTGACATTAGACCTTTCTCTTACAAAGAATACAAAGTAACAACAGAATCATACAGCCATAGCTGTTAAACAGTTAAAAAAAAAAAAAGTAAACCTATTTCAAACCAGTTATGACTGAATTTACAGTAAACTATTATTATCAGAGCAGTGCTGTGTCCAATCTGTTTGTTATTAAAAATCCAGACACAATCTACCACACAAGGAGTTATTGATTTACCTGCCTGGCACTTGTAAGGGTCACTTTCTATAGAAAGAGAAACATTCATCTAAAAGCAATGAAAGTTAGTTGCCAAACACTTTAGACTTCCAACCAAAGCACTGCCTTCTTCTATTCTATGTACCCAAAAGACAACATCCCTAAACTATCCGATCAGCAATGTCCATCTACACATACAGTACATTGATCAAAGGAGAGCAACTGGGAGCATGGAGATCAGCCTATGCTGTACAACTCGTTCCCAAGGTAGCTTTACTCCCACACCTATCCTTTCAGGATAGCTACAAACAAAATGATGCAGGCAGGAAAACAGCTGTAGCTACAGTACCTTGCAGGTTAAGTTTCTAAACCCCACAACAATCCAGTCTGAAGCAACGCAGAAAGGAGACAATGTGTTTGAATACCTGAATTTAATGAAGCCTGCTCTATGGCATGCACAGTAGGTATGAATCTCTCAAGGGGGATTAGAACTCAATAAAATGCACAATGTTATTGGCTTAAAATCAAGAAAACCAATTATTCTACCCATGGTCTTAAGTCTTAAAGGAATTTTTTTCTTGACCAATAATTATATTACTTTTACCTTGATTTCTTTCTTTTTTTTTTTTTCAAGTAATTTCCACGCCCATCCTGGGGCTTGAACTCACAACCCCAAAATGGAATTGCATGCTCCACCAGCTGAATCCGTCAGGCACCCCTATATTGATTTCTTATCCCTGCTTTTCCAACATATCAGTAAGAACATTATGTTTTATTTGCTGGTTTAAAAAAGATCAAACAAAATCAAACCCAAACCACAGAGACAAGGTAATTTATACGATTTGCAGTATTGTCCTTTATATTCTGCTATATATTATGTTTAGGCAAAAACTTTTTTTAAGTTTTTATTTATTTAAGCAATCTCTACACCCACTGGGGGCCTCAAACTCATGACCCTGAGATGAGGAGCTGCAAGCTCCACCCACCAAGCCAGCCAGGCACCTGTAGGCAAAAGCTTTTGAAAATACAAAAAGCACTAAGAAATTGTAATGTGTAAAAAATTATTTTAAAAGACCTATCTTTTAAGATCTACATCATTTTATTAATGTCTGATGATAAAGGGATCTAGGTGGAAGTAAGTAAATAAGATTTTTAAAAATGCACGTTAGCAGGAAGATCTTTTTGGGGTGATGGAAATGTTCTAAAATTGGATTGTAGTGATGATTACACAAGTCCATAAATTTATCCAAAAAAAAAATCACTGAATGGTACACTTAAACAGGTGAATTTTATAGTATGTAAAGTACACTTCAATAATGATGTTAAAAATGCATATTGAGGGACACCTGGGCTCAGTCAGTTAAGCATCTATCTGCCTTCAGCTCAGGTAATGATCCCAGCTCAGAATCCTGATCCCAGGGTCCTGGGATCAAGCCCAGCCTCAGGCTCCCTGCTCAGGGGGAGCCTGCTTCTCCCTCTCTCCACTCCCCACTCGTGCTCTCTCTTGCTATCTCTCTATCAAATAAATAAAATCTTTTTTAAAAAATACATATTGAAAACTTGCACTCGGTAAAGAAATAAATCCACAATTTATATGTAGGTACCATCTTCATAGAACAACTGTCCTGCTCTGTCCATGACAATTTCCAGCCCTGAGGTTCTACAATATTCATCACTGGTTTCTAACCTTAGTAAGTGACAAAAGTGATTCTCATCAATTACAGAATAAAACATTAAGTCCTTTTCCTCCCTAACATGGACCTCTGAGCATTCCTTTAGGCTAAGCAACTGTTTTGCTCTATTAATGATGGGTCTTGTTTTAAAACACACACCCACAATCACAAGAGGCTTCAAGTAGCAGAAAATTCTACTTTCAAGTAGAAACATTTTTGTCAGAGTCCAACTTCTATGTATTAAAAAGCAACAATAACATACCTCTATAAACTTCATTTACCTCCAGGTTTTATTTCACTTAAGTCATAACAATTACAGAAGAGATACCCATCTGCAAATTGTAATGGCTGCCATTTAGAGTGCATCTAAACCACAAAATTGAATTCAAGGAGTAGCTTCATCACCTTAATTAATGTAGCAGATTTAATCAAAGTCAGTCAAAAGTTACAGTGGAACATGCAGAAACATGAAATACCAAGTAGTTAATTAGAAACAGCTACCTCATTTGGGGTGTAAATAATTATGTACAACCTTCATTTATGAAGAAACACAACTAATGACCCTCTGTTATAAAGTCTGCACTTCAGTTGTCCTAGCCTTAAGTGCTGATGGATCTAAGTCCAGCCTCCCCGCGACTAAAGGTCAGGCGGCCTTACCAATGTAGCCTGTGAACTCCAAGAGGCATATTTAGACCTCTAGCATCACCCCAGGAGTGACTTTACAGTAGGACTTCAAAATATGTTTGGGCAATCAGATTCCTAAAGAGAAGCAGAGAGCATGGTCTTGAAGAACATAGGTTCAAGTCAGACCAGTTTAGATGAAAGTTTTGCCTCTGCTACAGCCTAGCAGGGTAATCCGAGCAAACTATTTTCTCTCTCTGAGCCCATTTGACCAAGTGTAGAGGAAAATAAGGAAAACATCTACCTCACACAAGTGTTGTGAGAACACACATACACCCATCTATCCATGCAAATGAATTATTTACTATAGTATCTGGTCTTCAGTAAGGCTCAATAAATAGTACGTTATAATTTAATTATTATAAAGACTACCCAAAAGAGAGACCACTCCCAAAACATGACCTTAATTAGAACTGTTTCCATCATAAATGTTTCTGAGAGCTTAATTCAAAATGTTGACAATCAATTTCAAAGAGCTGAATGGGGTAGATCCTTTTAACCTAGTAAGTAATTTTCTGTTAATTCCCAAATCTTAATTGTCTAAATGTTATCAGGCTCTTTACGTAGAAAGTCCTCACTCAGCTTTCATACCCAGTGACAGAATTGCATCCAACTTCATATCCCAGTATTATGAAATAAATGTACAAACCTGAATGAGAAATGAAGCCAAACCTTTGAGTAATCTAGTCATCCATGCGCTGCTCTATATGAAGGAAACGTTCTGGAAACTATCAAGAATTTAAATCCAAACACGAAAGTGATGCATTGTCAACAAAAGATTTCTAATGTTGAGTTTAAAGATTAAAAGTAAATTGGAAAACCTTCCCAAACAGAAAGTTTAAATTTAGTCTTTTAATTGCAGCATTTTCGTAAGTTGAAATATGTAACCCAATTGACAACATAAGATGATAAAGAACCTTTGAGATTCTATCTCCTCCTCTACCAAGGAATTTGATGTTGCAAACAAAAACAAACAAATAAAACAACCTTTGGAATCTAAAACTATCAAATTCTGAGTAAACAGCCTTTTACTATGCAGAAAACAACTTAATACTTAAAATTTTGCTATTCCCTAAGTTAAGGGTTATCTAAAAGATTTCCCTCACATTTTCGGTCTGTGTATGTGGGCGGTTTCTTCTAAATGCCTTATTATTTGGTATCAATTTATCACATGAAAAAGTCTTATCCCCACATTTAGTGCCAAAAATAAAGTACTATACTAACATACCTTCTAAAACCTAGAAGAAATAAAAGAGATAACCACCAAAGTTATCAAAATGGAAGGGGAAAAAAGGTGAACTTTTAACAGACAAGCTGAAGAGGTTTATTTTCTTGGTTCACTTCCTTACAAATTTCCTACAGCCATATTCTTAGATATAGCTGAATTTTCTATCACAAAGTAAATTGAAACACAAATCATAATGAAAGGCTAAATTTCTGCAACAGAAGCCACTGTCATTTCCAACAATGCAACTATTGTTGAAAGAGAGTCTCTCACAGATTCTTGGACACAGTGGTGAAATAAGGCGGGGGGGGGGGGGCATACTTGAAGGAATTTCTCCACCTCTGTATTTTAGTTTGTAATGGAATAATACTGCACCTCCAAAGTAGAAATACCATGTAAAATCTGGTTTTCATTAAATGAGTGCCTTAACCCCATGCAGCATATTTGGAACAGAATACAACTGATTCGCAATCAGTCAACCTTCTATTACTCATCTATGCAAGATGGCCCTGCAATTTCCCTCAATGGGAGCCTTTTCTTCTAAAACCCTGGGGAATACTGTAGATACCACACTCCGATTTCAATGACTCAAGAAAATTACAATGGAGATAATGGCACATTTAGTCCAGGGAACTTGCATCAGTAAAAATCAAAAACCTGAAATAAGGGGTAAAAAAACCCTTCCACAAGCCCCTAAATCATGACTAAATTATAAATCTGACCAGGAAAAAAAAAATCCTCTCTGGAGAGAGAATATTTATTTCTAATATTTTTTAATATATCAAGTTTTGTTTTCAAAAAAATTAGTCTTAGGAACATGCTAAATCAGCAAAACTAGAATACAAGGCATATATATATACGCACATACATCAAATTAATCACTGCATTATGTTTAAAAGGGAAGACAATTTAAAAAGATTTGACACTCCAGTTGAAGACCCTCCAAACTCCTCTGAAACGGTAGATTATTTAACACACTTGGAATGATTAACTTTATTTAGCATGCCTCTTTTGGAATTCTATTATTTAATACAGCCAAACTGATTTTTTTTTCATCCTAATTAGGTTTCCTTGTACTTGTGAAATGCTCAGCATACACTGTGCTGGCAGCTTTAGTTCTGCAGCTTCTTTCTTCTGGCTCCTTCCCCCCCCCCTCACCCAACCCCTCACCCCCCCACCCCGAAAAAAAGATTTCCTTCCCAAATGTTCTCTTCTCTGCATTTGTCAACAGAAACACCCACTGGTGGTGTCAAACTGGTAATACTGCTGCAGGCTTCCTTACTCCTGTTCCAGTGTGAACGCCAAAAATGCTCAAACCTAAAATAGTACTTTTAATAAAGAAATTAAAAGAATTGCTAAGGTATTCAAGTACCATGTTCTCAAAAAGACGCACACCTTTTTAAAAAATGAATTATTAGTGAACCCTAATCGGGTTGCTAAATATGAGATTATACTACCCCCCCTTCAACACTAAACACACAAGTAAACATTAGGTTCTTCACATTTTACGAATAAAATATTTTAAAACACTTAAATTAAAAACAAATTTACATCTAAATGTCATTCACGTATAATTCCGAATAGCCTCCGTAAAGATGCCTTTTTTGTAACCCAACAGCAAGAAAGGAGCAAGCTGGAAATGTTACCTAAAACGATAATCCTATTCTATACATATTTACGTCTCCCGTTTCAATCAAAAGCTCTCAGACAAATTAATTTGTGTAATCTCTTACATTAACTACATAACCATTACGTCCAAACAAACCTAATTCAGATTCACGGGAGGAAATTATTCTGTGTCTGCAATACTTTCTAAAATCAGCCTAAATTTCAGCCAATTAAAATAGATTGTGTTAACAGAACACTGATCTGCAACTACTTAAATATCTCAGCATCCGTCGGATCTCACTGTGGAGATACTAAGGTCAGGCTTTTCTTATTCAGGCATCAGTGCTTTAACACTCAAGTGAAGCGAAGAAAGAAAAGAAAAAAAAAAAAAAACCCTCAAGCAAGATCTGCCTTTACACAGAAATACGTTCAGGTTATTTTTTCCCGTCAACGTGGGCATAAAACGTGTCAATGCGAGCAGGACCTGTTCGTTTGGAAATGGTTCCAAACCCCAGGATTAAATTTCTGTGAGGGTCCAAAGGGTACGAAGGTCTGGGAAGGAGCCAATTTCTGCTTCTCCCCACTATGCCCGTCGTGAACTTCATAGCAACGCCTGAAACTTGTTGGGAGAAGGCTGGAAGAGATGCGGGGCGGACGGTCGGTCGTTCGCCCACCCTCGCGGGCAGCCAAGGTCAGTCAGCAGGGCCGGGGTTCCGGCTCCGGCTCGCAGCCCCCGGCGGGTCCCGGGCTCCCTCGGAACTCGGGCTGGGGGCTCCGGCGCACAGGCTCCTCCTCGGCGCCGGCGGGAAGGGGCTTCCCTCGCCGCAAGCCCGGGGGAGCTCGCGCCGCGGGGGCGGCGGGGCGGGGACGCCGCAGACCCGCTGCTGAGGGTAGCCCCGCCGGGCTGCCTCGACCTGCAGCCCCTCCTCATATCCTCCAGTCTCCCCACGCCCCAAAATACAGCCCCAACCTCTCGCCGGGGAAACCCTTCCAGTGGCGCAATGGGGCGCTGAGGAGGGGCCACTCCAGGCTGGGGCACTCTCGCCGCGTCGCCCTGTTCTGGGGGGACCTGCGCCGCCGCCCCTTCTCACGTCTGCCCGAGGGGACCGGGTGGGTCCCCTCTCTCAGGAGAAGCTGGGTGGCGCGAAACCGACGTGGGGGCAGGAAGGCCTGACGGGCGGGTAGCGGCGCAACTACTCACCTAGCCAAGTCCCCCACCTCCAGCCGGGGACCCCACAGCTCCTGAGGCCGCCGTCTCGGATTTACCTTTCCCAGTGGCAGGGACAACTAATGAAAACCTCCGGCCCCGCCCTCTCGCAGAGGCGAACGCGCAGCCTAATTTGCTAACTAGCCCGCCCCGGCCGTCCCGTTCGGGCCAATAAAGAAGCTTCGAAGACCCCGCCAGGTCCCGCCTCCGCCCCGCCCACTTCTGATAGAAACCAATGCGGAAAGAGCGCTCGTCCTCGAGCTCGGGCCCGCGCGCCCCGCCCGCGCCGCTCGTGCTCGGGCCCCAAAAGTCTAAGAAGGTTCGTTCCCTGTATAAACTCGCCTGCGCGCGCACGCGCGCGCCGCATCCCCTCGCGGGCCAGGTTTGGTTGCCCAGCCAGGCCCTAGCAACCTGGGCTGGGTGGCTGGGAGGGGCGGGGCCCGAGCCTTGAGCGGTCGAGGGGAGGGGGTTAGGGGGAGGAGGGCGGGGGAGGGGGGAGGGGCGGGGAAGATCGTGACTAAGAAAGGGGCGGCTGCGGGGGTGGAGGGCCGAAGAGGCCCGGGAATCCGCCTCTCACTGCGGGGAAGAAAAAAAAAGGGGGAATCCTGCCTGCAGCGCAGCTATCCTGGCCTCCCTCCAGAGGGTCACGTGCGGGGGCGCGGGGGGTCGTGGAAGAGCGGGGAGAACACATTTGGGGCGGGAGTCGAGGCACTACTTGGAAATAAACGATGGAGAACGGTTTATCTCTGTCTTTGGTAAAAATGATATCGAAGTCCATTGCAGCTGCTGCCCAACTGTTGCAGCTGTGCGTGCACACACACACACGCACATATACACACATTCACGCACTCATCCATCAGCCTGCGATCCCTTGGGTGAATTAGGAGCAAAGAACTAGTAGCCTGAGTATTCCTTGCACAGCAGCTGGATGCATGCAAAAGGCTGTTGCAGCAGAGGCATCAACCCACAGCTCTGCTTAGGTCCAATGCTCTGCCACACAAGATTCCCCAGCTGGCAATGAAGTCATTCCCCCACCACCACCCCCGACCAGTAGAAATGTAAAGATCTTAATCCCTACCAAGGATCAGGTTTCCAATGAGGATGAGGAGGTGATGAAATGGAAGGAGATACATTTCCAATGCCACTTTTTGAAAATTAAGGAAAATAGTAATCTTGTTTAAAGGCATTGTGGACAAATCTATGTAAAGCTGCATAATAATTTCCACTTAAAGCAAAGAGGAAAAATGGGTTTGTTTGTTTTTTCTGGTTTAGGAAAAGCACAGAAAAGCAGTCTGTGAGGTCATAGCAGCCACCAAATGAGAAATAAGCAGTACTGTACAGCAATCGGAAATAGATATCTTGGATTAAATCCACTTAATCTATTCCTGTTGTGAATCTGGTAACAATATGTAACAACATGCTGGGTTTGGCCACTTGATGCCAAGCCACTAGGGTTTTCTTTTTCATAGCATAGTGAATATTTGATGAGGAAATGAAGGTGCCTGCTTTCTCTTCAGCTTTTCAGGAAGCATATTAGAAAATTTTTCAGGTAGGAACAGTGAATTAGCAGTGAGGGAAAATGGAGTCAGAGCCAACAGCAGATCTTTGCAGACTCTCCTGCCTCCTCCAGATGCAAAATAACAGTGCTGTGACCTAGAGCTTCACCCACGTGGAGCCAGAATTCCTGAGCCAATCATGCCATTTTCATCCCTGTGTGTGAGCACCTTCGTGCCAGGAATTGCAGCAGCATTACTTCTGAATCAAATGAAGAATGGTTAATCTGTACAGACTGAGAAAAACCAATAACTGAATATTCATTGATATAGGTCCAATTTTAAGTAGTAATATTAGATGTTTTATAATGTGCCACCCCATATATATAACTATGACCTTCCACTTAGAGGCATTTACTTTGATCTGGTTTTGAGGAGTTGGTGAATGGTTTCTTAGAACCACATCCAGTTCCGTTCATTGCAATATTGATCAAAAGCATATATTTTCTAGGTCAGTAAGAGTTAAAAAGTACCACCCTGCCATTTAACTGAGCTCTTTTCTTATGTAGAAAGAACACTAATACTTAACCACTGAATGAATGCCTGCTATGTGCCAAGAATTTTACATACATTTAGAGCTGCCAGATAAAATACAGGAGGCCTGTTAAATTTGAATTTCAGATAAGCAGCAAGTGATTTTTTAGTGTAAGTATGTATTTTTATCCTGGATACATGTGGGACAAGGGTAGAAAACTAAATAAGCTTTCTAATCATTGTCCAAAAAAACATTTTTTAATTGCCCCTCTAGGCCCAGACCTCGTAATAAAATCAGGATCTGGGAGAAAAGCTTAAGAACCAAATTGATGTGAAAAAACAAAAAAGAACCAAATCAATGTGTCCTTGTGTAGTGTTTGTAGAAAGAGGTGCACATACTTATACTAAAAATTTTTTTGCTTTTTATCTGAAATTCAAATTTAACTGGGAATCCTGTGTTTTTATTTGCTAAATCTGGCAACCCTACATATATTATCTCTGAGGCTCACGATTCTCTGAAATATCTTCTATTAGGTCACCTTTTTTCCAGATGAAGCAATAGCTTCAGAGGTTCTCCAGCATCTATTTGTTCCATCCCCCTTCTAATAGAACCCCAACTGTGTTCAGATATCCACACTTCCAGGGTGGTGGGTGCTTATTGGTCTTAGTCAATCAATGACTAAGACCCAGTTAGGCTAAAGAAAAGGACTTAACATCCTATGATTTGAGGGAAAGGTTTTCCCTTCTACCCTACTGGATGAACAAGGAAGCCAGTACCTGAGTTGCCTCTGGCAGCCATTTTGTGACTAGAGGAAAATCAAACTTTGGTCAAAGTCTGTACACTGCGTAAGGCAGAGTTGAAAAATAGAAAAAAGAAACAAAAAACCTGGGTTCTTGATGACAAAACCGAGTTGCTTAATTGAACAAATTCTGCCTTTGCCTTGCATTTGAGACAGTTTGAATCAAAGTTTCTGTTAGATGCCTCAAAAGTGTCCCACTATAGAGCCCATGTGTGCTACTCATCATGGGTCTCAATAATAAATGAATAAGTGGACATCAAGATGTAAGACATTTTTATCCTGGATACATGTTGGACAGGTCTGGAAGACTAAACAAGCCTTCTAATCATTGTCAAAAAGCATTTATGATGATACTTACCTGGCAGGAAAGATACCATGATCTGGAGGGTGGTTCTCTCAGGGTGAGTCTCGTCCACTGCACTCAGGTCATTCTGAGTCCAGTGACTTCCCCAAACGTGGGAAACTCGACCACTTCTGTTGGTGAGGGACTGTGTTCCCGGTGTGTGGGAGGGGGGGATGTGACAGGAAGCATATATGAAATGCCCGTTGGGCTTAGATCTCATAATGCAATCAAGATCTAGGAGAAAACGTCAAAAACTAATTATGTACTATACAGTGGCTAACAGAACATAATAAAAAAAATTAAAAATAAATACATAAAAAGATCTAGGAGAAAAGCTTAAGAATCAAATCAATGTGTACATTTTTTTTTTAAATTTTATTTATTTATTTTGACAGAGAGAGAGAGTGAGCACACAAGCAGGGAGAGTGGGAGAGGGAGAAGCAGGCTCCCCACTGAGCAGGGAGCCCAATGTGCGGCTCGATTCCAGGACCCTGGGATCATGACCCAAGCCAAAGGCAGACGCTTAACCAACTGAGCCCCCCAGGAGCCCCAGTGTGTAAATTTGTAGTGTTTGTAGGAAGAGGTGAGCATTAGTTATTCCTTGGCTCTTCTCAGAGCTTAAATCAGACTGTCAGATCCTACATGTTTTCATTTAAAGTTCATGCCATTTGGGAAAATGTCATTTTAGAAATGCGAGTCCAGTACCTCATTTTAAACTATTAAAACCTCTATCCTTATCCTCCAGGCAGTAAGTTTAACCACAAACAGTGTGGAAAGAACAGAAATGTCAGCCTCAAAAGACCCAAGAGGGAAAACCACATCAGAATAGAATACCATATGAAAGTGGACGGTTGGCAAGGCAGTGCAGTTTAGTGGCTAAAACCATAGGCCTGGGAACCAGATTGCCTGCATTTAAATGCCAGGTCTAGTTGTGTCCTTGGGCAAATTGTTCAACTTCTCTGTGACTCAGTTTCTTCCTCTATAAAACGGGAAGATGATGATAATAATAGTTCTCACCATGGGGCATCTGGGTGGCTCAGTCGGTTCAGTGTCTGCCTTCAGCTCAGGTTGTGATCCCAGGGTCCTGGAAGTGCAGTTCCAGTAACTCAAAAGAACCACGCCAGCATCCTGAAAGAATGTTTCCATATTTACTGCCTGGAACTGAATAACGGTTTCACTGGTTCGAATAGTATGTGATCTTGAAGGTACTCTCTCTGTGTCTTGATCTCCTCATCTGGAGTAGGGGAATAATAATGAGTTGTTATGAAGATTAATGTAGGGTTAGATGAGTGAGTTAATGCATGTAAGATGCTTAAAGCAGTTTTGGCACAAAGAAAGTAATCAATAAACGCTAACTGCTATTATTATACACCAGGCATTATGCATACATTATCTCTTTTATTATTTTTTTTAAGATGTTATTTATTTATTTGACAGAGAGACAGCCAGCGACAGAGGGAACACAGGCAGAGGGAGTGGGAGAAGAAGAAGCAGGCTCCCAGAGGAGGAGCCTGATGCGGGGCTCGATCCCAGAACGCAGGGATCACGCCCTGGGCCGAAGGCAGACGCTTAACAACTGAGCCACCCAGGTGTCCCACATTATCTCTTTTAAACCTCACATTGACTCGATAAGTGATGTCTTAGTTTGGGTTTCCCCAAAAGCAGACCCTGAGACAATGATGTGAGAGTAGTGTTATTTGAGAGTCAATCCCAAGAAACATCAGAAAACGAGTGGGCTAGTGAGACAGGGAAGAGAAGGAAGCCAGTAATAGGTGTGTTAGCAAGCCACTTGCTGCTGTGGGCAACTGGAGCTCAGCAGGATTTGCTGAGGACCGCTGGGAGACGATGTAGTACCTTCTCCCCTCCCAGGAAGCTGGGGTGTTTCTCCACCATGTTGAAAGCTCTTCCAGGCATTAACTCCCCAGCATTTCTAGTTCTCCTTATGTACAGGCAGAGTGTGCTCCCTCAGCCTGGGAAAAAACCTTTGGGAAGAGAACCCTAAGTGATCACAATAAGTGCCCTTGCGCAAGTGGAAGTAAGTGCCACGGAGACACAGCCGGGGTAACGATGGTATGTCCTCCAGCCAAGAGCATTATTATGCCCATTGTACCGCTCAGCTGCGCTACTGAACCCACTATTATGCCCATTTTACAGAACATATCTTTCAGAATTGTAGTCATCTTAAGAATGCTCTCCAACCACAGGCTAGTAGCAGAAATAGGGAGAATAACATGGGCTCTCCACATTTGATGAGAGATCTTCTTGGAAAGATTTCAACCTTCGAGGAAGAAGCTCCTGAAACTTGGCTACTTTGAGGATCCCCTGAGATAACAGTTACAACTAGAAGCCTCCCCCAAACCACCTTCCCCACTCCATTTTCAATCCCCTAGGGTGGCTATGGATTCCTTGGTCATCCTTAGTCTAGTCTGCCCAGATCATCTGAGATCAGCGCTATCCGGCGAGCTAGAGTGTGGCAGTGCTAATAGATGTTGTCACTGACATAGAAGGCCTTTTTATTTCAAGAGAATTATCTAATAAGATAATGGAGATGCACCGTCTTTGGCTTTGTAAAAAACAAGCCAGCTGATTTTATAGATAGCAACAGGAAAATAGTGAGCATTCGGACACACAACGAAGAATAATTCTAGCATCTTTCCATCTGGCCTAAATAATTTAATAGTTTTATACATTCCAAACCTGATGATTTTAGGTATAAAGGCAGTTTCCAACATCCAGTTCCCCTTCCTCCCCAACACAATGCACAAAATTATGAAAGAGACTTAAAGCCAGAGGAGTATGTCAGAAACACTTGTTGCCTCAGATACCTCTTTCTGTTGAACATCCATAATTCTACACAACTTTTAAATATCAGGAAGTTAGTTTTTCTTTTTTTTTTTAATAAAGATTTATTTTTAATTTATTTATGTGACAGAGAAACAGCCAGCGAGAGAGGGAACACAAGCAGGGGGAGTGGGAGAGGAAGAAGTAGGCTCCCAGCAGAGAAGCCCAATGTGGGGCTCGATCCCTGAACGCCAGGATCACGCCCTGAGCCAAAGGCAGATGCTTAACGACTGCGCTACCCAGGCGCCCCAGGAAGTTAGTTTTTCTTATGTTAATGTCTTAATCCAGTTGAGACCATATATCCCTAGTTTAACAGCAGTCTATTCATCTTCCTTTAGAAATGATATTAATCAGGAGCACCTGGGTGGCTCAGTTAGTTGGGTGTCCGACTCTTGATTTCAACTTGGGTCATGATCTCGGGGTCGTGGGATTGAGCCTCATGCTGGGCTCCATGCTGAGTGTGGAGCCGGCTTGGGATTCTCTTTCTTCCCCTGCCTCCCGGCTCGTCCACTCTCTCTCTCTCTCTCTCTCTCTCAAAAAAAAAAAAAAAAAAAGAATATTAATCAACATTTTTGAGTGCTTACTTTGTGCCAGGCATTGTGCTGAGCATTTGACATGGATTATCTCATTTAATCCTCACAATATACATATGAAGTCATGTAGTGGTTTTAAGATATCCTCACAAACTTTTCCCCCTACTCCCCCGTCCCAAAACATAAAGCTAAATTCCCCTCCCTTTGTGTGTGGACTATACTTAGTCACTCCTAACAAATAAAATACAGCAGAAGTGACAGTCATAGAGGGTCATGACCTGAGACCAAGTCATAAAAGATTTTGCAGCTTCTTCCTTGTTCTCTTGGATCACTCACTATGGGGAAAGCCCCACGTGTTGTGGGGACACTCCTGAATCCCTGACCCACAGAAACTATGCAATAACAAATGTGTATGTTTAACACCAGTAAGTGTTTGGGTAGTTTGTTACACAGCAATGGGTAACTCATGCAAGTGGATCCTATCTCCATTTTATAGGCAAGGTTTTAATAACTTGGCCAAGCTTCCTCAGTCAGTAAGCAGTGGACCCAATATGCAGACCAGACGACTGACTCCAGAAGCTAAGCTCCACCCTCTAAGCAGTAGAAACCATTTACTTAACGGGGCTATCTGCCAGGAACTTTCCTTACACTATCTCGTTTACTCCCACAGCAGCTCTGCAGGAACAACTTTTTCTTGCCTTTCAAAGACATCAAGGCAAAGTTACTATCTTCTCATGGGAATTGAATGTAAGGATGTGCATGAAGGAACACGAGAGAGGCAGCACTGTTGTCCACCTCATTTTCGTCCTTTGCCTACTTGCACCTTACTAATAGCCTTCACGCGAAAAGTTTTGAAAGTTTAAAATGACCACGGGGTGCCTGCGTGGCTTAGTTGGTTAAGCTTCTGCCTTCGGCTCAGGTCATGATCCCAGGGTCGTGGGATGGAGTCCCAGAGCGGGCTCCCTGCTCAGCAGGGAGTCTGTCTCTCCCTCTGCCCCAGCCCCATTCGTGCTCTTTCTCTCACTTGCTCTCTCTCTGAAATAAATAAACAAAAAAATGCCCTTTCCTTGAATATATGCAGATAGACTGAGATGTAATATATAGTATATACTATTTATCTCAAGATTTTAATTAAAAGTAGAAAAAGTAAAAACACACGGCATTTAATTTGTAAAGAAAACAAATGAGTTCATAGAGTCTAAGTATTAAAAAGTAATAAAATGGCTGTGCCTTTCATTTCCTAGCTTTAATATCAGACCTGATTCAATGCAATTTTACAGACTTCTTATAAGGTAACTTGGAATTCTGGGCCAGTTATATAAAAACACGCACGGTGGAAAACATATTGATCTTGCTTTTTCTCAAACCCATAAAACAATTCTCACTCTCTTAAATTTCTGATACAATAATGAGTCATTAGCAAACACTGGTCTTCTGCGTATAATTTTATTCAGTGTCTACGTGACATAAAGCAGAGATTGGGTCAAGAGCAACAGCTGCTGTCCTTGGAAAAGTGGCAAAAATCTTCCAAAAGGCCTCCATTATCCAGTTTTGTCACCTATATTGATCGATATACCATATTAATGGCTTTGCATTGAAAATAAACATTACGTCTTATTCATTTTGTTTTGCCAACGCCTAGGACCTGATGCTCAAAAAGCATTTGCTCAACGAAGGAATGAAATCAGTGAACAGATCAACGAATTCCTACATCATTTTGTGCCTTGTTGATGTACAATAGAGGAAAATTAAGGATTTAGGCAATTACCTGAAGAAAAAAGAAGGATAAACACGAAAGTGGCTAGGTAAATTGAAGCTATACCATTTGGAGGAGGCAGGTTGGAATAAAAAGTGTAGACACTGTGGAGTGAACCTGGGCTGCCTATACAATTGTCTCAGGTCTTGATTTCATTTCTCTAAAAGAAATCTTTGACCAGCTTTACAGATAGAAATTCAATATGGTTTCCAACATGCTTAAGGAAATGAAAAGGTACAATGAAAAGAAAATGAAAAATGATAGCCTTTTCGCTATCAAGGGACACAATTATTCAGTTCAAAATGTATAAGTTTTTATTACATTCTGAAGCAAAGGCAAAGATATGATCTGAAGCACATTAAATAATATGCATCACAGAGCACAGTCTTTACAGAGTTTGTTTCTCCAGCAACTTCTCTACTAAATTCTCATAGATTTCATTTTTAATATAATGACAAAAGATCAAGTCCACCTGATTTTATATATTTGTCAAATACAAGATAGATTGAAATAAGAAAATTGTCCACATTTTTAAACAGAACTCAAAATACGTCTGCTGATGACTGTAAGTTACCTTGTAATGTATTTTTAAAAAGATGGATTTGTGGAGGAATATAGAGATGGATGCATGGATAGCTATGACAAGAAGCAATTAAAGTGGGGCGCCTGGGTGGTGCAGTCCTTAAGCGTCTGCCTTCGGCTCAGGGCGTGATCCTGGCGTTCTGGGATCGAGCCCCACATCAGGCTCCTCCGCTATGAGCCTGCTTCTTCCTCTCCCACTCCCCCTGCTTGTGTTCCCTCTCTCGCTGGCTGTCTCTGTCAAATAAATAAATAGAATCTTTAAAAAAAAAAAAAAGAAGCAATTAAAGTAAAATGCTAATTGTAGAATCTGGGTGATGGGTATGTGGCTGTTCACTGTGTCATTCTTTCAACTTTTAGTATTTTGAACATGTTGATAAACATGTCAGGGAAGGGGCACCTGGGTGGCTCAGTCAATCAGGCGTCTGACTCTTGATTTTTGGCTCAGGTCATGATCTCGGGGTCCTGAGATCGAACGCTGAGTCGGGCTCCGTGCTGGGCGCAGAGTCTGCTTGTCCCTCTCCCTCTCCTTTTCTCCCCGCTTGCTCTCTCTCTCACTTTCTAAAATAAATAAAATCTTTTTTAAAAATGTCAGGGAAAATGCTCCTTTGATGGAAATATGTATGTTGCTTTATGATTTCAAATTCAGGATTTCACTCAAAGTTATGACCAAATCACTGCTAACCAGCCTTAGTATTCCAGCTTAACTAGGACCAGTTACAAACACACACACACACCTATAAATCATTAACTCGCATTGCCATGATAACCCCAAAATAGAGACCACTTATTATTCTACATGTCTGTAGGATTTTCAGCTGAATCCACCCATCACCTGTGCCACAGAACCTTCCAAAAATTGACTTAAAGCTGCCCCAGGCCATATATAT